>NC_089587.1:91854148-92165201 GCF_019320115.1 Miscanthus floridulus | reverse complement strand
TTCTTTAGCATCTTGGCGGTCTTCTTCACCATGAGAGCAAGACTTTCTTCATCATCTTCTTCATCACTTGAGCTCTCATACTCAAGTCTTGCTTTGCCCTTATCTTGGCTAGCTTTGAATGCTAAGTCCTTCTCTTTCTTCTTTGTAGAGGATGAGCCATCTTGTGGCGTGATGTGCATGTACATCTCATGAGCATTGATCTTTCCCAAGATTTGTGTTCGGTGTAGCGGCGGAAAGATCACCTTGATGTAGCACGGTCACAATGTGCCCATATTTGTCAATGGGGAGGACACTCAAGATCTTTCTCATAACGTCGGATGGTGACATTTGAGTAAGTCCAAGCCCATTGACTTCCTCTACAAGAACATTTAAACGAGAATACATCTCATTAGCACTTTCTTTGGGAAGCATCTCAAATGAATTTAGCTTTTTAATCACAAGATGATAGCGTTCCTCACGCTCACTCTTGGTTCCCTCATGGAGCGCACAACGTCCGACCATAGTGCATGGGCGTCTTTGTGGTTCCTTACACGGTTGAACACATCTTTGCAAAGGCCTCTAAAGATGGTTGTTTCGAGCCTTTGCATTCCATTTTTCATAGTTAACCTCATCGCCTTGTAGGTTAGTAGCATCCCGAGGTTTTGGGAAGCCTTGAGAGGCGGCTCTAAGAATACCAACGTCTAGAGCTTCTAAGTACGCCTCCATGCGGATTTTCCAATATGGAAAGTCATCTCCCTCAAAGATAGGAGGAGGTCCATCCCCGTGAGACATCTTGCTCAAAGCGGATTAAGCTTAAACAGTGAGCACGAGGCTCTGATACCAATTGAAAGGATCAAGATGCCCAAGAGGGGGGGTGAATGGGCTAATTCTAAATTTTCTTGCAATAATCAAATCCTACGGATAGCCCAATTAACCCCTTGTGCCTAGAAAAGTGTTTTCTATCAAACTAACGCACAACGGACTTGCAACCTATGTTCCAAACTTACTCTAGCATGGCAATTCTATGAATGTAAAGACAAGTATTGAATTGCTCAAAGTAAATACTCAAAGTAAATGCTCAAAGTAATAGAGAGAGAGGAACGCGGCGATGTTTTGCCGAGGGTATCGGAGAGTCGCCACTCCCCACTAGTCCTCAGTTGGAGCACCCCGCGCAAGGGTGTAGCTCCCCCTTGATCCGCGCAAGATCAAGTGCTCTCTACGGGTTGATTCTTCGACACTCCGTCGCGGGAATCACCCAAAGCCGCTCACAACTTGAGTTGGGTCACCCACAAGCTCCGCCGGGTGATCACCAAGCTCCCAATCACCACCAAGCCATCTAGGTGATGGCGATCACCAAGAGTAACAAGCACGAAACTCTCACTTGACCACGCGAAGCCTAATGAGAAGATGGATGCACACTTTGCTACTCTTGATTCACTAATGAGGCTACTCTCTTGGATCTCAAATCTCAATCACCTCACTAGGACCTTGCTCTTCTTGGCACTCACAAACGTGTTTCTCAGCTGTTGGAATGAGCAAAAGTAACTCCACACATGAGTGGAGCTTCTATTTATAAGGCAGCCTGAAAAATGAACCGTTATGAGCTTCTGCGGGGTGACCGGACGCTCCGGTCGTGTTGACCGGACGCTCCGGTCAGTTCAACCCGCAACCAGTGAAAATGTGTTGACCGGACGCTGGCAGGGTCCGGTCACCACTGACCGGACGCGTCCGGTCGCATTAAACCCTTACTAGAACCTTACTGGAGTCCGACCGAACGCTGGACTTCAGCGTCTGGTCGCACCGAACACAGTCACTTGATCAAATGAACTGACCGGACCCTGTGGCCAGCGTCCAGTCGCACCGGAGCCAGCGTCCGGTCAGCATTTGACCCTCCATTCACTTCCAACTCTCGAACATATGTGAATGAAGTTTGCTTCAAAGGATCTTAGGCATTCATAGGAGCTACCTAGAGCTAGTTTTAATAAGTGTGCACCACACCTAACTCACTAGAGTCAACTAGGTCAAGCTACCCGTCCATACCCCCCCCCTTAATAGTACGGCCAAGGAAAAATAAAGTCCTAAACTACTCTAAGTGCCACTCCAACTCCAATCGACACTTAGAACTAGTCATCCTTAACCTCGTAGTCCATCCTTTGAAAACCGAAACGATTTCCCTCGTAGGGGCATAACCACCTCGATTGCCCAATCAATCTCCATTACCATGACCTAACTTAATTGCCTCTACAAAACACACGTTAGTCATAGTAATCTTGTATTGTCATTAATCACCGAAACCCAACTAGGGGCCTAGATGCTTTCACCTCCCAATCTATGTAACAAAGAAGATCTCGTCGGTTCTACCATAGTCAGAACCACAGACACACAAGCTCAACAATATTATCACCATTGTGTGATACACAAATAGCCTAGGACTTAGGGTCCTCTTCTCGAACTGCCAATCAACATTAACATAATAGGAGACAATAGTAACAGTCTTCCTTAGCATTATTAGACGAGATATCAGATATAAGAGCAACGGGGCAAACATATTGCAAGGACTCTATACAAGCTTACCACAAACAATCATTGGAATACTTAGCAAAATCCCCAGTGGTGGTTTTCCTAGAGGCGGTAACAAATCTAGGATTATGAGCTATGCAGAGATCCTCTCTAGCAATCAACTATACTGTTGAGTGAGCAACATTGGGATTGTACTCTTGATGATGGACATAGCCATCAGGATTAAACTTAAGCAAAGACTAAGCCATGGCACAATTGCCTTGTTGCCTAGGTTTGCATGTTTTAAGGTGCCTAATAAGCAAATGCTTAGTATCACTAGTGGAATGAGTAGACTTGTCTTATGTCAGTGATCGCATTCATCCATCATGGGCACTCTGGTTCCTCAGTAGGTGCACTGTACCCGTGTTGATGTATGTCGTATCGGCCAATAACCTAAGAAAAAAAATCAAGAAAGAGGGTTCGAGGACAGTTATATTCACCGAAGATGGAGAGGAAGATACGGTTAGGGTTAGGCTTACCCACGCAATTGGAGCACCAGAGTTGCCATTCATGTCCAAGATCTAGACTAGGTTTAGGAGGGAGGATTGGTCCGCTCACAGCTCATCGCCTACTACGGAAGGGTATTAGAAACCTAAGTTTTTGAAACTACATCCAAACATGCCTTGAATATATCTAACTAGCCTGAGTGTTGAAAGGACCATGCTTTTTTTTTTACAATGGACCAATCGTGCATTTAATCATGCATGATAAGTCTCTAGATGAAGCCACTCCAGGAGGGGAGGGGGGCATGGGCTGGGCCAGCCCACTTCTTACCCCTTAATTTTTTGTTTTCCCTTTTCTTTTGGCTCATCATCTAATGCTCTAAGCTGCTGAAGTTTTCCTTAAATTATTAAGGCGTCATCTCGCCTCACGCCTTAGGGCCTGTTTGATCCCCGTCTCTAAATTTTAGAGCTCTAACTCTACTCCACAAACTTCACCGTGAAGCAGCTCCACACAAAACTGGAGTTTGTGAAGCACCTCTTTTGGTGCTCTCACAATTTCACCCATTTTCCTCAAACAGAGTGCGTAAAGCTAAAATCATTTGGCTAAAACACATAGAGCAGAGCAGTCCCAAACACCCTCTTAAGCTCTAATGTGGAGTAGGCTAAAGTTTAGAGCTAACTTTAGACCACCTGTTTAGAGACTTCAGCTCTAAAGTTTAGGGCAATGGATCCAGGCCCTCAGGCCCTTAGTTGACAGTAGCCAGTAGCCATGCCTCACCTTAACACCTGGATAGCCATGATACACCACCATGAAATTTGATCCAGAAGGCCGAAAACAACATGCATATGAGCTTCAATATCAGAAATGAGGTGGGAATACACGTCACATACGGTAGACCATTACAGGCTTGTTCAAACAGCAGCCCCTTAACTGTAGCATGACCCGCATACTAGCTAGACCAGATAGCAATTAGGCATAATAACAGATATAAGGCCCTGATATGTGGCTATCCAAACAAAAACAACCGGTGTGAAACATGACCATACTTGAACCAAGAGTCCATGTGTTTATGGAAGCCATGATATTTAAAGGAAGGCGTCCTTCTCGAGCAACTTGAGAACCTCATCCTGGTTGTTGAGCTTGGCAACATCGATGGGAGTCTTCCCATCCAGGTTTTGGAGAGTTCTGCAGTGCGGTGGAGACGGTCAAAGAAACATCAATGGTATCACACTTGGGAAAGGAAGGAGGATGATTTAGCTTACACAGCAGCACCATGCTTCAAAAGAAGATCCACACACTCCTTGCGGCCATATCCAGCAGCATAATGCAACGGGGTGTTCTTGTTCTTGTCCAAAGCGTCCACTGCAGCACCAGCCTCAAGAAGGATCTGGGCACACTTCAACTGAAATGCAGTTCACCAAATTCTTTATCACTACTCACTAGTATCAATAAAGAATGAATACATGTAACAAGTGTACCCATATCCCAAATGCATTTTACCACCTAACCTTCTAGATTATACTATACCTATGAAATCATGACAAACAGCATAAGATCACTCCTAGATTTTAATGTTCCAGCATCAATATAGCCTTCAACGGACTATAATGCCAATCGTAAAGACTACAAATTGCAATTACTCTAAACAGCAAGATACTGAAAACTACTATGAATAAAAAAAAGGGCGTACCCAGTGCAGAGAGCTCCCGCTCTGTGCGGGGTCTGGGGAAGGGTGTCAGTGGCAAGCCTTACCCTCGCCTGTGCAATGCGAGGAGACCGCGACTCGAACCCGGGACCTTCCGGTCACAGGCGGTAAGAGTCTACCGCTTGCACCAGGCCCGCCCTTCAAAAAACTACTCTGAATACCACAACAATTATCTCAAGGTTAGAGGCGAACCATTAGCAAGTCCTAGGAAGCTAATGGTCACCTGTGTTTCAAAAAACAGTCTAGGCCACCACCTAGGTCCAAGTGTTTTGCAGCCCCTAACATGAGGTAATCAGTAGGACAACGATATAGCGCGACCCATCGCGCTATATGGAAGCGCGCGACCCCAATCTGTGCACCTGACATGCCTGCGATCGGACCCACTCCCCCTCCCCCGCCTCGTTTCCATTCGATTCATGCGTCCAAGCTGACACACTCGGCTGCCTTTTCTCTACGGTGGCTGCAGCTGTTGCTACATGTTTTTATGTCGGCAGATACTGTTGCTTTCTTGCAGCAGCAGCAGAAAGCGCTGCAACACTGACAACCGATCAGTTTTGTAGATCAACGCATGCAAGCTGACACAAACAAAAAAAAAAGCAAAATATTTTCTTTAAATTGCTACAGCTTTTGAATGATGTATCCATTTTTAATTCCGTCTGCACCGATGTATTCTACGTGACGAGACGAACAAAACTAGACCCCACTTGCATATGTTTCAAAGAATTTTATTTTAGTAGCAATTTATGTGTGAATATGTGCTAGGAGATTTATCAAAGAAGTTACTACCATGTAATACTAAAGTTGTTACTGAAAAATATACTGAAGTTGTTACTGAAAGATTATTAGGAAAAACATTGCATAAGCTGCCAACTTAGGGGGTATAAGTTATTATACAACTAATATGTAGAATTTAGAAAGGCATTCGAATCTAAAAGGAAAAATGAACCACTGAAATGGCTACCTGAGACTGAAACTAAAATTGACAACCAGAAAATTGAACTAAAATTGATAAATAGAAACTGAAAACTAAAGTAGACACAATGAAAAACAAAAAAACTGAAACATAATACTGAAATTGAAATTACCAGATACTAAAACTGAAATTGACAACCAGAAAATATAACTGAAATCGATAAAACTGAAAACTAAAGTAGACACAATGAAAAACAAAAAAATAAATATAAAACTGAAACTGAAATTGACAACCAAAAAATTAAACTGAAATTGACATATAGAAACGTAAAACTAAAGTAGACACAATGAAAAATAAATAACTGAAACATATGACTAAAACATAAATTGACAACCAGAAAATTAAACTAAAATTGACAAATAGAAAATGAAAAGTAAAGAAAAAACATTCGGCAAAATACGTAAATACTTATCATAATACTTGGATCAGCAAGAAAACACAAAAAATTGTCAACCCGGGGCCTCAACAATACTAATCCATTCCGCAAATTCGTTTAAAATTATGAGCTTGTGTCAAGTGTAATTTTGAGTATGTGGTAAGTTATTTTTTAGCAAGTGGCTACTTAGTTTGATCACCATAATCTATAAAATACATAAGTAGCTACTATATATACAACATAAGTTGCCACTATATTAAATATATATTAAAATATAGGCATAATGGGTCTAGTTTTATAGATCCTAATGGTGCAAATAAAACTAACAACGGACTAAGTATAAGAAAGTTAACGTATTTTTAAAAGAAAGAAAGCAAAACAAAAATGTATGGAGCAGCCTACCTCTATCTCTCACGCTGCAGCAAAGCTCACATGCATTAGGCGGGCCAGGTTGCGTGGACGTGAGAGAGTCACGCAACGCTATCTCACGGTTTACGCTCACATGGACTAGGTGGGCCAGGACGCATGGGCGTCAGGCAGGCCAGGCCGCGTGAGCGCGGGTCACGCAGAAGCGCGACGGGTCGTCAATTAAAGTTTCCGTAATCAGTATGTATTAGCAGTCCCCCTAAATTTAATCGCAGTGCTAGGGGCTCCAAGGTGATACCTTCTTCACTTTTCATAAATTTATTAAGAAACCAGCTATGTTCAGTTAGATTTTATCATAGTTGAAAAATAACGGCATGTCTTTCAGACCCTAAACAAGCTAAATATTCAACAGCTGGCTGCTTTCTGAACAGTAATTAGCAAACTGCCACAAGTTTTAAAAACATCAAAAGAATAAGGCCTCGTTTGGATGCAAAGCATTTTTGGAGTATTGGATAAATACTACGTTTTGCAAAATATTTTGGATTTCAAAAGCTGTTGGGTGTTTGGATACAACAACCTTGTAGTTTCTAAAACCATGGTTTTATCTAAACCGTGGTCTTTTTGGAGTTTTAGAAAGTCCACTCATGGCCTCTTTTTTCTAAACCACGGTTTTGTATGTCTTTGGCTTATAAAACCACAGTGTTTATCCAAACAGGCCCTAAAAGTTTCTGAAGACTTTAGGAAAATGGATATCCCATGTGCCTTGCAAATTAAATATAATTTTGTGCATAACTTGCCTAGTCATGTGGTAATTTTTGAAGCGTTGGTATCATTGGACATTCATTAGTTCCACAAGTTTGAATTTATCACGTATTAACAAGGCTGAGGAGATCGGCATACCTCACCATACCCACATGCAAAATGTAAGGCCCTTCTTCCCTCAGAGTCTTCTTCATCCTTGTCTGCTCCACCATCTAGTGCCTTCTTGAGACCCTATTGCATGAATTTTAGAAGGCAACATCAGCATATCAAAATCAAAACCCAGCAGCAAAGTGGCAACTGTATTTACTGAGACAGATAATGATGTTTAGAATAAAACATGCAACATTGATGACTTTATCAGGATTATTAATAAAACATATATCAATTTATGACCATGCGAACACTGAACATACTATTGCAGGTTCTATGGCCATAAAAGTCGATTTAAGACCAAATGGCGAATCACTGATAAGCAGAAATATCCAATCGTTGGCGCGCAAATAGCATATGTTTGTCTAGTGAATTTGCTGAGAACCAGAAAGTCGATGACTAGGGGTTAACTAGTCTGCCCTAATGTCTCAAGATAGCAATGTAAGCAAGATCATCTTATTTGAAAACATCCACATGATTATAGTTGCTACAAGAAACATCTAACCTAAAAACACCAACATGACTACGACAGCTACAAAATTTCTATGTTCCATTGGCAACACTCACATTAAATAGATATATGGCAAACACCAAAAGGTAGTAATGGACATTGATTAAGTAGCTTTGTAGTGTCACCAGCATATAATATAAAAATATATGCAAAGTCCAAAACAATTCAATACAAAAATAAAAACCAAACATTCAAACCAATGTTCTCATTACCTCTTCATCACCAACGCTGGCAGTGTGATGGACGATTGATTCATCATCATCCCCACCTTCTTCCTCAGTTTCTTCAGGACCAGAAGGTTCGGCAGAAGAACCTGCACCAAACGGGAAGCTAGCTCCCATTGCCTCGCCAATCTTTTGAAGAGTATCAGGGTCGTTCCAGTACCTAGATTAGGACAGGCAGGAATGTCACAAACAAACTCTATAAACAAAACATATCTGTAGTAAATATGACCTACTTCATCATTGCAGAAGGACCCCCATTCTCTAATTCGTCAAGAATTGACTTCATAGCTGGATCTTCCTTAATGCGAGACATACGCTCTTCCAGCTGCTCCTTATGTGATGGACTACTAAAGGTTTCCAGCATATTGGACATAGCAGGATCCTGAGCCAAATAACTGAGACTTAGGGCACTGATAGACAAATAAGGCAATGGAAACCAGCCGGGGTTTTTCCAATGGTACCTGCATAAGAGCATTCCCCAGGCGCTCTGCCATTGTCATAAACTGGGGGTTTTCCATGACCTTTTGCATTGTTTCCATGTATTGTTGAGGGTCCAATGGAGGCATGCCCTGTTCACCTGTACTATGAGCACTTTTCTGTAGCTGCTCAGCCATCCGGTTGAATGCAGGATCCTTTGCAATTTGATCTGCCATCTCCTTTATAGATGGATCCTGCACATAACACAAGGGTAAACTTTGAAGCAATCTGCAAAGAGTCCATTAAATAAAAATAATGCAGATTCAGATAAAGCTAGAAGAAATGCAAGCATGTAAAACTACAATAATGTATTGATACTGACTAAGTGAACAACACCATCCTGTAAAAGTAATTAGGAAGATCAGTATGTACTACAGGATTTATATGGCCATAGAGGGACATACGTTGAGCAAACTTTGCATAGAAGCAAAATCAAAAGGATTTGAAAAGCCTGCTGGAGGAACCCCTTGACGTTCGTCAGAAGATCCTTCGGATTTTGGAGCTTTCTTCTCATCTGCAAAAGAAAAGGATAAGAACAAAAACAGACATCATGTGGTAACTAACTATGACAGCAAAGCAAAAGGAAACGGCCATTGAAAGAAACTGATAACAGTTTGGTGAGTTCATAAATATGCAATGCATAGTTGAGCCAACATGGCTATCATTGAACTTACTTATTTTCAACTTAATGAATGGATTTAAACTACCTATATATAAAAAAGAAAAGGCAGATCAAATTACTAACACCCCCTAAAACCTAGAATCACCCCCCCCCCCCCCCCCCCCCACACCCACCCACATAAGGAATGTAATAAACAAATTGAGCTGAATAGGCCACTTATTTTTCCTACTGCGACTCATTAGTGGGCAGCCAAATGAATTCGCAAATTCTCATCAAACAATTGCAGAAATATACTCTATTGCTACAAAATTAGTATCACTGACATCCCTTGCGTGCAGAGGCGGACTTCACTAGGGCTGAGGGTACAACTGATCCCCCGATTTTCGGCAGAAAAACTGCTATCAGCATCAGTAATTCAGCATAACAAGCACCCCAACACAAGATCGAGCTCGCGCGGGGCCCGAATCGAGGCATGGGCGAATGGATTGGACTAGCGCTCTACCAGACACAGCAAACAAATCCACAACTGACTGGATGAACTGCAGCAGGTCGATCCACAGAGGAAGGCGCGGACTCGATTCTCCGTGCATAGCGAAGATCGGAGGAGAGTAGAACACAAAAAATCCAAGCAAGCGAGCGAGAGAGCCCCTCACCAGCAGATCCGGCCGGATCCCCACTCAACGCCATCGCGGTAGAGCGACGGAGCCGCTACTAGCAGGGAAGAATTGGAGGCGACCTAGCGCTTGCCCCGGTGGAAGCTGGCCCGGAAGGGCGAGCTCCGCCTCGGCGAACGGAGGAGGGTTCGGCCACGCCCCGCGGCGGCGCTGCTGGACGGTGGCGTGCGGGAGGGAGTAGGGTCGTAGGGACTAGGGACGGACGAGACGAAGGCACGAAGCGGTCGTCGGGACTCGGGAGGTGAGCTGGGAGGTGTAGGTGGGCCGGGCCGGAGGCGAGTCTGAACGGCCCGAGGCCCGAGGCACATTTGGCCTGTGGGCTGTTTGGCTAGATGGCCCATTTTGTCTAGCTCTCGTTCGTGTCGCGGCCACAATGCGCACCACTGTGGCTGCCTCTCTCTCCCCTCCACATCCCGGACTCTGATGGCGCTCTCCCGGTCGCCGGCTCGCCGCCGCAGGGCACCAGGGCCCGATGGCGGCTGGAGCGACCTGGTCGCTCGCCGCTCGATTTTAATCCGCGAGGAGGTGGTGGTTGCTCCCACTCGCGGCAGCAGTACGCCGACTCGGTCGATTCATCGTTCCACGAATTAAAAGGTTCGGTTTTCCAGTAATGCACATAGGAAGTCCGATTTTATCCTTTATTATGAGGGGGAAGAAAACCGTTCTTGAGCCATCTGTTTGTTTTTCTTCAGTAATTTTTTTTTTGTGGGGTGGGGGTGGGGGTGGGGGGACGGATGCATACAGCGATGGAGGAAGAAACGGGAGCTGCAACATTTCAGGCTAATGTTCGCACGATGCGTTCATAGATGGCAATTGGCAATTAAGAAAGGTGGCATCCTCAGAGGAGCCACAGATGGCTGGGTGACTATGCAGTTTTCTTACCCTCCCAGGAGCTGGGTGCCTGCAACAAGCAAAAGTGTAAGACAAATGTCTCATCTTCCTCCTTATTCCTTCTCCCACCGGACCAGCTCCTTTGCTTGGGGCTTCAGTCCTTCGGATGACAGGGATCAGGCATGCATGGTGCTTTAGCTTTAGCTAGGTAATAATTTTGCTTGCCGTGTGGAACAGAAAGAAACAAAACAAGCTTCCTGATAAAATGTACAGAGAAGGAAGTTGTGAGGTCATCAAAATGGACATGTGTAACAAACACCTTGCACTTACTTCTCTAACACTACTTTAATTTCTACAATGCCTTTTGCTGCTGATTAGGAGTTTGCCCTAAAAGGTAATAACATGAGGAATTAATTAGGATTTCGATATGAGTCTGAGATTTTAAAGTTTACTGCCCTGTGTTGAGAATGCATTACTTTAGCCTCTGTCCTTTGAGTGTCCTACCAAGATACGATAGAGGACGATGTTGCTTTGTTCCTCCTGTCACCTTGAAGCAGAAGATAGGAATGTTCCATATTTAATTTGCAAAGCAAAGTATCTTCTTTTGCTTTCCTTGAGATGCATGAAAGCATCAGCAAGTGGGTATCTTTCCTATTTCTTGTGCATATTAGCTCAGATCATCAACCTCTTCTTTGCACATTGTGTTGCTATGTTTTCCTCAATTGCTTTAGCCCCATATACTGTTCAACAATAACAGTGCGTGTGAGAGAAAAAAAAGGGTGGTGATGGAAGCAACAGGGCTTAGCCTTGGCAAGTCTGTGCTGGATGGAGCTCTTGGCTATGCCAAATCCGCCGTTGCGGAGGAGGTTGCCTTGCAGCTTGGCATCCAGCAAGACCAAGCTTTCATTAGGGATGAGCTTGAGATGATGATGGCTTTCCTGATGGCAGCACATGAGGAGCGAGATGAGCACAAGGTGATCAAGACCTGGGTGAAACTCCCACATCCATTAACCTCCAAACCAAACAGAGAACTGGAATGAACCCAACCCTATCAATCAAACAGGAAATGGGTCCAACCTAACCCAAAAATCCGGGTTGGATCGAACCCATCCCATATTGTCCTCAAACCAAACACAAGGTAAGAAAACTTGAGTGCTGACATAACCATCTAATCATCCCAACCACCATAGAAGTTGTAGTCGAGTTTAGCACATGCACCTAGGCCTAGGCATTCGGTTAATTCAGTGAAATTGGTTCAGAACAAAATTTTGGTTTCAAAATTGTGTGTTAACTGAATTTGTTGTAAAAAAATAATAACAGACCAATATCAGTTTCCGTTAAATCGGTCCGGTTAATCGTTAACCGTAATACATATTATACTTTGATAGGAGATAATGCAACAACATAATCCTATTGGAAAGCACCTAACAAGAAATGGGGCATGTAATAAAACAAAAGGAAAAGCAACAAATAATGCTTCTAACAAATAAAGCCTCATAGAAATACATTCATTCAAATGGGCACAATTTTAGTGTTTAATATAATAACCATAAAAAATTTCAATTAAATCGGATAATGCCAGCTCAAAACCGAATAAACTGAATATCGCCAAAGTCTTCACCGAATAGATCATTAAAATTTCAGTTAACCGACTTTTTCGATCAAATCTGTTTGGTTTGGTTTGGTCGGTTAATTGGTTTCAGTGAATTTTTGCTCACCTCTACATGCACCTATATATACTATACATGAACATGCGTGTCATGTCATCACCCTTGAATTTTGATGTGCAATATATCGGAAATATCGGACCAAATTCAAATAAAATTTAATTTGAATTTAAGTAAACTTAAATAAATTTAAACAAAATTTGTACGAAAAAGATAAATATTTTCTTATCGGCACCTACAGATAAAAAGAATATATCGGAAATATCAGGATATTTCGGCCGAAAAAGGAAACCATGTGTGCAACAAGCATGCCGGTAGCAGCATCGGCATTAGCTAGGCCTTGGCATCAGCTCATGCTGATCGATCCAGGCTGCACAGCTAGGCAGCCGGCCGGGCATCACGAGCCATGACATGGGTTGGCATGGGCTGATGCCCATAGCACGCATGGCCATGTCTAGCAGTAGTAACTTCCCAATAGCTTTGCCTCTGTCTGTTGGGACCCGGTGGGGGCTGATGGTGCTTGCTACCGCATGCACGAATGCACGATACGCTCAGGCGGCGGCGGTGCTTGCCAAGCGAGGCCCACATGTGAAACAAAGTTCTAGCCAACTAGGGATCATATTAGAATTAAGTAGAATGTGGTTTTAATTAGCTATTTTGTTCTGTAGAAATGTTTTGCTAAAATAAAATTTAGATATGTAATGACTATTTGAGTAGAAAGAAATATACTATAAGTCAAATTACTATGTTTTTTCTAGCAAACATTTCGAGATCCATTCCGTGAATGGAGAAGTTATATGGTAGAGATTAAAAAAAACTCAGTTTCTGAGAAAAACTCAATTAGTATGACTGTGGAAATACACACGGGCATTCTATATATTAATTAATAATATACTAAAATGGATGGATGCAGTAGAAAAACATTGAAGTGAGGATTCCAATTCCATTATATATGATCAACCGTGGACTACAAAAGGAGTAAAAATTTGGTGCCAAGCTTCACGTAGAAGATGTACCCATCCCACCAAAAATAAACTACAAAATATTTGGGTTCTTAAAGAATTGATTGGATTTCAGGTATTTAAGGAGACCATAGATTGGGATAAGCATCCTGAACTACTGGTACAAGCAAAATCGATCTTGAAGAAGTGCAATGGACTTCCCCTTGCAATAGTCACCATCGGCGGGTTCCTAAAGAACCAACCAAAAACAGCTTTCGAGTGGAAGAAACTAAATGAGAATATTAGTGCTGAGTTGGAGATCAACCCAGAGCTTGAAGACATCAGAACAATCTTCAGTAAAAGTTACGATGGTTTACCTTATCATCTTAAGTCTTGTTTTCTATATATGTCCATCTTTCCTGAAGACCACAAGGTCAGCCAAAGACGTTTGATTCAACGGTGGACTGCAGAAGGTTATTCAAGGGAGATTCGTGAAAAGGCTGCGGACGAAATAGCTGATAGATACTTTATGGAGCTAATAGGTAGGAGCATGATCCTACCATGTCAAAAATCTATTTACAGTAGAAATGGAATTGACTCTTGCCAAATCCATGATCTCATGCGTGAAATCAGCATCACAAAGTCAACAGAGGAAAATCTTGTTTTAAGATTAGAAGAAGGCTGTAGCTTAAACATGCATGGGGCTGTACGCCACCTCACTATAAGCAGCAATTGGAAGGGAGATAAGGAAGAGTTTGAGGGCATGGTGGACCTGTCTCATATACGGTCATTGACAGTGTTTGGGAAGTGGAGGCCGTTTTTCCTGTCTGCCAAGATGTGTTTGCTGCGAGTGCTAGACCTAGAAAACACAGAAGATCTATGGGATCATCATCTTAAGGAAATTGGGAAGTTTCTCCACCTAAAATACCTCTCTAAGAGGATGCAAATTTAATGTGCACCTTCCAGATTCATTGGGTAACCTGAAGCAACTGCAGACTCTTGATATTAAAGGTACAAACATACTGAAGCTGCCAAATACCATCATCAATCTCAGGACGTTACAGTATATTTATGCTGGGAGTGAAAATCGTGTAGGATATGAACAAATTTATGAAGATATGCCGAAGCTGTTGCAGAACAAGATATTCATTTTGACTTTTTTATCAGTGGCTTTTTGTGTTGGCTGTTGCGCACCCCAGATTGTGGATGAAGATGGCATATTTAATAGGCGCGATGCCTGTACTTTATTTTGCTGCGGCTTTTTCCCCATTGTACTCAGGGAGCTAAGCCGATATGGTGTTGCATTGCCAAGAGGGTTAAGAAAGCTGAGAGCGCTGCACACACTAAGTACTGTTAACATAGCTGTGGGGAAGCACATCCTAAAGGATATAAAAAGCCTCACCCACTTGCGCAGGTTAGGAGTGACAGGCATCATCAACAAGAAAAATTGTCAGGATTTCTGTTCCACCCTTGATGATCTCAGCAGCTTGGAATCACTGTCAGTGCATTCAGCGGCGGAGCCAGGTTTACATGGCTGCTTGGATAGCATGTCCTCGCCTCCAAAAAATCTCCAGAGCCTTAAGCTGGCGGGCAGACTGGTTAAATTACCGGAATGGATCGAGGGCCTCCACAGTCTTGTCAAGTTGAAGCTTACGCAGACCAAGCTATCAGAGTTGGATGACATCATGCGGGGTCCTTGGCAAGCTACCAAACTTGGCCATCCTACGTCTTCTCAACGACTCATTCGAGGGAGCAGATCTCCGTTTCACTTTCCATCGGGAGGCATTCTCGAGTCTGATGGTCCTGGTGCTGTATTGCATGCGTGGCCTCAGGTGGGTGGAGTTTGCAGAAGGAGCAACGCCTAAGCTTGAGCTGCTGCGTTTTGTTGCTTATTGCAGTGATGTGAGTGGACCGATGTTTTCTGGCCTAGCATCACTCCCAAGGCTCAAGGAATTCAAGACGGACAACGATGACTACAATGAGGACTTCCTGAAGGACTTGCAGGAACAGCTTGCCGAGAACCCGAAGGAACCCGTTCTGAAGAGGAGCTGAGCCTCGAAGGTCCTCCAGAGTCGTCAACTGATCGAGTCAACTGATCTATGTCATCTGGACCCTTTCTTTTATGTTATGTTGTTGTGTGCAAAATAATTGCCAGATGCCATTGAAATGTTTAGTAACTTCAGTTGAGTGATTGCATTACAAAATTGGTCCTGTATCTATTACGACGAATTGTATGAGTCCCAACCGTTAATGTGCATATTACCATTCTTTGTTTTCCTCTTGTAGTATGCCCTTGCGGTACTTACAGTTTAAGCAGAATCTTTATTTCCGACTAAATTTGTCCAGCATATGGGTCAGTCAGACAGCGGAGTTGTCAAAAGAACTGGGCCTCTGGTCTCAGAGAAAAAGTATTTGACAGTTGTCAGCTCATTCTAGCCCGGTGTCCTAAAGCATGTTTGATTTCACTGAGCACACAAAAATATCCTTAAGAGGGTGTGAAGGAATCTTTTACCTACCGGATTCAATTGGGAACCTGAGGCAACTCTAGATCTTGAAGGGACAAGCATATTAAAGCTGCCAAAGACCATCACCAAGCTTAGGAAGCTACAATATCTTCGTGCCTCAGGCATAGAGGACTCTGATTCTGATATTTATGAATACATCACTGAAGACTTACTGAAGCTAGTGTGGCATATTTCAAAACCCAGGTTTTAAGTGATAGTGGTATGGATGGCAATGATAACAGGCGTGATGCATGCACTCTGTTTTGTTGTGTTTGTTTGCCACTTTTTGTCAAGAGCACATTTTTTCTTGGTGTTCAAATTCCAAGAGGGGTCGGGAAACTGAAAGCCCTGCACACAATGGGTCTTGTGAACTTCGCATGGGGCAAGGAGATCATAGAGGAGGTAAAAAAGCTCAGCCGATTATGCAAATTAGCAGTTGCTGGCATCAGCATGGAAAACGGTCAAGAATTCTGCTCAGCAGTTGCTGAACTCAGCAATCTGGAATCATTGTTGGTGCAGTCAAGTGGAGAACCAGGTTTACAAGGTTGTTTGGATGTCTTGTCCTCACCTCCGAAGAAGCTGCAAAGGCCCCGTTCGGCTTGCTGAAACTTGGCTCAATTGACTGAAAAACATTGTTCTAACTGAATTGTTGTGAGAGAAAAACACTGTTGCGGTTGAAAAAACAAGTTGAATAGTGCGGATTATAAGGTAAGCCGAACGGGGCCAAAGCCTCAAGCTGTACGGTAATCTGGTCAAATTGCCAGAATGGATCTGTGGCTTGCAGAACCTTGTGAAGCTAACTCTAAGGAACTCTAGGATATTGGAGCTTGATGCCACCATTGAAGTCCTTGGCAAGCTACCAAACCTTGCTAGCCTGTGTCTGTGGGCAAAGTCATTCCAGGGCGAAGATATCTGTTTCAGTTTTGATCAGGAGACTTTTCCGAGTCTGACGTTGCTGGAGCTGAACAACATTGATGGCCTCAAATCGGTGGAGTTCGAAGAAGGCGCAATGGTTAAGCTTGAGCTGCTGGATTTTTGTGGTAGTGAGGAAAGCAACACCGGGTTGTTTTCTTGGCTACAATTTATCCCAAGCCTGAAGGTATTTAATCTGGACAGCAAATCTTACAAGGATGATTTCATCGAACACCTTCAGGCCCGGCTTGCCGAGAATCCAAACAGCCCCATCTCAAAAAAAGAAAAAGAAAAAAAAAAGAAAAGGAATCCAAACAGCCCCGTTTTGAGGAGGTACTGATCAAGGCAAAGCAGGTCAGTCGGACAAGGTCACTGCTTTGCTGCTTCCCTGTGTTTTAATCTATGTGTGTGCTAATCTACATTCGTACTAATGCTCCTGTGTTTCATTTCATTTGAATCCCTACAGGTAATGGTCGTGCCAGTGCCTGTATCCGGTGCGCAGGAGTGTGCCATGTCTGTATCGTCTATTTTTCTTATGTGCAGATGTGTGTATGTGCCAAATTGAATAACTGGCGTCCTGTAATATCAGATGCAATTAAACCGTGGTATATTCAGTTCAGCATTTGTAATATAGTGATTGTGGTGTGTATTGCGAATGGTATTAGTAATTCGTCCTAAACTATCGTTCTATGTGAGCATCACGGTGACATATAGGATATAGGCAGTGCTAGCGTCCGGATGTTGGGACGGACGCCAGTGGCTGCTCTCTGCCCTGCTCCGTGCTGTGTGCTTTGCCCACTTGGATTCTGCGTTGCCCGGACGATTCGTCCACACGCGGGACCATCCGTGCCCCTCTGTTTCCCGCGCGAGCCCGAAGTGCCGCGGCGAGATGGAGGGAAGGGAAGGAGAGGAGAGGAGAGGAGAGGAGAGGAGAGGAGAGGGCGAGGCGTGCCGCACGAGGAAGACGCGAGGTAGGAGCCGAAGCCCTGCGGCATGCCATTGTCCGCCAGCCATCTGCGTCATTGCAACATGTGCAACAACCTATCTACTTTTGAAATATCCAGATGAAACATTTGCAACATACTCTGAAGACAGATAAAACACTTCAAACATGCGTCTGAAATACTTACAGAAAAACCTGAAAACACTTGAAAAGTCATTGCAAAACATATGCAACTTCCTGATAAAACCCTTGCAACATATGCGTGAAACATAAGCAACATCCAAATAAACACACTTGCAACATACGTTCTCAAAAAACAGATGATACATTTGGAACACGCTTACAACAAACGTGTATAGCCATTGCAACATATGTAACATCCCGATCTTCTTTTGCAACATCCATATAAAATACTTGCAACATACATCTGAAACATTTGAAACACTTGAAAACATGCGCTTGCAACATGCGCTTTTAGCAAACCCTGGCAGGTGGCGGGTGAAGCACTGCACTACAGGATCTAGCGCTAGGTCACGGTGGAGGAGGACGGAGCCGCGACGCCGCGGAGGAAGTGGGGCCCGGGACGGAGATGGCGATGAAGAGCGCTCGGGGCCCGCCGCGCAGGGGAGGCGAAGAGTGCGGCGTCACAGAGTGGCTTGGAGAGGAGCGGGGACAGGACGTAGAGGAAGGCCGCTGGGAGTGCTGGCTTGGTTGTCGGTGCAGGCATCGCGCGGCTACGCGTGACGAGGAGGTGTCAATCTCGTGGAGTGGGCAGCAGCGAGGCGGAAGTGGGCGCGTGGTGCCCGGTCCTTAGCATAACCAATAGGATATACCCACGTAGGATTGAATTCAAAGCCTTCACTCTTTTGTCCGTCGTTTTTTTCCCTGTCGTGAATTCAATTTTCGGCAGCACCTAGTGCTTTGTTGCAAACATTATTAGTTTACTGTTGAGAAGTTTAGAGTTTACTATGGTTTAGAGTTTGCTCTGCTTCTTGTCTTGCAGATGAAGCCCGTTGCAGCGGTGGCAACTGCTCAGCGTATGATCAAATTACATTACATGGCACCGGCAGGTGGGGTTCATCTTTGGCGTTGGATCACGCAGTAGCAGTAGTTCACATTCACCTCCATGTGTTGCTTGGATTCATTGCAGCTTTTGCTACCAAGCAGAAGTATACACACCACGCGCTCACACGTTAAAACCAGGCAGCAGAAGTATACACAGCTTGATCCATGTTTTATGTGTTTTATGTTCACCTACTCTCCTCCAGGTGCCAGCGATTGTTGATGCTGCCAATCTGCCATGCTGGGTAGTACCACTGTGTCCTGGTTTAATTCCTCCAAACTTCTAAAAAGTGCACTATATAAAAAGAAGATTCTTCATCACATCAAACTTGCGATACATGCATGGAGTACTAAATGTAGACGAAATCAAAAACTAATTGCACAGTTTGCTTTAACTTTGCAAGACGAATCTTTTGAGCTTAATTAATCAATGTTTAGACAATAATTCACAAATACAAACAAAATATTACAGTAGGGAATCTTTACTATGCAAAATTTATCTGTACAAACTTTGCCCAACTAAACACCGGCTGCGTATATCAAATGGTAGGTGCGATGGCGACGACGACTGCCGAGGACACTGCAGCTGTACGTCCACACCAATAATGCCATGTACGATGGTGGGTGATGCACATTCATTCACCTCGACAATGAAACACCACACCGACTTCTCTGGGGTCTGCCTGGTGCTGTAGCACGTCGTCGCCATTAAGCATTAAGGCCCGGTTTAGTTAAAAAAAAATTGGTCTCAAATTATTACATCGAATCTTACGACACATGGAGTATTAAATATAGACAAAAAAAACTAATTGTATAACTTAGTTGGAAATCGCGAGACCAATGTTTTAAGACTAATTAGTCCATAATTAGCCATAAGTGCTACAGTAACTAACATGGATGAATTAATTAGGCTTAATAAATTCGTCTCCTAGTCTCCAGACAAGCTATGTAATTAGTTTTTTTATTAATATCCAAAAACCTCTTTCGATATCCCCGAAATATCCGATGTGACATCAAACATTTTCATTGCGAACTAAGCCTGTTCGTTTGGCTGTAGCTTGTCGTAAACGATCGTAAATTTTCAACCGAAACAGTATTTTTCTCTCATACAAACTAGCCAGCAGTACTTCTTAACGAACCAGCAACGATACGAACCAGCCAACAACAGCTATAAACACACCCTGACACTGCGCGCTCTGAGTGAGCTGGCTTGACCTTGACCCATGGCATCAGCAGGCCATGTGACTCTGACCGAGGCACTCGCGCTCGATCGGCCTCTGTCAACAACACGCAACCCGAGTGATTGATGTCGGCTTACAGATTGCTACTACACCTACAGGTTTTAAGGCCCCGTTTAGTTGCAAAATTTTTTGGATTTTGGGTACTGTAGCACTTTCGTTTGTATTTGATAATTAGTGTCTAATTATGGACTAATTAGGTTTGAAAGTTTCGTCTCGTGATTTTTCACCCAACTGTGCAATTAGTTTTTTTTTCGTCTACATTTAGTACTCCATGCATGTGTCGCAAGATTCGATGTGATGGATACTGCGCAGAAATTTTTAGATTTTGGATGTAACTAAACAGGCCCTAAATACTCTCCAAAAACAATACAATTATAAAATGCGTGCCATCGAACTGATTCAAGTTTTATCAAATTTATAGTAAATAGTATTAATATTTATGTCTTCAAATAAATTTATTATGAATATATATTCTATAATTAATCTAATAATACTTATTTTATATCATAAATATTAATATTTTTTTATAAATTTAGTCAAAGTTCAAAATGTTTGACAAGTCGAGAAACGAAAACTATGTTCTTTTACTTTACGGACGGAGGGAGTAAATGGTACGGAAGCATTTAGAGCGGTCTCCTATGAGCGCTATACAAAATTCATAGCGAATCATGTTTTATTTAGTGGTTTTATTATTATAAGAAAGGTATACATTTTATAAAACATGTATAGCTGCGAAAATTTTATAAAATCTATATCTAATATTAAAATAGTAATTTTCTTCCTTTTGTTTTCACTCTCTTTCCATCTGTCCCTCCTCACCCTCACACTTATTAGCTTTGAAGCTGCAAAACCTCTCTATTGGGGCGCCGCACCACTCGTATCATGGCTTGGCTACCCAAGCCTCTTGTCGCATACACATGTGCATGCACTAACCAGCTATTTAAGTTGAGTCAGCATTTATTATGAGCCTTATAATTTATTTGATTTAAGTAGAGATAAGCCTAATTAATTGCAACAAAAACAGCTATCTTATTATTATTATTATTATTCAAAAGCGCGCAACAAATTATACGTTCTTTTCAAAGCATGTTTGCTAATAAATACTCAAATACATATGCAGGGCTATAAGAGAATATGCCCTTGTTTAGTTCGCGAAATTTAGAATTTGGGGTTACTGTAGCACCTTCGTTTTTATTTGGTAAATAGTGTCCAAACATTGACTAATTAGGCTTAAAACGTTTGTCTCGCAATTTTCCACCAAACTGTGCAATTAGTTTTTCTTTTCGTCTACATTTAATGCTCCATGCACGGGCCGCAAACATTCGATGTGACAGGTACTGTAGCAACTTTTTGGACTTTGGGGTCCAACTAAACAAGGGCTATGTCTCCATATCTATTACTTACCTAGCATTCATTTAATCAATCAGCGTACCCACGACCATTGTAACACCCTCGGTGTTACACTGTAAATCGTTTACTAAAACACTACATAAACATCATATTTATGTGTTAATGTATGTATTATAGTGTGTAAATCAATTTACGTAACTTAAAACGACCAACGGAAATGCATAACGAAAGGTCGTTCGTGACGTATAAGATTATCAAGTATGGATGTTTGCGAATTTTTATTGAACGAAAACACTATAGAATGTATATACGGAACTTTAGTGTAACACTCTCGGTGTTACATTGTACAGTTTTTGCTAAAACACTGCATGATCATCATACTTGTTTGTACATGTGAGTAATATAGGGTATACATCGATATTCGGAACGTGAAACGTTCATTTGAAACAAGAAACAAATGTTACATTTCATGTCTCTTTATATCGTTTAGGGTTCTAAGTGAATTTTTATCGAACAAAAATGCTATAGTGTTTATGCGAACTTTGATAAAGTTTGTAGTACGAACTACGTAGGCGACGATGAAATGCGTGCGATCGAGGACGAGGTTCGCTAGCTAGTATATCAAGTAGCTCGAAAATGGAATCCGACGCGAAACCGTTCGAGGTTTAGTCGTTTCGCGTAAGTTGAAAATGGGTCAACGAAGACATGTTCGGCAATTTTTGTAGAGCGATCGGGTTAAGAAATGACGAGGTGTCTTGGCTTAGTTTGACAGCCCTAGGTACCCTCTTGAGTGTAGAATAGCTGGTTTGACCCTTGAATCTATGGGTTGAGTTTTTGAACGACTTTAAAAAGCGTGCAAGACATGTGTTTGGCAATGCCAGCACCTGGGGCGCGGTCACCGCCCGGCTCTCGGCGTGCCGCACCGGCCGCCCATCGCACCTGCGCGCGCACTTCGCGCGGTGGCTCTGCGCTGCTGGCCACGGTCTCCTGCTGTCGTGTTCTGGCACACGGCTCGAGCGCGCGCTAGGCCAGCCATGCCTGGCTGCTCTGCCCCCCTTCCATCGCGTCCGCCCGTGGATACTACTCGCCGTCACGTCGCTCGCGCTGCGCGCCGTCTGGAGCTGCCGCACTGCTACTGCGCCCTAGCGCACGCATGCACACGCACTATGCCAGTGGGCATGGTTGCTTCGGCCGCCGTCACATCTGCCCACGCATTCTGCTCGCTGCCTCCACGCTGAACTGGTGTCGTGGCTCGCCAAGCACGCTCACACGCATCGTCTGCACGACCACTATTGCCGTTGACGCCCCGTGACTGCACGCGTGTGGGATGGCTGCCTAACCTCGCCATCACATCCGTGTCCGCTGCCACGCTACGTCGTCGTTTTCCCAGACCTGCCATCCCCTGAGGCGCTCAGTGCCAAACCGCCAGCGACTAGCGTGCTGGGCAGCGTGACCAACGTATTGTGCACGCCCCTCGGTTCCCCATCGCTGCATGCACCTGTGCTTTGCGTTGACGTCCGCGACAGCGCCGAGCCAAGTCGCGCCTAAGTTCCCTGTTTCACAGTCGCCATGTCGCCGGGACCGCGCCTTCGAATTCGCCGTAGTGAAGCCATCGCAGTACAATTAACTTCGCCCTCCGCTCCGCTGTGTATCCAGCCACCCAACCGACCCCACCTTGCAGCGAATCTTGCCTTGCCGTGCTCCAATTTGGAGCTGCCGCTCTGCCGGGTCCTTAAGACCGGGTTGGCATGCGCCGCCGGCAAGCCGCTTATCTAGAGCATCTCATGGAAATTCCTTGCACCACCGGCCTCGTCTCCACCTGCTAAGCACCCTGCGCACCTTGCCCGAAGCACTACCGTAGCCCAGCTTTCCCTGACGCGGCCGTGCCATTGCCGTGCGCCGCCGCACCGCCTGTGTGCGCGTGGCCAGGTTCGTTCGGGCAGTCTCTGGTCAAGACAACATGACCGGTAAGCTCAGGGTGAGTCTCTGTGCCTATCCGTGAGTTGGTTCATGCTATCGATGTTATGGCTCACGGGAACGCATCCGCCGTCACAGGGAGAGGACCATCACCGGGGAGGGAGCTCGGGACAGCGTCCCCGTTTGCCGTATCGCCTCCAACCGCTGCGCGTTGACGTCAAGGTGATCATCGGCCCCTTAGATAGGAATTGGAGGGTCGGGTGTGGCCGACGTAGCCGCCCGGTGCCCGCGCCGTCGCGTCGATGCGCGCACGGGTGCTGGGGGACGTGGCCGCGACGAAGAAGGGAAAGGGAAGGGTGGTAGATGAAAAATCTGTGACTCGGTGTAATAGTGTTCGATTTAGTTTCGCGAATAGGGTAGAGGACGGGGCTCTTTCGCAAAAGAGCCAGCCGCGCGCGGGTTTCCGCTGTGGGCCGTGGGATGTGGGCCGAGTCACGCGCCGCTGAATGGACCGAGCCGTCGCTCGCGGGCCGCGTGGTGAAATTGTTTTTCAATTCTCCAGTGAATTACCAACGTTTATTCAATTTAATTTCTAGCTAAACTTTGATAAATTGTAGTAAATTGTGTAGTTGTCCAAAAATAGTGAGACTAATTTTGTTAGGTTCGCAAAAATACCATCTACTTGTTAGTACAGTTAGATTACAGTTAGCTATGACCATGATGGGGTCATAAATTCGAACTGGAGAGCGTAATATTATGTGGAATAATAATTGTAGGAATTTTTGTGGTAGATTGGTGATAGATATGGCTATGAAAATTTTACAGTAGGCTCACTAGATTATTATGTACTTGCTATAAATTTTGTAGCCCTAGAGTAGGATGATAAATAGAGTAGCTATTATCCTTGCTTTATCATATATAGCGTAAATCAGCATTAGGAGTAAGAATACCGATAGTTGTTATAATAATGTATGCCATACTTCATACATGTTATTGGTAGCAATAGATAACGTAGCAGCATGGTTGGTAGCACTAGCTTAGTAGTGAAACAGATGTACTTTTATTTTAAGAGTTGTTGTTGCTGTGTTACTCAGCATGGCATCATCATTTCATGCATGTAGATCATGAGCTGGTAGAATTCGTGCCCGTCGATGAATAGGAGTACGACGAAGTCATTGAGGAGTACGAGGAGGAGATCCTTGTGCAGGAGGAAGCCCTAGAGCCATTTGGTGCTGACCTTACTAACCCGTCGCCTGCCCAAGGCAAGCCCCGGTGCATAACCCCTATTTTTGATCACTGAATATATATGATGTGCATTTAAGTTACATGCATTTTATGGAAACTACATGCATAAATATATCTACCCATGAGTCCTACTAGTATAGGCCGAGTAGCTGCTATGCTCAGGATATCGGTAGCATGAGTAATCTGTCATTACTCGCAAATAGGTGATAAATGTGATCACTCATGATAAAATGGTAGAAAGGAAAATGGCAACCGGGCAGGGATATGGTTTGGGTACTGGTGAGTGTAAGGGGTTGTGTCCTGCAGCCAACAGGGATAGCTCGGTTACACTTTTCCCTGTCTGTGTCAATTAAGGACCGGTCGTTGCCTAAGTCTCGAGGCAAGTCACAGATCTATTATCCCGAGCACATACTTGGGTATGGGCGCAGGGAAGACTCGTTGCTCTCTTATTGTGGATCCAGCTCTTTCCGGACCGATTGATTGGAGGCGGGGATGGTGGAGGTCCTTGCACCGCACTAAGTCCGGGACTCAGGAGTGGGGGCTTAGGGTCCAAGTTTGGATGGGGACCTAGACACCCAGGACAGGAGGGTGATGGGTTAGTCCTGCTTGTGCCTAGGGTACAAGCGACGTGTGTGTTTTCGGGGTACCCAGCTGGGGGCATTGATTCGCGAATCGCTGGGCAATCCGGTACGGCTTGTTTTTGGGTCTAGCACCGTAGTAAGAACTAAAAGATGAAAGGTGATGAAATGGATCTGATTGCTCAACTCTTGCTTGAAAGTAGAACATGTGCTTATATAGACTGGATAGATAATAACTTAATACGACTGATAATAATAATATAAATAAGGACTCACTATTAGTATTGCTTTATGCTAAAATAAAACCAGCAAACCATAAAGCTTCTCATATTCCTTGGAGTCGGGAAATTATTCCCACTAGTCGGATAAGTCTTGCGAGTACATTGTGTACTCAAGGTTTATTTACCTCTGTTGCAGGTGATGCATGAGAAGTACCTTTGTGTGGAGGATTCTTCTAGTGGGCTCAGACGGATCCTCGTTCTTATCGCTAGACGTTTATTTTAAATTCCGTTATTTATCATTCCGCACTCTAACATTTGGTATTATAATAATGTAATTTTAAGAAACTCTGATGTGTGAAATGGATAAGTATTGTAACTCGTTCTCATTATTGAATCCTCGGGAAAAATGTGGATCTTTTGGGTTCTCCCTTGGGGTGTGCCCGACGGATACCATCCGCTGTAGCTTGCTTTCAGAGTGCTTAGTGTCTGGTGGAAGACAAGCACCTCCGTAAGCGTGTTATTTTGGATGGTTCTGCCATAGTTGGTACTAGAGCCAATAATGGTTACGAGTTTCATCACTCTTTTTCAAAACCCAAAAATTTGACCAACAAAAGTTTTGCGAAAAGTATGATGCGCTTAAGTTAGTTAAATAAGTATAAGCCCTAGCAATATGGTCTATCTAGGATAGCAGCACTGGTTTTATCTAATTAGTTTTCTGCAGGTACACTGACTTACGTTGCGTAAGAAATCGTCTAGCATACGAAAAGTGAGTGTACGATGTGCCAATTTTTTTTGCGAATGCCGCTATATTCTGGCTTGAGTGAACGTACAGGATGATACATGCATCATGATAATCGCATTTTTCTTAAACTAAAATTCCCCCCTACACATATGATTGGATTAGTAAAGTGATAGGATTAATTAAAAGAATACTTTAATTAAATGTGCTGTTATTTCTCTAATCCCTTGCTTCTAATCGAGAAGGCTGTTCTAAATGGATGGTTCCTATCTCTTACAGATGAATCTAAGGTCCGGACGCGAGAGCACCAGTGCTGGGCAGCTCACGGTCTTAGCGAGGGCCAAGGCGAGAGTGGCCAGGCCAATGAGCACCACAGGGAGATCCATGGGGCTCCACTTCTAGCTCCTCCTCCTCCACCACTGCCGCCTCCGATGACTCACACTGAGATGATGGCAGAACTAATGGCTGCTCACCGAGAGTCAGCCCGTGCCATGGAGCTAATGGCACAAGCTATCGCTGGCTTCGCCCACGGTGGCCACGGGGGCAATGGTGGGAACAGGGGTGGTGCCCGCCGTCCTAAGGGACCCTCCTCTTACCAAGATTTCCTCAAGACCCACCCGCCCACTTTCACACCGACAGATGAGCCTCTGGATGCGGAGCACTGGCTTCGTATTCTAGAGCAGAAGTTTCTGTTGCTCAATGTGGCCGATGAGTAGAAAGTGTGCTTTGCAGCGCAACAACTATTGGGTTCCGTGAGTGCATGGTGGGATACTTTCCATGCCATGCAGCAGCCAGATCATCTGGCAACCTGGTAGGAGTTCACCACGGCATTCAGAGAGTTCTATATTCCTGCCGGTGTCATCAACCAAAAGCTGACTGAGTTCCTGGAGCTACGACAGGGGAGTATGACAGTGATGGACTATGTTAATAAGTTCAATCACTTGTCCTAGTATGCTGGCATTCATGTGGACACTGATGAGAAAAAGAAGGACCGCTTCTTTTGTGGCCTCTCTTATATCCTTCAGGAGAAGCTGTACACGGCGAACTATCAGACCTTCGGGGCACTGATGAACGCTGCCATCACCATAGAGGGCTTGCAGTGGGATTCCCAGGCAGAGTGGAAGAGGAAGCGGGTGGCTGCGGGGTCTTCTAGCCACCCTCACACTCAGAAGGTACAGGTTGTCCGGCGGGGGCCCTATCAATCATCAGGCGGGCCTTCATTTTGGTAGCCCTAGCTGACTTCTCAGACTTCTTCCACACAGTACCATGCACCCACTCAGCAGGTGCAACCCTAGTAGCCTCAGGGACAGTAGGTCCCACCTCGCCAGGGATTTGGAAACAAGCTGGGTGCTTGTTTCAAGTGTGGCAAAGATGGCCACTATGCCTGAGCGTGTTCCCAGAATAAGCCTGCTCAGTCTGCTCAACCATCAGCGAACTCCAGGCTTGTTAGGAGGACCGTAATCAAGAAGAAAGTGCCCAGCAGATCTGGACATGTGCATTTCACAGATGCTGAGTAGATATTGCAGCAGGAACCGGTGATGGCTGGTATGTTTACCATCGATTCCCATCCAGCTTATGTGTTGTTCGATTCTGGTGCATCACATTCCTTTATGAGCATGGGATTTGTAGACCGGCACAACTTACCACTTATGGCTATACCGTATGCCTATAGAATCCGTACTACAGGTTCACAAATGTTCATCAATATCCGAACGGACACAGTAAGCTTGGTATTAGCCACCCACACTTACCGCCTATAGTTTATGGTAATGCCTAGGCAAGGCATTGATGCTATTCTTGGAATGAACTGGTTATGGGTGTATGGGGTAGTCTTGGATATGAAGTGGAGAAGTGTTGAGTTATGACTTCCATCTTCTAAGGATAGGATGTATCTGCTTGTATCCTCAGATCCAGTCTTATCTGTTGCTGCCCATGCTAAAGCCTCTCCTGATCTTACCCCAATCCCTGTGGTTTGTGAGTTCCCGAATGTTTTTCCTAAAGATCTTCCGGGATTGCCACCAGATAGAGAGGTAGAGTTCTCCATTGAGCTAGAGCCTGGTACTGCTCCTATCTCTAGGCGCTTATACCGCATGGCTCTAAGGGAATTGGCAGAAATGAAGAAGCAGCTGGAAGAATTGA
Organism: Miscanthus floridulus; assembly: GCF_019320115.1. Classification (NCBI taxonomy): domain Eukaryota; kingdom Viridiplantae; phylum Streptophyta; class Magnoliopsida; order Poales; family Poaceae; genus Miscanthus; species Miscanthus floridulus. The sequence goes on along the minus strand of NC_089587.1, from coordinate 92,137,089 downwards.
TGGAAAATGTTTCATCCGTCCTAGTTCTTCACCGTGGGGTTGCCCAGCTATTTTTGTGAAGAAGAAGGATGGTACTCTGTGGATGTGTGTGGATTACCACCCTCTTAATGTGGTAACAGTTAAGAACAAGTATCCTTTGCCCCACATAGATACTTTGTTCGATCAACTAGCTAGCGCCAAGGTGTTCTCGAAGATTGACCTTCAATCAGGCTATCATCAGATCAAGATTAGACCACATGATATACCAAAGACAACTTTTTCTACTAGGTATGGACTGTATGAGTACCTAGTGATGTCTTTTGGTCTCACCAATGCTCCTGCCTTCTTCATGTACCTGATGAACTCAGTTTTTATGCCAGAGCTGGACAAGTTTATGGTAGTATTCATTGATGATATCCTGATATATTCCAAGAATAATGAAGAACATGCCCACCACCTTCAAATAGTATTATCTCGACTAAGGGAACACCAGCTTTATGCTAAATTCAGCAAGTGTGAATTTTGGTTGGATCGAGTGTAGTTTTTGGGGCATGTGTTGACACATGCTGGCGTTTTGGTAGATCCCAGCAAGGTACAAGATGTGTTGGATTGGAAGTCTCCCAAGTCTGTGCATCAGATTCGTCAATTCCTTGGTCTCGCGGGGTACTATCAGCATTTCATCCTAGATTTCTCTAAGATAGCCCAGCCAATGACCAAGCTGCTCCAAAAAGAAGCAAAGTTTGATTGGAGCCCAGCCTGTGAGGAAGCCTTCTAAGCTCTAAAGACATTTCGGACCATTGCTCCTATGTTGGCCCAACCAGACATTGATAGCCCCTTTGATGTATATTGTGATGCCTCGAAGACAGGTCTGGGGTGCGTGCTTATGCAAGATGGGCGTGTGATAGCTTATGCTTTGCGCCAACTGAAAAAGCACAAGGTGAATTACCCCACTCATGACTTAGAGCTGGCTGCTGTGGTCCACGCTCTGAAGATTTGGAGGCACTATCTGTTGGGCAACAAAGTGCATATCTTCACTGATCATAAGAGCCTCAAGTATATTTTCACTCAGTCTGAGCTAAATATGAGGCAAAGGAGATGGTTAGAATTGATAAAGGATTACAACCTAGAAGTCCATTATCACCTAGGAAAGACCAATGTAGTGGCTAATGCTTTGAGCTGGAAGTCACATCAGGTTGAGGAAACAACTTTGTCTCTCAACTATGCAGAGGTGTTGGCTCACATTGCATTGACCTCAGAATTGCTAGAGCAGATTATTCGACAGCAAAGGGAAGATCCCAAAGAAATTCCCCACATCAGAAAATTGATTGCCGAAGGGCGTGGCCCTCACTTTAGTGTTGATGAGCATGGAGTGGTGAGATACAAAGATAGACTGCTGGTTCCATCCAATGAGGAGCTAAAGAGGAAGATTTTGAGTGAAGCCCATCATTCAAAGCTATCTATCCATCCTGGCAGCAACAAGATGTATCATGATCTATGGCATTTGTACTGGTGATCCAACATGAAGTAGGACATCACCTGACACGTCACGGAGTGCGACACTTGTGGTAGGGTTAAAGCAGATCATATGCGTACTCCAGGATATTTGTAGTCCTTGCCCATTCCTGTTTGGAAGTGGGAGGATATTTCCATGGATTTTGTGGTGGGTTTGCCTTGCACATCCAAGGGCTATGATTCTATTTGGGTCATTGTTGACTGTCTCACTAAGTCAGCTCATTTCATCCTAGTGGACACCAAATATATAGCCAAGAAGTATGTGGAGATATATTTTGATTGGATTGTGACCCTCCATGGGGTTCCCCTTACTATCATCTCTGATAGAGGGTTAGTTTTTATCTCCTGTTTTTGGGAACAACTACAGCAATGACTTGGTACACGTCTCCTCAGAAGCTCCACCTATCATCCATAGACTGATGGTCAAACTGAGAGGGTGAACCAGGTGCTCGAGGACATGTTGAGAACTTGTGCCATTTCTTTCCCTGAGAAGTGGGATGCCTACTTGAAGCTAGCGGAATTTTCTTACAATAATAGCTACCAGGAGAGCATTCGTATGGCATCGTTTGAAGCTCTGTATGACAAGAAGTGTAGAACACCGCTTAACTGGGTTGAAGTGGGAGACCGTGGGTACTTTGGGCTAGAATTCATCAAAGAGGCTCGAGAACAAGTCACCATTATTTGAAGTCACTTGAAGGCAGCTCAGAGCCGACAGAAATCTTATGTGGACAAGCGAAGAAGGCTTTTGTAGTTTGGAGTGGGAGATTATGTGTATCTCAAGGTGTCTCCTATGAGAGGGGTGCATCAGTTTGGTATCCATGGCAAGCTAGCTCCCCGATATGTGGGTCCCTACAAGATTTTGGCACAGTGTGGCCCAGTGGCGTATCGACTTTAGCTCCCCGATATCTTGTTTGTGGTACATGATGTGTTTCACGTCTCTCAGTTGAAGAAATGTCTGTGGGTGCCTGATGAAGCTGTGGAAATTGAAGGGCTTCCCCTCCAGCCTGATTTGACTTATGTTGAGCACCCTGTCAAAATCCTGGACGAGAAAGAAAGAGTGACCAGAAACAGTGTGGTAAAGTTCTACAAGGTGCAGTGGCAAAACCACTCCGAGGAGGAGGCCACATGGGAACATAAGATATATATTGAAGCATTACCCCCACCTTCTCGTTGGCTCTGATAGTTCGTTGCTGCGTTGAAATGTATTTTCTATCTCCTTCTCACACTAGGCACATGAAATCTCGGGCCAAGATTTTATTTTAAGGGGGTAGATTTGTAACACTCTCGGTGTTACATTGTATAGTTTTTGCTAAAACACTACATGATCATCATACTTGTTTGTACATGTGAGTAATATAGGGTATACATCGATATTCGGAACGTGAAACGTTCATTTGAAACAAGAAACAAATGTTACAGTTCATGTCTCTTTATATCATTTAGGATTCTAAGTGAATTTTTATCGAACAAAAATGCTATAGAACGTTTATGCGAACTTTGATAAAGTTTGTAGTACAAACTACGTAGGCGACGATGAAATGCGTGCAGTCGAGGATGAGGTTCGCTACCTAGTATATCAAGTAGCTCGAAAATGGAATCCGACGCGAAACCGTTCAAGGTTTAGTCGTTTCGCGTAAGTTGAACATGGGCCGACGAAACCATGTTCGGCAATTTTTGTAGAGCGATCGGGTTAAGAAATGGCGAGGTGTCTTGGCTTAGTTTGATAGCCCTAGGTACCCTCTTGAGTGTAGAATAGCTGGTTTGACCCTTGAATCTGTGGGTTGAGTTTTTTAACGACTTTAAAAAGCATGCAAGACATGTGTTTGGCAATGCCAGCGCTTGGGGCGTGGTCACCGCCCGGCTCTCGGCGTGCCGCGCCGACATGCACACACTCTGCACGGTGGCTCTACGCTACCAGCCATGGTTTCCTGCTGCCGTGTTCTGGCACACGGCACGCGCACGCGCTGGGCCGGCCATGCCTGGCTGCTCTGCCCCCCCTTCCATCGCATCTGCCTATGGATACTGCTCACCGTCGCGTCGCTCATGCTATGCGCCGTCCGGTGCTACCGCACTGCTACTGCGCCGATGGGCATGGTTGCTTCGGGCGCCGTCGCGCCCGCCCGCGCATTCTGCTCGCTGACTCCACGCTGAACTGGTGTCGTGACTCGCCAAGCGCGCTCACACGCATTGTCTGCACGGCCACTATTGCCATTGATGCCCCTTGACTTCACGCACGTGGGACGGCTGCCTAACCTCGCCATCACATCCGTGTCCGCTGCCACGCTACGCTGTCGTTTTCCCTGACCTGCCATCCCCTGCGGCGCTCAGGGCCAAACTACCAGCGGCTAGCGTGCTGGGCAGTGTGACCAACATATTGTGCATGCCCCTCGATTCCCCATCACCGTGCACGCCTATGCTTTGCATTGACATCCGGGATAGCGCCGAGCCAAGCTGTGCCTAAGTTCCCTGTTTCACAGTCGCCATGTCACCGGGACCGCGCCTTCGAATTCACCACAGTGAAGCCATCGCAGTGCAATTAACTTCGCCCTCCACTCCGCTGTGTATCCAGCCACCCAACTGACCCCACCTTGTAGCGAATCTTGCCTTGCCGTGCTCCAATTTGGAGCTGTCGCTCCACCGGGTCCTTAAGACCGGGTTGGCATGCGCCGTTGGCAAGCCGCTTATCTAGAGCATCTCATGGCAATTCCTTGCACCACCGGCCTCGTATCCACCTGCTAAGCACCCTGCGCACCTTGCCTGAAGCACTACCATAGCCCAACTTTCCTTGACGTGGCCGTGCCATTGCCATGCACCGCCGCACCGCCTGTGTGCGTGTGGCCAGGTTTGTTTGGGCTATCTCTGGTCAAGACACCATGCCCGGTAAGCTTAGGGTGAGTCTCTATTGCCTATCCGTGAGTTGGTTCATGTTGTCGATGTTGTGGCTCACGGGAACGCATCTGCCATCGCAGGGAGAGGACCATCGCTAGGTAGTGAGCTCAGGACAGCGTCCCCGTTCACCGTATCACCTCCAACCGCTGCGCGTTGATGTCAAGGTGATCATCGGCCCCTTAGATAGAAATTGGAGGGTCAGGTGTGGCCGACATAGCCGCTCGGTGCCCGCGCAGTTGTGCCGGTGCGCGCACGGGTGCCGGGGGACGTGGCCATGGCGAAGAAGGGAAAGGGGAGGGTGGTAGATGAAAAATCTATGACTCGATGTAATACTGTTCGGTTTAGTTTCACGAATAGGGTAGAGGACGGGGGCTCTTTCGCAAAAGAGCCAGCCGCGCGCGGGTTTTCGCTGTGGGCCGCGGGATGTGGGCCGAGTCGCGCGCCACTGAATGGGCCACGCCGGTTGCTGCGCATGCGCGCAGGCGGGAAGCCGGGGTGGGCCGAGCCGTCGCTCGCGGCCGTGCGTTGAAATCATTTTTCAATTCTCCAGTGAATTACCAATGTTTATTCAATTTAATTTCTAGCTGAACTTTGATAAATTGTAGTAAATTGTGTAGTTGTCCAAAAATAGTAAGACTAATTTTGTTAGGTTCCCAAAAATACCATCTACTTGTTAGTATAGTTAGATTACAGTTAGCTATGACCATGATGGGGTCATAAATTCGAACTAGAGAGCGTAATATTATGTGGAATAATAATTGTAGGAATTTTTGTGGTAGATTGGTGATAGATATGGCTATGAAAATTTTACAGTAGGCTCACTAGATTATTATGTACTTGCTATAAATTTTATAGCCCTAGAGTAGGATGATTAATAGAGTAGCTATTATCCTTGCTTTATCATATATAGCGCAAATTAGCATTAGGAGTAAGAATACCGATAGTTGTTATAATAATGTATGCCATACTTCATACTTGTTATTGGTAGCAATAGATAATGTAGCACCATGGTCGGTAGCACTAGCTTTGTAGCGAAACAGATGTACTTTTATTTTAAGAGTTGTTATTGTTATGTTACTCAGCATGGCATCATCATTTGATGCATGTAGATCACGAGCTGGTAGAATTCATAGCCGTCAACGAACAGGAGTACGACGAAGTCATTGAGGAGTACGAGGAGGAGATCCTCGTTTAGGAGGGAGCCCTAGAGCCGTTTGGTACTGACCTTACTGACCCGTCACCTACCCAAGGCAAGCCCCGGTGCATAACCCCTATTTTTTGATCACTGAATATATATATATATATATATATATATATATATATATATATATATATGATGTGCATTTAAGTTACATGCATTTTATGGAAACTACATGCATAAATATATCTACCCATGAGTCCTACTAGTATAGGCCGAGTAGTTGCTATGCTCAAGATATCGGTACCGTGAGTAACCTGCCGTTACTCGCAAATAGGTGATAAATATGATCACTCATGATAAAATGGTGGAAAGGAAAATGGTGACCGTGCAGGGATATGGTTTGGGTACTGGTGGGTGTAAGGGGTTGTGTCCTACGACCAACAGGGCATAGCTCAGTTACACTTTTTCCCTGTCTGTGTCAATTAAGGACCGGCCGTTGCCTAAGTCTCGAGGCAAGTCACAGATCTATTATCCCGAGCACATACTTGGGTATGGGCGCAGGGAAGACTCGTTGCTCTCTTGTCGTGGATCTAGCTCTTTCCAGACCGACTGATTAGAGGTAGGGATGGTGGAGGTCCTTGCACCGCACTGAGTCCGGGACTCAGGAGTGGGGGCTTGGGGTCCAAGTATGGACGGGGACCTAGACACCCAGGACAGGAGGGTGATGGGTTAGTCCTACTTGTGCCTGGGGTACAAGCAGAGCGTGTGTTTTTAGGGTGCCTAGCTAGGGGCATTGATTCGCGAATCACCAGGCAATCCGGTATGGCTTGTTTTTGGGTCTAGCACCGTAGTAAGAACTGAAAGATGAAAGGTGATAAAATAGAACTGATTGCTCAACTCTTGCTCGAAAGTAGAACGTGTGCTTATATAGACTGGATATATAATAATTTAATATGGCTAATAATAATAACATAAATAAGGACTCACTATTAGTATTGTTTTATGCTAAAAGAAAACCAGCAAACCATAAAGCTTCTCATATTCCTTGGAGTCGGGAAATTATTCTGACTAGTCGGATAAGTCTTGCGAGTACATTGTGTACTCAGGGTTTATTTACCCCTGTTGTAGGTGATGCATGAGAAGTACCTTTGTGTGGAGGATTCTTCTGGTGGGCTCAGACGGATCCTCGTTCTTATCGCTAGATGTTTATTTTAAATTCCGTTATTTATCATTCCGCACTCTGACATTTGGTATTGTAATAATGTAATTTTAAGAAACTCTGATGTATGAAATGGACAAGTATTTTAACTCGTTCTCATTATTGAATCCTTAGGAAAAATGTGGATCTTTCGGGTTCTCCCTTGGGGTGTGCCCGATGGATACCGTCCGCTGTAGTTTGCTTTCGGGGTGCTTAGTGTCTGGTGGAAGACGAGCACCTCCGTAAGCGTGTTATTTCAGGCAGTTCTGCCACATTTAGTAAAGTTAGAAGTATGAACGTTGTAGATGATGGTGAAATACCTAAGGTTGAGTAATGAATTCACTAGCTATCTGGTCTAATAGATTGGAAAGTGAATTTCACGTGAATCCAATCGAGACTTAGTCAAATTTCTTAAGTCGGAAAATGGTTTTACAAGGCTAAGTTTGGTAGTTTTTGTTGAATATTTGGGTTAGGGAGTGATGTGGTTTTAGGGCTAGTTTTAGTAGCCTAACATGCCCTCTTGAGTATAGAAATGGTGGTTTGGCAATTGAATCATCGAATTGGATTTTTGGGATGCTTTAAAAAGCGTGCATGGCACGTTTCTAGCTGGTTTCAGAGACTGAGCGTGGTCACCGTGCCTCGGCACTCAGCGTCACAGCGCTGGCTCGCCCAACGCGGGTACACACACAAACCACCACGTAGGCTCTGCATCGCCACTGTCGTGCCCCATCATGTGACCCACGCACGCACTCACGCGCACCGCCGCACTCGGCAGGACGCTGGGGGCTGGTGGCCTGGCCGCTCTGCCCCGTCACTATCGTCGTGGGCCCGATGCCCTGGCCGGTCCGCTGCTGGCCGCCTCGCTGTGTCATCGCGCTACTGCTGGGCACGATCATGATTGTTGGGTCGCCCACGTGCACCCACACCGCTTGCGTCGTGTCCACCTTAGCCGCTGTGCCACCGCCGTCCCATCACCGTGCTACGCCGCGCTGTCATCGTCGCACCTCTACACACTGTCGTCGCGTCCGCCTGCGCCTCTACGTCATTGCTGTCTTCAATTCATGCACGTGGCCTTGCCAAGGCCACCCACTTGTCGTTCACCATTAATGGTGCCATGTCCACGCTGCTGCGCTGCCACCGCCCTTATACAGGTATGCCCCCTCTCCTGGCTACGTTGGCTCACAGTGCTTGCGCATGTGCTGTCGTGGCATCCCGCCAAATCTAGACAATGCAGTCGGACCCATCCCCTCTTTCCTCTCCCTCCTCTGTTGCCCGTGCCTACCAGGCCACGCCTTCAATCTGGCATGGATAGGTCATGTCTCTTCAATTCGGTGCGCTTCTGACTCTGTCTTCAAGCCTGCTAGCCAACCGACCCCGCTCTGTGTCCAATCGCGCCTTAGCAAGCTTCAATTTGGAGCCGGACGTCCGCTGTCGTGCCATTAAAGGCTTAGCCGCCGTTGTTGTGGGCATTACTATGGCAGAACCGCCTGAAATAGCGTACTTACGGAGGCGGTCGTCTTCCATCATATACTAAGCACCCTGAAAGTAAGCTACAGCGAGCGGTTCCATCGGGCACACCCCAAGGGAGAGCCCAAAAGATCCACATTTTCCTAAGGATGCAATAATGAGAACGAGTTACAATACTTAGTACATTTCATACATCCAGAGTTCTTAGAAATTCATTATTACATTGCCAAATTTAGAGTGTGGAATATTATACAGCAGAATGATAATAAACATCTATCGATAATGAACAAAGATTCGTCTGTGCCCACCAGAAGAATCCTTCACACAATGGCAATGTCTCAAGCAGTACCTGCAATAGGGGTAAATAAACCTTGAGTACACGATGTACTCGCAAGACTTATCCAACTAGTGGGAATAATTTCCCGACTCCAAGGGATATGCAAAGCTTTATGGTTTGCTGGTTTCCTTTTTGCAGAAAGCAATACTAATAGTGAATCCTTATTTATGTCATTATTAGCAGCCATGATTAATTTGTTATCTAGCCATTCTATGTAAGCACTTGTTCTACTTTCAAGCAATCAGTTCCATTTCTTCCCCATTCACCTTTTAGTTCTTACTATGGTGCTAGAGTTTAGACAAGTCGGACCGACACGGCGGTGATTCATGAATCAATGTGCCCAGCTGGGTACCCCAAAAACATACACCTCGCTTGTACCCTAGGCACAAGCAGGACCAACCTATCACCCTCATATCATAGGGTCCAGGTCCCCGTCCAAACTTGGACTCCAAGCCCCCGCTTCTAAGTCCTAGACTTTGTGCGGTGCTTAGACCTCCACCATCCCCGCCTCCAATTAGTCGGTCCAGAAAGAGCTAGAACCCACGACAAGAGAGCAACAAGTCTTTCCTGTGCCCATACCCAAGTATGTGCTCGAGATAATAAATCTGTGACTTACCTAGCGTCCAATGCAATGGTTGGTCCTTAACCAACACAGACAGGAAAAAAGTGTAACCAAGCTATGCCCTGTTGGCCGCAGGACACAACCTCTTACACCCACCAATACCCATACCATATCCCTGCCCGGTCACCATTTTCCTTTCCACCATTTTATCAGGAGTGATCATAATTATCACCTACTGTGAGTAATAGCAGGTTACTCACGCTTTCGAAATCCTGAGCATAGCAACTACTCGACCTATACTAATAGGACTCATAGATAAGTATATCTATGCATATAGTTTTCATAAAATGCCTATAACATAAATGCACATCATAGATATATTCGGTAATCATTCAAAATATGGGTTATGCACTGGGGCTTGCCTTGGGCAGGCGGTGGGTCAACAAAGTTAGCACCGAATGGTTCCGGGGCTCCCTCCTATACGAGAATCTCCTCCTCATACTCCTCAATGACCTCCTCATAGTCCTATTCATCCGTAGGTACGAACTCTACCAACTCGTGATCTACATGCATGAAATGATGATGCAACACTTAGTAATACGGCAACAACAACTCTTAAACTAAAAATACATCTATCAAGCTACTAAGCTAGTTATATAGATGAAGGTGCTAGGTTACCTACTGTTACCACTAACAAGTATGCAACATGACATATATTACCTTTGCAACTAAAGGTATTCTTACTCTTAATAATGATTTACTCTATATATGATAAAACAAGGAGTACTAGCTACTCTATTTATCAACCTACTCTAGGGCTACAAAATTTATAGTGAGTACATAATAATCTACTGAACCTACTGTAAAAATTTTATCTCTAAAGCCATCATCAATTCGCCAAAAAATTCCTACAGATATTAAGCTAAATAATAATAAGCTTTCCAAATTGAATTTATGAACCTATCATTATCATAGCTAACTGTAAACTAACTACACTAACAGATAGATAACATTTTTGTGAACCTAACAAATTTTGTTTCCCTATTTTTGTACATCTATAGAATTTACTATTATTTTTCAAAGTTCAGCTCAAAACTAAATTGAATAAACATTCATACTTCACTAGAAATTGAAAAACCTAAATCTACCGCGTGGCCCAAAGCGCGAGCGGCTCGGCCTAGTTCGGCGCAACGTGCGCGCACACGCGACGCACGGCGCGGCCCATGCGGGCGCGGCCTTGTCCGCGCGATGATGGCCCGTGACGAGGAGGACCCGCGCTCGCCGGTCATCTTGCAAAATCGCCCTTGGCCTACCCGGTAATCACGCCAGTTTGCTATCTTACAACTACGCCCCTCCCCATCTCCATCTTTACCAACGCCATACCCTCGGGGCCCCTGCGTGTGCACCAGCGCGGCGATGCTGGCACCAGGCGGTTATGCCAGCCAGACCGGTCCCTCCCCGCCCTATCTACGTAGCCGATACCTGCCTAGGCGTGAACTCGAAATACTGGGCGAAGAAAGCATGAGCTGGGACGCCGCAGTAAGGCCGAACCATGGTGGCGGAGCTCCTACAATCACGGTGGTGGTGTTTCAGTGAGTTACAACAATGCCGAGGTAATTAGGGTAGCTAGTGAGCTCCAGACACTCACCAAGGAACCAATCGAGGCGGTGGTTCAACTGGACGCGGCCTGATTCAAGCTGGCCGCGTGCACATGGACGGTGCGGTGGTGCACGGTGGTGTAAAGGTTGCGTCAGGGGAGGCTAGGCGGTGGTAGTGACTTGGCAAGGGTGCGCACGGTGATGGTCAGGTGGAGTCGAAGTTGGCGGTGCAACCAATTGAACGCGAGCAGCACTGGAGTGTGGACCTTGCCGCCGACGCGTGCCATGATGGTCTTAACGACCCGGTGAGAGGAAAACTCCACATTGGAGCATGGCATGGCAAGGCTCGCTACGAGCTGGGGTCAGGTGGTTGGCTAACTATGCAGCAGAGCCATGGACGGGGTTAATTGGATTGAGATGGCTCCATTGACCCGAATAGAGAGGAGCGGGTCCAGCGACCATGGCGATAGAGGAACAGGGAACGGGTGGCATGGCATGGTCCATCGTTGCCGTGGCATGACGCAGCTATCACTCGGTGCACAATATGCACAAGCTATAGGGTGTGTGTGGCGCGCTAGGGCGCGGCAACGGCGGTGTGGCCTACAGTGCGGAGCCATCGGGAGGACGGACCAGCATGGTAGCACGCGTGTGGGTGTACGCGTCAGCCAGCCGGCCAGCGCGGCGATGTCGAGTGTCGGGCACGGTGACCGCGCCCAAACATTGAAGCCGACCGTGAACGTGCCTTGCACACTTTTTAAAGTGGCTCAAAAATCCAACTCGATGATCTAGTTGCTAAACTACCTATTTTATGCTCGAGATGGTATATCAAGCTACTAAAACCAACCATCAAATTACACTACTTCTTAGTCTGATTCGCCTACAAAAATTCCCAAACTTAGCTTCATCAAAGCATTGTCCGACTTAGGAATTTCGGCTAAGTCTTAAACGGTTTCGCGTCGAATGTGATTTTCAAGCCATTAAGTAAGCTATCTAGCGAATCCCGTTCTCGGCCGCAAGTATTTCACCGCCACCTATGAAGCTTACACTACAAACTTTACTAAAGTGTCGGGTATGCGTTCTATAGCATTTTCGTTCAACAAAAATTCGTTTAGAACTCTAAGGGATATAACGCGACATGAAATATAACATTCGTTTCGCGTTTCCGATGAACGTTTTGAGTCACAGAAATTGATTTACACACTATAATTCATACACTATCACATAAACATGATGCACATGCAGTGTTTTAGCAAAAGATTATACAATGTAACACCGAGGGTGTTACAAATCTACCCCCCTAAAACAAAATCTCAACCCGAGATTTCATGTGCCTAGTGTGGGAAAGGAGATAGGAAATATATTTCAACGTAATAACTACCTATCAGAACCAGAGAGAAGGTGGGGGTAATGCTTCAATAGGTAGCTCTCTTGTTCCCACGTGGCCTCATCATCTGAGTGGTTTTGCCACTGCACCTTGTAGAACTTCACCACATTGTTCCTTGTCACTCTTTCCTTTTCGTCTAGGATTTTGACAGGGTGCTCAATATATGTCAAGTTTGGCTGGAGAGGAAGCCCTTCAATGTCCACCGCTTCATCTGGCACCCGCAAACATCTCTTCAACTGAGATACGTGGAACACATCATGTACTACCGATAAACTATCAGGAAGCTGGAGACGATAAGCAACTGGGCCACACTGCTTCAAAATTTGGTAAGGACCCACGTATCAAGGAGCTAGCTTGCCATGGACACCAAACCGATGCACCCCTCTCATAGTAGACACCTTGAGGTACACATAATCCCTAACTACAAACTGTAAAGGACTTCTACTCTTGTCCGCATTAGCTTTCTGTCGGCTCTGAGCTGCCTTCAAGTGAGTCTGAATAATGCTCACCAGCTCGCGAGCCTCTTTGATGAAATCAGGCCCAAAATATCCACGGTCTCCTACTTCAACCTAGTTAGTTGATGTCCTACATTTCTATCCATATAGAGCTTCAAATGGTGCCATGTGGATGCTTTCTTGGTAGCTATTATTGTAAGAAAATTCAGCTAAGTTCAAGCATCTGTCCCACTTCTCCGGAAAAGAAATGGCACACGCTCTCAACATATCCGCCAGTACTTGGTTTACCCTTTCTGTTTGGCCGTTAGTCTGGGGGTGATAGGCTGAACTATGGAGGACACTAGTACCTAGACACTCCTAGAGTTGCTCCCAGAAGTGAGAGATAAAAACTGACCCTCTATCAGAAATAATAGTAAGGGGGACTCCATGCAGGGTCACAATCCGGTCCAAATACAACTCGGCATACTTTCTGGCAGAATATGTGGAATTCACTGGGAGAAAATGAGCTGACTTGGTAAGGTGATCCACAATGACCCAAATAGAGTTATAGCCCTTGGATATGCGGGGTAAAGCCACAATGAAATCCATGGAAATATCTTCCCATTTCCACACAGGAATGGGCAAGGGATGCAAATATCCTGGAGTACGCATGTGGTCGGCCTTAACTCTCCCATAAGTGTCGCACTCCATGATGCACTGGGTGATGTCCTGCTTCATGTTGGACCACCAATACAAGTGGCGCAAATCATGGTACCTCACTACATCTTGCTCATCAATACTAAAGTGAGGGCCACGCCCTTTGGCAATCAATTTCTTGATGTGAGGAATTTCTAAAGTATCTTGCCTTTGTTCCGTAATAATCTGCTCAAGCAATTCTGAGACTAAGGCAATGTGAGCTAGCACCTCAGCATTGAGACACAGAGGTGGTTCTTCAACCTGATGTGACTTTCGGCTCAAGGCATCAGCTACCACATTGGCCTTTCCTGGGTGGTAATGTACCTCCAAGTTATAATCCTTGATCAATTCCAACCATCTCCTTTGCCTCATATTTAACTCAGACTGAGTAAAAATATATTTGAGGCTCTTATGGTCTGTAAAGATGTGTACTTTGTTGCCCAACAAGTAATGCCTCCAAAATTTAAGAGCGTGGACCACAGTAGCTAGCTCTAAATCATGAGTGGGGTAATTCACTTTGTGCTTTTTCAGTTGGCGTGAAGCATAAGCTATCACACGCCCATCCTGCATAACCACACATCCCAACCCCATCTTCGAGGCATCACAATATACATCAAAAGGTCTATCAATATCTAGATGGGCCAAGATAGGAGCAGTGGTTAGAAATTTCTTCAAAGCTTGGAAGGCTTCTTCACAGGCTGGGCTCCAATCAAACTTGACTTCTTTTTGGAGCAGTTTGGTCATCGGCTGAGCTATCTTGGAGAAATCTGGAATGGAACGCCGATAGTACCCAGCTAGACCAATGAACTAACGAATCTAGTGGACTAACTTGGGAGACTTCAAATTGAGCACATCTTGCACCTTGCTGGGGTCTATAGAGATACCATCAGGTGTCAAAACATGCCCCAAAAACTGCATTCGATCTAACCAGAATTCACACTTGCTGAATTTAGCATACAGCTTGTGTTCCCTCAACCGAGCCAGTACTATTCGAAGGTGTTGGGCATGCTCTTCAGCGTTCTTGGAATATATCAGGATATCATCAATGAATACCACAACAAACTTGTCCAACTCCGGCATAAAGACTAAATTCATCAGGTACATGAAGAATGCAGGAGCGTTGGTGAGACCAAAAGACATTACTAGGTACTCATACAACCCATACCTAGTAGAAAAAGCTATCTTTCATATATCTTGTGGTCTAATCTTGATCTGATGATAGCCTGAACGAAGGTCAATCTTGGAGAACACCTTGGCACCAGCTAGTTGATCGAACAAAGTATCTATGCGGAGCAAAGGATACTTGTTCTTAATGGTTACCACATTAAGAGGGCGGTAATCCACACACATTTGAAGAGTTCCATCCTTCTTCTTCACAAAAATGGCTGGACAACCCCATGGTAAAGAGCTAGGATGGACAAAGCCCTTTTCCAGCAACTCTTCCAACTGCTTCTTCATTTCAGCCAATTCCTTCGGAGCTATGCGATACGGGTATCGGGAGATAGGAGCAGTACTAGGCTCTATCTCAATGGAGAACTCCACCTCTCTGTCCGGTGGTAACCCAGGTAGATCTTTAGGAAAAACATCCAGGAACTCACATACTACCGGAATAGAGGCAAGATCAGGAGAAGCTTCGGCATGAGCAACAACAGGTAAGGGTGGATCTAAGGGTATCAGAAGAGACATCCTATCCTCAGAAGAAGGAAGCTGTAACTCCATAATTCTCTGCTTCACATCCAAAACTACCCCATATACACGCAACCAGTTCATTCCCAAAATAGCATCAATGCCTTGCCTAGGCAATATCATGAACTAGAGATGGTAAGTGTGAGTGGCTAATACCAAGCTCACTGTGTCCATCCGAGTATTAACACACATCTGCGCACCCAGGGTACTGATTCTATAAGCAAATGGTATAGCCATAAGAGATATATTGTGCCAGTGTGCAAAATCCATGCTCACGAACGAATGTGATGCACTAGAATCAAATAACACATATGCTAGATGGGAATCAATGGTGAACATACCAGCCATCACCGGTTCATTTTGCAATATCTGCTCAGCCTCCGTGAAATTCACATATCCAGATCGACTGACTAGCACTTTCTTCTGGATCACTGCCTGCTTGACTAGCTTGGAGT
The DNA here is from genome assembly GCF_019320115.1 of Miscanthus floridulus. NCBI lineage: Eukaryota > Viridiplantae > Streptophyta > Magnoliopsida > Poales > Poaceae > Miscanthus > Miscanthus floridulus. The sequence goes on along the minus strand of NC_089587.1, from coordinate 92,121,751 downwards.
TAGCCGATGGCTGGGCAGACTGGGTCGGCTGGTTTTGTGAGCACTCCTAGGCGTAGTGGCCTTCCTTGCCACATTTAAAACAAGCACCAGGCTTGTTTCCCTATCCCAGATGAGGTGGGACCTGCTGTCCTTGGTGCTGCCGATGTTGCACCTGCTGAGTAGGTGCACGATACTACGTGGAAGGAGCCTGAACAGTCTGCTGAGGCTATTGAAACGAATGCCCGCCTGAAGATTGATAGGGCACCCACCGAACAACCTGTACTTTTTGAGTATGGGGGTGACTAGAAGACCCCATAGACACCTGCTTGCGCTTCCATTCTGCCTGGGAATCCTGCTGCAAGCCCTCCATGGCGATGGCAGCATTCATCATCACCCCAAAGGTTTGATAGTTCCCAGTATAAAGCTCCTTCTGTAAGCTGCAAGAGAGGCCACGATAGAAGCGGTCCCTCTTCTTCTCGTCTGTATCCACATGAGTTCTAGCATACTGGGACAAGTGGTTGAACTTATTGACGTAGTCCATCATGGACATACTCCCTTGCCGTAGGTCTAGGAACTCAGTCAGCTTGCTGTTGAGAACACCAGCAGGAATATAAAATCATCTGAATGCTACGGTGAACTCCTGCTAGGTCACTCGATGATTTGGCTGCTGCATGGCATTGAAGGTATCCCACCATGCACTCGCGGACCCCAACAGCTATTGCGCTGCAAAGTGCACTTTCTGCTCATCCGTCACGGTGAGCAACAGAAACTTTTGCTCCAAAATGCGAAGCCAATGCTCCACATCTAGGGGCTCAACCGATGGTGTGAACGTGGGCGAGTGCGTCTTGAGGAAATCCTGATAAGAGTAGGGTCCCTTAGGACCGTGGGCACCACCCCCGTTCCCACCATTGCCCTCGTGGCCTCCACGGGCGAAACTACCAATAGCATGTGCCAGCAGCTACATGGCACGGGCTAACTCGCGGCAAGCAGCCATCATTTCCGCCATCATCTCCACGTGAGTCATCGGAGGTGGCGGTGGTGGAGGAGGAGCCAGAAGTGGAGCCTCATGGCTCTCCCCATTGCCATGCTCATTTGCCCGGCCACTTTCACCTTGGCCTTCGCCAAGACCGTGGCCCGCCCCAGCACTGGTGCTCCCACGACCAGACCTTAGGTTCATCTGTAACAGATAGGAACCCACCACTTTGGACAACCTTCTAGATCAGAAACAAGGGATTAGAGAAATGACAAGACATTTATTAAAGCATTCTTTTTGTTATTCTATCAATTTACTAATCTAAATTATGTGTAGGGGGGACTTTAGTTTACGTAAGATGCTATTATCATGATGCATGTATCGGCCTGTATGCTCACTCAAGTCGGAATATAGCGGCATTCACAAAATTTCTGCACATAGCACACTCACTTTACGTGTGCTAAGCAATTTCTTATGCAACATAAGTCAGTGTACCTGCATAAAACTGATTAGATAAAACCAGTGCCACTATCCTAGATAGACCATATTGCTAGGGCTTTTACTTATTTACATAATTTCGTCGCATCCTACTTTTCGCAAACCTATGTTGGTCAAATTTTTAAGTTTTGGAAAAGAGTGATGAACTCATAAACTCATCATTGGCTCTGGTACCAACTATGGTAGAACCGTCCAAAATAGCATACTTACGGAACCGCTCGCTGTAGCTTACTTTCGGGGTGCTTAGTGTCTGATGGAAGACGAGTGCCTCCGTAAGTATGCTATTTCAGGCGGTTCTGCCACAATTACCCGCCTGGTGAAACATCCTCAATTTTCCTTGAAGGGGGAAATCCACAGAATAAATTTTAATATGATAAAACCAAGAACTAATTCCATCATATTATCATATTTTAGTCGATGTCACAGTCATACATCGTAAGATTACAATAATACAAGATATTACATCACTGGGGAACACACCTATTACAGAGTTAATCTAGCGAAAGACTTTCGAGTGAAGGCTCCTCCTTCACGGGCATCATCAGAGTTGGCATAGTGCAGCGTAGATTCCATCTCTGAACCAAACTTGAGCGTAGGCACAAGACCTCCTAATCCTTCTAAAGTCAGCATCTCTAAGAAGCAGGAAATCTGCACACCGCCAGATGTGTGCAGGCCATGGTCAGCACCAATGAGCTTTAGTGGAAAAGATAAACAAGGGATCTGGCGATCCTAATATTTGGCTGTGGTTTGCATCCTTAGCGCGTGAGAAGTAAATAACATTAGTAATATAATGATAATATCTAGTTTTTAACACATTTACCACCACACCATCCATATCCATCCACCAACCACCCATCCCAAACCATCTCCACACCACCACACCATATCTCATCTCACACACTCAGGTCGACAGGCCAACTCCCTCTCGGCCTTGTCTCAACGGCCCGCAGCCCCCAAGGCTCACAACCGGAAAATACCCCAACCCTAGAGGGAGAAAAGAAGGACTCATCTCCTATCTAGTTTAAGCGAAACCTAGGAAAGGTCCATAGCCAACAAATCGGCATATGTATCGATCGATCAACCAAACACTCTGCAGAGGTTTTACATACCCATAAGATAGCCATCCTCGACGGTGCCCTGTCTAGGCAGATTTCGGCCGCTTGCTAGCCTAGAATGATGCCACCCTACCTCTCAGCCCTGGAACATCCCAAGTCTAGTCTGGGATGGCTGATACTGCGAGTCGTAGACAGAGCCGGGGCCCACCGGATGTCAAGAGCTAGGTCCACAAGGCCTCCTGAAGTCTTGGAAGGGTGTGGGGGGAAACCGTGCGCCTCGTACCTCCTTGCACACGTTCGCCTAGCAGTAGTGGCATCGCTCTACCAAGTAGTCCGACCGTCCCACACCATATAGGGCGAGTGGGATGTAAAGGATTCCCGGTGAATCTAAGTACTAGTAAGTCCTTAGGGATTGACCAAGCCAGAATATCTTCATCAGGGTTTCCATTTTACGTGCCACCACAGCACCTCCACCCTGGGCTCCTCCCATCATAGGTTCACACCCAAGGCCACCTCCAATTACCATTTACCCGCCACAGGTATTCCATATCCAAGTGCCCAGGTAGCACCACATGGCAAGACTCGCCCTAGTCTCGTCGTTATTCCAGCTCGGTCGACACAACCCTCACTCTCCACGCACCCAAGACACATGCAGCACACTCACACACCACCAAGTCCGGCACCCATAGCCAAACCATTCCCAAGGGTTCATCACCAGCATCACATCCCCGATATAATGCGAAGTGGAGTTATTAATGAGTATAGTGGTGTAATATGCAAGCAAGCAGGCAAGTAAGCATATATAAATGAGCAAATGCGCAAAGCAGGGTGACATGGTAGAGTGGGTTGCATCAGGGTAATAATGGCTTAGGTAGTAGCATGCATCAAAGCACTAGCAAGGGAATAATTATAAAGCGCTAGCAGTTCTAGATATTATGCAATGTCTAATAGGATTCTCTAAAAGAGGGTGCTGCCATGACACCTGCGATGTTGAGGTAGTAGTGGTACAAATCTTCATTAGTTGATGTAGTCGATCAGCAAGGTCTCCTCTTCCTAGGGTCCTGTCGTTGATCACGTTCTTCTTCTCCATTGGGTTCCGTTCCAACATTGTCCTCGAGGCAATTACCTCCAAAACACACTCAAGGCAAGAGAACAAACAATATTCCAAAAAGGTGACAAGACCCAGAAGGAACATAAAGAGGAAATGACTTGGCCCTCTCGGCTGATGTCCAATCCATGGGCCAAAGAAACAGGAGTGGTTGTTCACTAAGCATAGGCTTAAGTCAAGGCCTAGCCTGTACTTCCTGGGCCAACTGTGGTCGACCTGTACAGCTTCAAGATAAATGGCCAAGACCTCAGTTCATCCTAGGCAAACACCATGGCTCACGATCTTTCAATCTAGTGTCATTGAATTGACGAGGATTGGAAGTCGGGCCCCAAGAAAGAAGAACGACAGGGTTCGGCTCTTATAGCCTTATCTCGCAAGTCACAATTGGGCATGAGTAGCATACAAGAGTGATTAACACTATTGTGACTTGGCTCCAATGTACTTCAGCTCGTCCGCTATGGTAGAAAGTGGTAGCGCAAAGAGATTGGACAGCAACGGGGTCTCCCTCGATCCACACGACACAATAACGTCGGGAGCCGAGAAGAGGGTTGCTCAACACGGCAAAAGATGCGGGGGTTAGCTAGGCACATCCATGTCACGTTCTTAGACACATCTTCGGGAAAGATGATTTTAGATGGTCGATCGGGTCGACACGCACGGGTCCGAGGTACGACATAGATCATAGCTTCGCTAACTAAAAAGAGATAGTTCGGTCTTTGATCCAATCGCCATGGACAAGGTGGAATCGAACAGAGCGGGCTAACAGGGCAATAACAGCAAAGAATGGAGGTCTGCTCCTTCCAACACACACACCACGACAGAAGACAGGGCATCGGAAGGGGCGACTCACTAAAGAATACAAGTGCGCAAACCACTCATAGGGTACCCGACCTGGGTGCAATGGCACTTAGTCATCTCTCAGATTCACAGTGGTGCGGTTGTCACCGCGAGAATCAAAGAAACGCGATGGTCGAACAGGGTACAAGCATTCAAGGGCTTGTGCACGAAGAAGCGAACAAAAGCGAAAGAGAGGCGTAGCTCCATGGTCATGGCGAGGCGAACTCGTGGCCACAAGCTACACCAACGAGTTGGTACCCATCGTTCCACGATTGTTATCTCCAGGTCATCTCCCATAGGACTCGGTCATGGAGGGCTCAAGGCGTGCGGGTGATATCCGCATCGATGTTAGTATCGACATCGAATCCATCATGACCATGTTCTAGGGCCGAAGGCAGGAGCTAACACTCGTGGTACTATGAAGTTAACTAAAAAGCAACGGGTCAAGTTACACTCAACATCACGGTCATGGCGAGATGGATCCCATGATCATAATGTCCGGACAAGGTACGATCCCTCAGCCGGCTCGAAGGCTCGGCACACAGGCAACAACACCAACAACCAGCAATAAGAACCAAACATGACCGAAAGACGTAGCAACTCGACATGACTATGGAGTAGCACATTCCATGGCTAGGTGATGGATAGATCCTGTAAGATAGTCATGGATAGATAGGTCATAAGAATAGGGCCCGACAAGGTAGATATGCGTATACGGAAAGATGCGAGATGGGGCTTTCCATGGTCTCGATAAGACATACGACTAGGGTTCATGGTCCAGAGGTTATGGCTCATAGTAGGTAGGGTCATGGTGGTCTCGGCAAGCGAGGCCATGCGGTCTCGGCAACGGTGGTCTCAGCAATGGTGGTCTCGGCAATGGTGGTCTCGACAACGGTGGTCTCGGCAACGGTGGTCTTGGCAACGGTGGTCTTGGCAATGGTGGTCTCGGCAACGGTGGTCTTGGCAACGGTGGTCTCGGCAACGGTGGTCTCGGTAATGGCGGTCTCAGCCAGCAAGACGTCGTAAAGACTCCACTTGTCATCGGTACGATGCTAGGGATCACATGGTTTCTCAACGGCTCGCCCTCGTTTAACGAGGCTGCTGAAATGTCGGGAATGGACCCAATATAACGACGGCACGGTGCTAGGTCATGCGGTGTATACTAGGGCTTTGTCCGTGAGTTGTGCAATGTGACTACCTCAACAGGCCTTTAGTGCGGGTCCCGGTAGATCTCGACGGCATGTTCTCATGACTCGGGGTAGCTGGAACAGTGGTGAAACATGGACACAGGGTTCCATGGAACCGTCAGGGCAACCAAAGAAAGGAAACCTGCAGTCCATGATGCGGCGATCAATGCCACGTGGTCCAATTATGGCTTCGGGGCTCACGATGAGGTCATGGTAACTCTTCGCCGCGGCATGGCTAAGAGCGTCGAGACAGTGGCTTGGTCATAGATCATGGCCGAGGGGTGCTTGGAACCATATGGTGGCATTACAGGGCATCGTACATGTCTTGCGCGAATGGTGTGAGCGCAAGCAAAGAGTGGGCTCTTCAATTTTGAGGGGTCAAAAGTACTTAAGGGTTGGTCCACATCGTAGGGCTCGATTTTAGAAAAATGTGGGAACTGGTTTCACATTTTTCTGAGGTCATAAGAGTTTTCTATGAATTTCCAAAGGTTAACTCCTTTTCTTGAAAAAGAAAAAGGAAGGTTACTCCAGGGCTTGACACATGGCAGCGCAGGATTGGTCCAGCTATAACAGTGGCTGACAGGTGGGGTTCCGCTGACGTCATCATGATGTCAGCATGACGTCATCAATCCGACAGGTGGGACCGGGAATCTTGGGCCACTGACAGGTGGAACCCGCATGACGTCATTATGACGTCAGCATGATGTCACCCACTGACAAGTGGGTCCAGCGGCTCTGTGTCGCTGACATGTGGGTTTCGGTCAACGGTCAACGTTGACCGATCAACGGTCAACCAGTTTGGGTCTCGCCTGGGCCTTGGCGGGCCTGGACAGGGCTAGATTTTAGGCTGGGCCGGCCCGGACACGTGTCGCACGGGGAGGACATCCACGTGGCTCGGTCTGGGCTCCTATCGGGCTCCGGTGTATGGGGCTGGTGTACGGTGGGCTCGCAGGTGCTGGTCCATAGACCGCAGGGACAGTCTGCAGTGGACCGTGTCCACGCGGGCACAGGCCGTGCGATGCATCGTGCACCCGGTGCACGTGGTGACAGGAGGCTCCGTTTCCCTCCCTGCTTCTACTCCGGTGTCTCGCCAGCGGCAGGGCGTGCAGGGTGGCGACAGATCCGGTGTCCTCCTGACATTGTGGTCCAATTGTCTTGGCTAGGCCTTGTATGTGAGTGCGCGTGTGTGTCCTGGAGCGGAGAAGCTCCGACGCAGCGTCGCTCTCGGTGCGGGCGCGATGGCGTCCATGACAAGGCTGGGGCGACAAACCGTTTCCATGGCCGGATCGACGGCATGCTTGTGGTGGTGGAGCTCCATCTCGGCATCGTGGCTGCAAGGGAGCAGGGGCATCGGTCGACGGAGGCAGTCCGTGGTGTGGCTAGTGGCGCGAGCAGGCGCTGGTGGCGTGACCACAGCTCGGCGAGGGGGCTCGAAATGGCGCGACGGGGATGACGCGACGAGGCTTGGCATGACGTCCACAAAGCAGAGCCAGGAGGTGGTTGGCGGTTGGCGTCGCGGTGGTGGCTAGAGGTAGAGCACGGTCGGTGTCGCCATGGCTAGGGGCTCTGGCGAGGTAGGGATGGGCTCCTACCGGTGGCTTGGTCCTGACGCGGAGCAGGGAGGCGGTGCTGCCGTGGTGCGCCTCCAGCATGGTGAGGCTTGGGGCAAGGCCGTGGTGGTGCAGCGAAGGCGGCGGCGGCTGGGAGGAGCTCCAGAGCGGGCGGCGACAGGGGGGTATTTATAGCGCGCGCAGCTAGGGTTCCCAGGGTCACGGACGGCGACGATCCTCGGGGTCCGCGCTCCCTGTCCACACGGCATTGCGCGCACGTAAGCTTGCAGTGGACGAGCGGCGGCGGCGTGGGAGAGGGGTCGCGGTGTGTGCCCTAGGGTTGAAGTGGGGGCGGCTTCGTCTGTTGGCTAGGCTGGGCCAAGTAGGCCACGGGCTGCTGCGCCGATTGGGCCAAGGCGCTGGCGGGGTGGGCCAAAGGGTGGAGAGAGGGGCAGGCCGGGCTGGCGCGAGCAGGCCGAACTGCTGAGCTGGTTGGGCCAGTTTGGCTTTCCTATTTTCCTTTCCCCTTTTCTAATTCCTTATCTATTTATTCCTATATTATATTTACTTCCAAAAGCTCCTAAATTGGTATACACGTGTTGTCAACATGTACAGCTCGTAGTGGGGTCCTCTAGGGGTTATCTATGGTTTAGTGGGGTCCATGTCAAGGGTTGGCATCGATGGGCATTGATTTACAAGGAAGGTCGATTGACTTTATGAATTAGATCAAGGGATTCGAATGAGGTTCAAAAGCAAGAAGATGAATTGAGAGAGAGGAAAAGGGATTCATAAGATATTCTAGAAGTTATCAAAAGGATTTGCTACGGACTTGTGCTCTCCAACTCAAAACCCTAAATCAAATAAGGAACTCTGGCAAGCTCCTACAAGCAACACTATATGTATGCAACAATTTATTTATAAATCATTCTTTGTTTGACCTAGCATCTACATGCTTCACACATTGTAGGAAATTTTTTAAAAAGTTCGTATTTTTGGCTTCTCCAAAAACCCGGGTTGTTACACCTGGTCCTCCCAAGCCCAATTGGTTGCAACCCCAACCTCGCCTTGCAGTCCTTCTTGACGTGCGCACCCCAATTACACTGCTACTGCCTTCCTGGCGCTGCTGACATGGTCGTGCCACCGCAGCCGTCGTGGAGCTTGCCGTGTGCACGTGGCCGGACTCACCCGGTCCGTCCCCGGTCAAGCCACCATGTCAGGTAGATTCTAGGTGAGTTGCTGATGCCCAGACTTTAGTTCCTTCGCTTCATTTGTGCCTTGGCTCATGGGAACATGGCTGCCGCCGCTGCAGGGTGTCCGTTGCCGTGGAGGGAGCCCTGGACCGTGTCTCCGTTCATCGCTTCACCGCCCATAGCTTTGTGTTTGCATCTAGGTGAGCATCGGCTCGCTTTCGGGGGTGGGGAGGGGCTAGGTTGGCCGGCATCACCACCCAGTGCTGTTGCCGCCGCGCCAGTGTGCGCGTGGGTGCCCGATGACCTAGCCATGGTAAAGATAGATGGTTCCGAGGGTTAGATTGCTTAAGTCCAGACTGTAGGAATAGTGCTGTGGACTACGGATCGATTCGGTATTAGCGCAGGGATGTTTTCGCAAATGTGCCAAAGCGCGTGGTTGGGCCACGCCGGTTGATCGCGCGTGCGCGCGCTGCGCGTGCGTGGGCCAAGCCGCGATGGGCGGTTTCATCCTTTTTCTTTTCTAAGGAATTAGTTACTGCGTTTCTAATTTACATTGTGAACTGAACTTTGATAATTAATATAAAATTATGTAAGTGTCCTAAAATTGTGAAGTAAATTTTGTTAGGTTCCTAAATTCATGATCTAGCTTTTAGTGTATTTAGTTCATATAGTTCTGTGGTATCTTTAGGGTTACTTTATTTGTTGTAATATGCTTGTCGTTATTATGATTATTTAGAGAATGAATTTTCATGATGAAATGGTAGAAGTGCTAGCTCTGAAAATTTTACAGTAGACTCATAACATTATTAGGTACCCACGGTAATTTTTGTAGCCTTAGAATAGGTTGATAAATAGGGTAGCTAGTACTCCTTGTTTTATCATATATATAGTAAATCGATATTAAGAATAAGAATGCCTTTAGTTGCTAAGGTGATACATGCAATGTTTCATACCTGTTTAGTGGTAATGATAGGTAACTTAGCGTCTTAGTCGGTAGAGCTAGTTTAGTAGCTTGATAGGTGTATTCTTATTTTAAGAGTTGTTGTTGCCGTATTATTAAGTGTTGCATCATCATTTCATGCATGTAGATAACGAGTTGGTAGAGTTTGTGCCTATGGGTGAGCAGGAGTATGAGGAGATCATCGAGGAGTACGAGGAGGAGATCCTCATACAGGAGGGAGCCCCAGAGCCATTAGTTGCTAACTTTGTTGACACCCCGCCTGCCCAACGCAAGCCCCGGTGCATAACCCTTATTTTGAATAATCACTGGATATATATATGTGATGTGCAATTACGTTTCAGGCATTTTATGGAAAGTACATGCATAGATATACCTACCTAAGAGTCCTACTAGAATAGGTCGAGTAGCTGCTATGCTCAGGATTTTGGTAGCGTGAGTAACCTGCCGTTACTCACAATAGGTGATTATTATGATCACTCATGATAAAATGGTGGAAAGGAAAAATAGAGACTGGGCAGGGATATGGTTTGGGTATTGGTGGGTGTAAGAGGTTGTGTCATGCGACCAACGGGGCATAGCTTGGTTACACTTTTTCCCTGTCTGTGCCGGTTAAGGACCGGCCATTGCATTGGGTTCTAGGCAAGTCACAGACTTAATATCCCAAGCACATACTTGTGTATGGGCGCAGAGAAGGCTTGTTGCTCTCTTGTCGTGGGTTCTGTCTCTTTTCTGGACCGACTTTGAGGCGGGGATGGTGGAGGTCTAAGCACCGCACTAAGTCCGGGACTTAGGAGCGGGGGCTTGGAGTCCAAGTTTGGACAGGCACCTAGACCCCATGACAGGAGAGTGATAAGTTGGTCCTGCTTGTGCCTAGGGTACAAGCGGGGCATGTGTTTCGAGGTATCCAGTTGGGCACATTGATTAGTGAATCACCGGCGATCCGGTACGGCTTGTCTATAATCTAGCACCGTAGTAAGAACTGAAAGATGGAAAGTGGTGAAATGGAACTATTTGCTCAACTCTTGCTTGAAAGTAGAACATGTCCTTATATAGAATAGTTAGATAATAAGCTAATCATGGCTGCTAATAATAAACATACATAAAGATTCACTATTAGTATTGCTTTCTGCAAAAAGAAAACCCAGCAAACCATAAAGCTTATCATATCCCTTGGAGTCAGAAAATTATTCCCACTAGTCGGATAAGTCTTGCGAGTACATTGTGTACTCAGGATTTATTCACCCCTGTTGCAGGCATAGCTTGAGGAGTAGCCATTGTGTGAAGGATTCTTCTGGTGGGCACAGACGGATCCTTGTATATTATCGATAGATGTTTCTTTATATTCCGCTGTTTAATTTCCGCACTCTAAATTTGGTCCTGTAATAATGTATTTCTAAGAACTCTAGATGTATGAAATGGACTAAGTAATGTAAACTCGTTCTCATTATTGGATCATGAGGGAAAAATGTGGATTATTCGGGCTCTCCCTTGGGGTGTGCTCGACGGAATTCGCCTGATGTAGCTCGCTCTCGGGGTGCTTAGTGTCTAGTGGAAGACAAGCGCCTCTGTAAGTGCGTTATTTCGGACGGTTCTGCCACAGTTGGTACCAGAGCCAATAATGAGTCTACGAGTTTCATCACTCTTTTGCAAAACCTAAAATTTGACAAACAAAAGTTTTGCAAAAAGTAGGATGCGATAAAATTATGTAAATAAGTATAAGCCCTAGCAATATGGTCTATCTAAGATAGCGGCACTGGTTTTATCTAATCAATTTTCTGTAGGTACACTGACTTACGCTGCGTAAGAAATTGTTAGCATACGGAAACTGTGTGTGCGATGTGCCAAAAATTCTTACGAATGCCGCTATATTCCGGTTTGAGTGAACGTATAGGCCGATGCATGCATCATGATAAGAGAATCTTGCTTAAACTAAACTCCCCCTACACGTATAATTTGGATTAGTGAATTGATAGGATCAACTAAAAGAATGCTTTAATAAATGTCTTATCATTTCTCTAATCTCTTGTTCCTAATCTGGAGGGTTGTCCTAAATGGTTAGTTCCTATCTGTTTTCAGATGAACTTGAGATCCGGTCGTGGGAGCACCAGTGCCGGAGCGGGCCATGGTCTTGGTGAGGGCCAAGGTGAAAGTGGCCTGGGCAATGGGAACGGCAATGAGAAGAGCCATGAGGCCCCACTTCTGGCTCCTCCTCCCCTGCCACCGCCACCTTCGATGACTCATGCGGAGATGATGGCGGAGATGTTGACTGCTCGTCGCGAGTCAGCCCGTGCCATGGAGATGTTGGCACAGGCTATCGGTGGCTTCGCCCGTGGAGGCCACGGGGGAAATGGTGGGAACGGGGGTGGTGCCCACGGTCCCGAGGGATCCTGTTCTTATCAGGATTTCTTAAAGACGCACCCACCTATGTTCACGCTGATGGCTGAGCCTCTGGATGCGGAGTATTGGCTTCGTATTCTAGAGCAAAAGTTTCTGCTACTCACCGTAACTGAGGAGCAGAAAGTGCGCTTTGCAGCGCAACAGCTATTGGGATCTGCTAGTGCATGGTGGGACACATTTAATGCCATGCAGCTAGCGGATCACCGTGTGACCTGGCAGGAGTTCACTGCGGCCTTCAGAGAGTATTATATTCATGCTGGTATTCTAAACAAAAAGTTGATAGAGTTTCTAGACCTGAGGCAAGGAAGCATGTCCGTGATGGACTATGTTAACAAGTTCAACCACTTGTTATAGTATGCTAGGACTCACGTTGATACAGATGAGAAGAAGAGGGACCGTTTCTATCGCGGCCTCTCTTGCAGCCTGCAAAAGGAGTTATATACAGGAAACTACCATACCTTTGGGGCTATGATGAATGCTGCTATTGCCATGGAGGGCTTGCAGCGTGACTCTCAAGTAGAATGGAAGCACAAGCAGGTGGCTACTGGGTCTTCTAGTCACCCCCATGCTCAGAAAGTATAGGTTGTCAGGCGGGTGCCCTATCAGTCTTCGGGTGGGCATTCGTTTCGACAGCCTCAGCGGACCTTTTAGGCTCCTTCCACTCAGTATCGTGCACCTACTCAGCAGGTGCAACATCAGCAGCCTCAGGGACAGCATGTCTCACCTTGTCAAGGACAAGGGAATAAGCCTGGTGCTTGTTTCAAGTGTGGCAAGGAAGGCCACTATGCCCAGGAGTGTCCGCAAAACCAGCCTGCCCAGTCTGCTCAACCCTCAGCTAACTCTTGCTTGATCAAGCGGACAATTATTAAGAAGAAAGTGTCAGTAAGTCATTCTGGACAGGTTAATTTCACGAAGGCTGAGGAAATATTGCAAAATGAACCGGTGATGGCTGGTATGTTCACCATTGATTCCCATCCAGCATATGTGTTGTTTGATTCTGGTGCATCACATTCATTCATGAGCATGAGATTTGCACACAGACATAATATACCTCTTATGGCTATACCTTTTGCCTATAGAATCAGTACTCCGGGTGTGCAGTTGTGTGTTAATACTCGGATAGACACAGTTGGATTAGTATTAGCCACTCACACTTACCGTCTCCAGTTCATGGTGCTGCCTGGGCAAGGCATTGATGCAATTTTGGGAATAAACCGGTTGCGTGTATATGGGGTAGTCTTGGATCTGAAGCAGAGAGTTGTGCAGTTACAACTTTCTTCTTCTGAGGATAGGATGTCTCTTCTTATGCCCTCAGATCCAGCCTTACTTGTTGCTGCTCATGCTGAAGCTTCGCCTGATCTCGCATCTATTCCTGTGGTCTACGAGTTCGCCGTAATAATGCGGGAGCGCCCGCATGAACCGGTCTGCCGACAGGCGAGACCGCGCTCGTGGAAGGCCACGAAGCTCACGATGTAGCCATCACGCGGCCTCGGCTCCGGCTCGGCCCCCAGAGCAATCCACTCCGGTCTGTTAGGGTCGGTAACCAGACGGAGGAGGCCATTGTCGACAAGCGACTGTAGCGTCTCTGCAGACACATCGGACGGACCCAAGGATCCGCCTGAACGACAACAGCGCCACCGGCCATGGGTGCGGTGGAGAACACGGCTACAGCGGCAAGGCATGCTCTCGCTATCTCTCTCTCTCTCTCCCGCCTTTCCTCCCCCTTCTCCCTTCTTCTTCCCAGCGCTCTCTTCCTCTGTTCTTAGCAACCGCTCGAGGGCAGAAAGGGCGAACACAGGCAGGCAAGGTAAGGAGGGACGGGGCTAGGCTCATCACATATTTATGAGGGAGGGGAGGGGGTGAAACGGATGGGCGACGAAACCAGGGAAGTTTCCCTCAGATCTAGCACAGTTAATCCAGATCCGGCTAAACTGCCCACGCGTCTGCCTTTTCCTTATTAACCACGCACGCACAGTAACATCCCATCCACAGACATCACGTCGCATCCAACCGCAGCGACAGCAGGCGCCGTTCTGCCTCCCTGAGAAACCACCTCAAAAGGCACGCCCGCCGTTGTCAGCTGATGGGAGGGGAATATCCCCCACCCGATTCCTTTCAGGCTAAGGAACTGGGCATCGAGCCCGTTACGGTCTAGGGGTTCGAAGGCTGGGCCCTCGAGGGTCTCGATAGCTGCCCCAGGACAAACAGAGTCAGGGATGACTATGAGCGAGCCCGTACATGGCTGAGGCCCAAGCAAGCAATTGCTTGGGATGCCCTAAGTCGTGTCCGAGACCGGCAGTGAGGTCTCTGAATGGGATCCCACCGTAGGGAGGCACCGAGCCCCTAGGGCCAATCGAGCGGCCCTGGGACCCACTAGAGAAGCCCTCTGGTACTTTTGGAGCGCGTCTCTAGACCGCTAGCCGACCCTTATCGAATGGGGCATGGGCCTCCACTTGGACTTACCCGATAACAGTTCACCGGAGGTGTCACTGCTCGCGCCCACCGAGGGTAGCCTGGCATACTCCACCCCTCCTTTTGAACAAAAAGGATGCGCGAGGGCTGCACAAAAAAGACAGGGAAACTCTTGATTGCCCTCTTGCTCTGAGCAGAGGCTCAGGGGCTCCTCCTGCAACCAAGCCAGTTCCTTTCAGACTAAGGAACTAGGCACCGAGTCCGTTATGGTCCAGGGGTTCGAAGGCTAGGCCCCCGAGGGTCTCGACAGCCGCCCTAGGACAAACAGAGTCAGGGATGACTATGGGCGAGCCCGTACATGGCCGAGGCCTAAGCAAGCAATTGCTTGGGATGCCCTAAGTCGTGTTCGAGACCGGCAGGGAGGTCTCTGAATGGGATCCCACCGTAGGGAGGCACCGAGCCCCTGGGGCCAATCGAGCGGCCCTAGGACCCACTAGAGAAGCCCTCTGGTACTTTTGGAGCGCGTCTCTAGACCGCTAGCCGACCCCTATCAAATGGGGCATGGGCCTCCACTTGGACTTACCCGATAACAGTTCACCGGAGGTGTCACTGCTCGCGCCCACCGAGGGTAGCCTGGCATACTCCACCCCTCCTTCCTAACGAAAAGGATGCACAAGGGCCGCACAAAAAAGACAGGGAAACTCCTGATCGCCCTCTTGCTCCACGCAGAGGCTCAGGGGCTCTTCCTACAACCAAGCCAAGACCCAGTGACCCGAACTCGCACTTAGGGGCTCGGCAAATGCGATAAAACCCCTCACTCAACAGGGAAAAAGCCCCTGGAGGAGTAAAACCACTCCTCCAGGGCCTCGGGGGCTACACCCGGCGGGTGCGCTCACATGCACCCACCAAGGCCTCGAGCGCAAAACGCAATCCCGATGGGAGCTGCTGTGAGCCAAGTCTCGTCAAAACCTCAGGGAGAGTGCTCGCACTCCCCCCGAGGCTTAGGGGCTACTATCGGATACCATAAAAAGGGGTACCCTAAGCAAGAACCAAAAAATTGCTTAGACCTTGTAAATATCAAAGCCAAGAGACAACCATGAGGCCTCGGCCGATTCTCCGATTCGCCCGAGGCCCACGCCGCAAGGCCTCGGACGAGGTACCAACTCTCTGCCTCGCCCGAGGCCCCCTTGCCCGAGGCCCCACCCGCAAGGCCTCGGATGAGATACCGATTCTCTGCCTCCCCCGAGGCCCCGCTCGAAAGGCCTCGGACGAGGTACCGATTCTCCGATTCGCTTGAGGCCCCACGCCACGAGGCCTCGGATGAACTCTCAGTTACCGACTCGCTCGAGGCCGGCTCGGCACCGACCCCATCACCGCCGCCTTGACCAATTTCCCTGACAGGATGTGACACCCAACCAACGCGTCCAACCACTCCCGCAACATCAGCCGCACGTCGGCGCAGTACAGTGGAGTGGCCGACGGGACAAGAGTCACATCGGCGCCGTACAGTCCAGGATAGGACGGGGCAGGGGTTACCGGCCGCTATGCTCGGCACTGTGCCCACAGCTGACACCCGTGCTGCACTGTGCAACCTAACCCCTGCTCCAAGGACAGCGCGGCGTGGAGAGTCAAGTCCAGGTCCCTGTAGCCTTGGAATCGATGAACAAGACCAACTGCTCCCTCCGAGCCTCGTCTATCCGCTTCTGAGCTCCTGTAGCCTCGGGACTCGCGCATGCCGAGCCTCCCACGGCGGTCCAGCCTCTGCATCAACTGGGCCTCGGCACGTCGCCTGCAGAACACGCCATACCCTGTGTCAGGCTGCAGGAGCTCCCACGTTGCGCACAGGGCCAAGCTCCTGTATCCTCGGAGTCAGCACACCCGTGCCTCGGCACTCCGCGCCGGTCAAACATACAGCAACCAGCACGCCTCCAACAGAAAAAGGCGTGCCTGCCACCACAGGAGCTCCCACGTCGCATAGGACCAGGCGTGACCGGCGCGTCGCTCCAGTGTACCAAGGACAAGATCGCTCCATCGACCATACCACCACAGTAACGAGCTGCAGGGCTCGGACGTACCGCCTCCACTCACAAAACGCCACGTAGCGAACACATGTATCGCCCCTATCCCCCCTTTAACTATAAAAGGGAGTGACCGGGGCCGTTTCTAGACAGGCACTCATGGAGACATCGCTCAGATAGACACACGCGCAAGCAACGAGCAACACTCTATAATACGCACGCTCCCTCACTACGAGAGATCAACATCTCAAGCAACCCACGTCGCTCCACGTAGAAACCTGGGACTAACTCCCTCTCTCGCCCTGCTTGTAAACCCCTACTACAAGCACCTCGGTGCAAGGAATACAAGATCGCTCTCTCAGACTGGACATAGGGCACCTATTGCCTGAACTAGTATAAACCTTGTGTCTCTTTGCATCACCATTCCGGATTAGGGACACGGAGTAAACTTTCACTAGTTGGTTGAGGATCCGCCGGTCCAAAACACCGACAAGTTGTTTCTTATTTGTTCTAGTGGTTAGATAGTTGAGTTGCTCGTAGGGTCGTTTTCTTCGATCAAGTTGGCTTAAGGTTGAGCGTGTTGTCGAGTGGCGCACTCTCTGAGTTGGTGGTTTTTGGACCCGGTTTCCACTAAAAAACTAGGCCGACACTCATATTTTTATTTTCTTCGTCTAATATAAATTGCAAAAATTTTGCCTGAAGATCTACCTAGAAATTTTGCCTCTTTAGTATTAGGTATAGATAAGGACAAGGTCTATTGTGGAGTTCTCCATTGAGTTAGAGTCTGGAACTGCTCCTATCTACCAATGCCCGTACCGCATGGCCCCGAAGGAATTGGCTGAAATGAAGAAGCAGTTAGAAGAGTTGTTGGAAAAGGGATTCATCCATCCTAGCTCTTCACCATGGGGTTGTCCAGCCATTTTTGTGAAGAAGGATGGCACTCTTCAGATGTGTGTGGATTACCGCCCTCTCAATGCGGTAACCATTAAGAACAAGTATCATTTACCTCGTATTAATACTTTGTTCGATCAACTAGCTGGTGCCAAGGTGTTCTCCAAGATTGACCTTCGTTCAGGCTTTCATCAGATCAAGATTAGACCACAAGATATACCAAAGATAGCTTTTTCTACTAGGTATGGGTTGTATGAGTACCTAGTAATGTCTTTTGGTCTCACCAACACTCCTGCATTCTTCATGTACCTGATGAATTCAGTCTTTATGCCGGAGTTGGACAAGTTTGTTGTGGTATTCATTGATGATATCCAGATATATTCCAAGAACGTGGAAGAGCAAGCTGTATGCTAAATTCAGCAAGTGTGAATTTTGGTTAGATCGAGTGCAGTTTTTGGGGCATGTTCTGACACCGGAAGGTATCTCTATGGATCCAAGCTGTAACACCCTCGGTGTACATTGTACTATTTTTGCTAAAACACTGCATGAGCATCATGCTTATTTGCACATGTGTGTAATTTGGAGTATAAATCAATATACGGCACTTGAAACGTTTATCTGAAACATGAAACCAATGTTATATTTCATGTCGCTTTACATTTTTTGTATGCTAAGCAAATTTTTAGCGGATGAAAATGTTGTAGAACATTTATGCGAGCTTTAATAAAATTTGTAGTACGTGCTTCGTAGTCGATGATGGTGCGGTCAAGGACGAGGATATCTAGCTAGTACATCTAGTAGGTCGGAATTGGAATTCAACGCGAAACCATTCAGAGTTACGTCATTCCGCGTAAATTTAAAAATGGGTCGATGAAGCCACTTTTGGTAATTTTTGTAGAGAAATCGGCTTAAGAAGTAGCATGGTGTCATGGCATGGGTCGGTAGTCCTACGTACCCTCTTGCATCTAAAAGGATTGGTTCGGTGTTTGGACTTTTGGAGAGAGTTTTGCGACCACTTTAAAAACCGTGCACGTCACCTATTTCGAACATTGCTGCGCGGGCCACGGTCACCACTGCTGCCTCGGCTGCCTGCCACCGTATGCAAGCACACTGCGCACGGGTCCTATCAGCTCTGCCTCATCGTCGCGTCACGCGATACCTTGGCCGCGCTACACGCCACCCATCGCCACGCCCGGCACTGGTCCCGTTGACTCGCCGCGGCTGCACTCACGTCGGACGACCGCCTGCTGCCACCATTACTTCAGCGTTGCGTCGCGCTCTGGTTCCTTGTCCGGTGCTGTCCGCGGTGATGCAGGCCCGAGCTTCGTCGCCTTGCGGGTCGGCCGTGCGGACAGCCGCCTAGAGCACACCTCGCTGTCTTTGTCGTTCGTGGGCGTTGGTACTTTGCGTTGACAGCAACGTGTGTGCCGAGCTGAGCCATGCCAAAGCCCCTGTCTCTGCTGTCGCCATGACCGGCAGGACCTCCTTCCTTCAATTAGCAGTGATCGCGGCACGTTAATCAAATTTGTCACATCCTCGTCTCCGCTAGGTGGCTGGCCGCGCAACCGTCCCCACCTCGCTGCACAGACTGCCGCACAGAGCTTCAAATTGAAATCGCCGCTCCGCCTGCTCCATAAGACCGAAGTAGTCTGCGCCGTCGTCAGCCACTGAACCAGAGCTTACCATTTCAATTCACCGCACTGCTAGCCTCTCCTTCAGCTTCATATTGCCCTGCTCACCTCATTCGGAGCTCTACCACCCTATCATGTCCTCTCCGCGGCCGGTGGAACCACGCCCGAGCAGAGCAGAGCAAGCAGAGCGGCCGACGGTGCGTTACTGCTGTTATTAGCTTGTTGTCATCACCATGACGCCACCCCTATGTCACACCCATTTTACGGCCATTTTCGTGTAGGAAAACAAATGCCTCAATACATTAGAAATACGTCGCTATGTGCAGCATGCGCTGCCGCCTGGGCCTGCTCCCACCCGCTGGCCTGTTTCCGCCCGCTGGCCTGTGCTCCCGCCTACTCACACTCGCGTCCGTGCTGGGCCATGCCGCGCCAGCCTGCTGCGCGCTGGGCTGCACTGTGTCGCTGCAGCACTCACGTCCGCGCCCTGCCACGCTTGCGTCCGTGCGCTCGCGCTCGCTCACCGTGCTCCACGCTGGGCCGCGCCGGCCTGCCCGCATCGCGCTAGCGCCTACGCCCGCGACTGCCGCCTTGCTAGGCCGAGCCAAACCGTGGGCCACGAAGTAGAATTCAGTTTCATGTTTTTAGTAAATTTGTTAATGATTATTCAATTTAGTTTTCAAGCTGAACGTTGATAATTTGTAGTAAATTGTGTAGTGGTCCAAAAATAGTGAAACCAAGTTTGTTAGGTTCATAAAAATACCATCTATCTGTTAGTGTAGTTAGCTCACAGTTAGCTGTTATGATGATAGGCTCATAAATTCTAATTAGAAAGCTTGGTATTATGTAGATTCATATTTGTAGGAATATTTGGGGACAATTGGTGATAGCTATTGACATAAAATTTTTACAGTAGGTTCCCTAGGCCATTGTGTACTTGCTGTAAATTTTGTAGCCTTAGAATGAGTTGTTAGATAGAGTAGCTATTATCTTTGCTTTATCGTATATTGCGTAAATTAGCATTAGGAGTAAGAATATCTGTAGTTGCTATAATAATCATGAACATCATACTTCAAAATGGTTATCAGTAACAATAGGTAGCCTAGTACCGTGGTCGGTATCATTAGCTTAGTAGTTAAATAGATGTACTTTTATTTTAAGAGTTGATGTTGTCATATTGTTAATCATTGCATCATCATTTCATGTAGATCACGAACTGGTAGATTTCGTGCTCGTTGGCGAGCCAAAGTACGACGAGGTGATCGAGGAGTACGAGGAGGAGATCCTCGTACAGGAGGAAGCCCAGGAGCCTATTGGTGCTGACCCTGCTGACCCGGTGCCTGCCCAAGGCAAGCCCCGGTGCATAACCCCTATTTTTAATGATCACTGAATATATATATATATATATATATATATATATATATATATATATATATATATATATATATATATGATGTGCATTTACGCTACAGGCATTTTATGGAAACTACATGCATAAATATATCTACCCATGAGTTCTACTAGTACAGGTCGAGTAGCTGCTATGCTCAGTATATCGGTAGCGTGAGTAACCTGCCGTTACTCGCACATAGGTGATAAAATATGATCACTCATGATAAAATGATGAAAAGGTAAATTGTGACCGGACAGGGATGTGGTTTGGGGTTTGGTGGGTGTAAAGGGTTGTGTCCTGCGGCCAACAGGGCATAGCTCGATTACACTTTTTCCCTGTCTGTGTTGATTAAGGACCGGTCGTTGCATAAGGCATCGTGGGTAAGTCATAGATTTATTGTCCTGAGCGCATACTTGGGTTTGGGCGTAGGGAAGACTTGTTGCTCTCTTGTCGTGGATCCGGCTCTTTCCGGACCGACTGATGGGAAGAGGAGGTGGTGGAGGTCCTTGCACCACACTGAGTCCGGGACTCAGGAGTGGGGGCTTGGAGTCCAAGTTTGGATGGGGACCTAGACACCCCGGACAGGAGGGTGATGGGTTAGTCCTGCTTGTGCCTGGGGTACAAGCGGGGCGTGTGTTTTCGGGGCACCCAGCTGGGCACATTGATTCGCGAATCGCCGGGTGATCCGGTACGGCTTGTCTCGTGTTTAGCACCGTAGTAAGAACTGAAAGTTGGAAGGAGAAGAAATGGAACTGATTGCTCAACTTTTGCTTGAAAGTAGAACAGGTGCTTATATAGACTAGCTAGGTGATAACTTAATACGGCTGATAATAATACATAGCTAAGGACTCACTATTAGTATCGCTTTCTACCAAAAGAAACCAGCAAACCATAAAGCCTATCATATTCCTTGGAGTCGGGCAATTATTCCCACTAGTCGGATAAGTCTTGCAAGTACATTGTATACTCTGGGTTTATTTACCCCTATTACAGGTGATGCTTGAAGAGTACCTTTGTGTGGAGGATCCTTCTGGTGGGCTCAGACGGAATCCTCGTCCCTTTCGGTAGATGTTATTTTTAAATTCCGCTGTTATCATTCCGCACTCTGGTATTTGGTATTGTAATAATGTACTTTTTTAAGAAACTCTAATGTATGAAATGGACTTGTGTTGTAACTCGTTCTCATTATTGGATCCTTAGGAAAAATGTGGATCTTTCGGGTTCTC
This sequence comes from Miscanthus floridulus, assembly GCF_019320115.1. NCBI lineage: Eukaryota > Viridiplantae > Streptophyta > Magnoliopsida > Poales > Poaceae > Miscanthus > Miscanthus floridulus. The sequence goes on along the minus strand of NC_089587.1, from coordinate 92,100,448 downwards.
CCTCGGGGTGTGCCCGACGGATACCGCCCGCTATAACCTGCTTTTGGGGTGCTTAGTGTCTGGTGGAAGACGAGCGCCTCCGTAAGTGTGCTATTTCGGATGGTTCTGCCACACAAGCAAGGTGCAAGATGTGCTAAATTGGAAGTCTCCTAAGTCAGTGCACTAGATTCGTCAGTTTCTTGGTCTTGCTGGATACTATCGGCGCTTCATTCCTGACTTCTCCAAAATAGCTTAGCCAATGACCAAGCTGCTCCAGAAAGATGCTAAGTTTGTATGGAGCCCGGCTTGTGAAGAAACCTTCCAAGCTTTAAAGAAGTTTCTTACCACTGCTCCTGTTCTGGCCCAACCAGATATTGAGAGACCTTTTGATGTATATTGTGATGCCTCGAAGATGAGGTTGGGATGTGTGCTTATGCAGGATGGGCGTGTGATTGCTTATGCTTCACGCCAGCTGAAAAAGCACAAGGTAAATTATCCCACCCATGATTTAGAGCTGGCTGTCGTGGTGCACGCTCTAAAAATTTGGAGGCATTATCTGTTGGGGAACAAAGTACACATTTTTACGAATCATAAGAGTCTCAAATATATTTTCACTTAGTCCGAGTTAAATATGAGGCAAAGGAGATGGTTGGAGTTAATCAAGGATTATAACTTGGAGGTACATTACCACCCCAGAAAAGCGAATGTGGTAGCCGATGCTTTGAGCCGGAAGTCTTATCAGGTTGAAGAAACACCTTTGTCTCTCAACCATGCTGAGGTGCTGGCTCACATTGCCTTAGTCTTAGAATTACTTGAGCAGATTATTATAGAGCAAAGGCAAGACACTTTAGAAATTCCTCACATCAAGAAATTAATTGCCGAAGGGCGTGGTCCTCAGTTTAGTATTGATGAGCAAGGGGTAGTAAGGTACAAGAACAGATTGATGGTGCCATCAAATGAGGAGCTTAGAAGGAAGATCATGACTGAAGCTCATCATTCCAAGTTGTCTATCCATCCTAGCAGTAACAAGGTGTACCATGATTTGCACTACTTGTATTGGTGGTCCAATATGAAGCAGGATATCACCAAGTACGTCACGGAGTGCGACACTTGTGGGAGAGTTAAGACAGACCATATGCGTACCCCGAGATATTTGCAGCCCTTGCCCATTCCGGTTTGGAAATGGGAAGATATTTCCATTGATTTCATTGTAGGTTTACCCCGCACATCCAAGGGCTATAACTCTATTTGGGTCATTATGGATGGCCTTACCAAGTCAGCTCATTTTCTTCTGGTGGATACTAGATATTCAGCCAGGAAGTATGCCCAGTTGTATTTAGACCGGATTGTGACCTTACATGGAGCTCTTCTTACTATCATCTCTAATAGAGGGTCAATCTTTGTCTCTCGCTTTTGGGAGCAACTCCAGGAGTGTCTTGGTACTAGCCTCCTTTGTAGTTCAGCCTATCATGGTACTTGAAGATATGTTGAGAGCTTGTGCCATTTCTTTTCCTGAGAAGTGGGACGAATGCTTGAACTTAGCTGAGTTTTCCTACAATAATAGCAATCAAGAAAGCATTTGTATGGCATCCTTTGAAGCTCTATATGGAAAGAAATGTAGGACACCACTTAACTGGGTTGAAGTGGGAGACCGTGGATATTTTGGGCCTAATTTCATCAAAGAAGCTTGAGAGCAAGTCACTATTATTCAGAGTCATTTGAAGGTAGCTCAGAGCCGACAGAAAGCTTATGCGGACAAGCGAAGGTCTTTGCAGTTTGCAGTTGTTTATCATGTATACCTCAAGGTGTCTCCTATGAGAGGGGTGCATCAATTTGGTGTCCATGGCAAGCTATCCCCTTGATATGTGGGTCTTTACAAGGTTTTGGAGCAGTGTGGGCCAGTTGCTTATCATCTCCAACTTCTAGATATTTTATCGGTAGTACACGATGTGTTCCACGTATCTCAGTTGAAGAAGTGTTTGCAGGTCCCTAATGAAGTGGTGGAAATTGAAGGACTTCCCCTCTAGCCTAACTTGACGTATATTGAGCATCCTATCAAGATCTTAGATGAGAAAGAAAGAGTAACTAGGAACAATGTGGTAAAGTTCTATAAAGTTTAGTGGCAAAACCACTCAAAGGATGAAGCAACTTGGGAGCAAGAAAGTTACATCCTAGAGCATTATCCCCACCTTCTTTCTGATCACTAAGGTAGTTGTTTAAATTGAAATGTATTCCTTATCTCTTTTCCCACACTAGGCACATGAAATCTTGGGACAAGATTTTGTTTATGGGGGGTAGATTTGTAACACCCTCGGTGTTACACTATAAATCATTTACTAAAATACTGCATAAACATCATATTTATGTGTTAATGTATGTATTATAGCATGTAAATCAATTTACGTAACTTAAAACGACCAACGAAAATGCATAATGAAAGGTCGTTCGTGACGTATAAGATTATCAAGTACGGATGTTCATGAATTTTTATTGAACGAAAACACTATAGAATGTATATACAGAACTTTAGTAAAGTTAGAAGTATGAATGTTGTAGATGACAGTGAAATACCTATGGTCGAGTAATGAATTCACTAGCTATCTCGTCTAATAGGTTGGAAAGTGAATTTGACGCGAATCCGATCGAGACTTTGTCAAGTTTCTTAAGTCGGAAAATGGTTTGACAACGCTAAGTTTTGCAATTTTTGTAGAATAATTGGGTTAGGGAGTGATGTGGTTTTAGGGCTTATTTTAGTAGCCTAACATGCCCTCTTGAGTATAGAAATGGTGGTTTGGCAACTGAATCATCGAATTGGATTTTTGGGACGCTTTAAAAAGTGTGCATGGCATGTTTTTGGCTGGTTTCAGAGACTGGGCGCGGTCACCGTGCCTTGGCACTCGGTGTCGCAGTGTTGGCTCGCCCAACATGTGCACATAGGCACACCGTCGTGTAGGCTTCGCATCACCGCTATCTTGCCCCAGCATGTGACTCACGCACGCACGCACTCACGTGCACCGCCATGCTTGGCGAGACGCTGGGGCCGGTGGCCTGGCCGCTCTGCCCTGTCGCTGTCGTCGCGGTCCTGATGCCCTGGCTGGTCCACTGCCGGCTGCCTCACTGTGTCATCGCGCTGCTACTGGCTGCAGTCACGATTGCTGGGTCTCCCGCGTGCGCCCACACCGCTTGCGTCACATCCGCCTGAGCCGTAGTGCCACCGTCGTCCCATCACCGTGCTGCGCCGCGCTATCACCATCGCACCACTTCACGCTGCCATCACATCCGCCTATGCCTCAGTGTCATTGTCGTCTCGACTTCATGCATGTGGCCTTGCCGAGACCACACGCTTGTCATTCACCATTAATGGCGCCATGTCCGCGCTGCTACGCTGCCATCGCCCGCACGCAGGTATGCCCCCTCTCCTAGTTGTGTTGGCTCGCAGTGCTTGCGCATGTGCTACCATTGCATCCCACCAAAGCTAGACAATGCAGCTGGACCCATCCCCTCTTTCCTCTCCCTCCTCTGTTGCCCATGCCCGGCAGGCGACGCCTTCAATCCGGCACGGATAGGTCATGTCTCTTCAATTCGGTGCGCTTCTGAATCCGTCTTCAAGCCTGCTAGCCAATCGACCCCTCACCTTGTTCAATCGTGCCTTGGCAAGCTTTAATTTGGAGCTAGACATCCGCCGTCACGCCATTAAAGGCTTAGTCGCCGTTGCCGTGGGCATTACCCGCCTAGTCCTCCCAAGCCCAATTGGTTGCACCCCTAGCCTCGCCTCGCAGTCCTTCTCGATGTGTGCACCCCAATTGCACTGCTACTGCCTTCTCGGCGCCGCTGACACGGTCATGCCACTGTAGCCATCGCGGAGCTTGCCATGTGCGCATGGCCAGACTCACCCGGTCTGTCCCTGGTCATGCCACCACGTCAGGTAGGTTCTGGGTGAGTTGCTGATGCCTAGCCTTTATGTAACACCCTCTGTGTTACACTATATAATCTTTTGCTAAAACACTGCATGTGCATCATGTTTGTGTGATAGTGTATGAATTATAGTGTGTAAATCAATTTCTGTGACTCGAAACGTTCATCAGAAACGCGCAACGAATGTTATATTTCATGTCGCGTTATATTGCTTAGAGTTCTAAAGAAATTTTTGTTGAATGAAAATGCTATAGAACACATACTCGACACTTTAGTAAAGTTTGTAGTGTAAGCTTCGTAGGTGGCGGTGAAATACTTGCGGCCGAGAACGGGATTCGCTAGATAGCTTACTTAATGGCTTGGAAATCGCATTCGACGTGAAACCGTTTAAGACTTAGCCGAAATTCCTAAGTCGGACAACGCTTTGACGAAGCTAAGTTTGGGAATTTTTGTAGGCGAATCGGATTAAGAAGTAGTGTAATTTGATGGTTGGTTTTAGTAGCTTGATATACCATCTCGAGCGTAAAATAGGTGGTTTAGCAACTAGAACATCGAGTTGGATTTTTGAGCCGCTTTAAAAAGCGTGCAAGGCACGTTCATGGTCGGCTTCATCGTTTGGGCGCGGTCACCATGCTCAGCACTCAGCGACGCCACGCCAACCGACCGACGCGTACGCCCGCACATGTACCACCACGCTGGTCCGTCCTCCCGATGGCTCCGCGCTGCAGGCCGCACCGCCGTTGCCGCGCCCTGGAGCGCCATGCCTGGCCGCACTGCCTCCTCGTGCACGCATGGCCGTCTTTGGTCTGGCCATGGCTGGCCAATGGCTTGGCTAGCCTAGGCTGCTATCGCGCGGTGCCACTGTTGACCGTCGTCGCTTCTGCTAGAGCCACTCTGCTCGCCGTCGCGTCAAGCTGCGTCCCCGGTCGCGCTACGCTCCGACCGCCGTTGGCACGGCCACTGCTGCCACTGACCCTTCATGGCTGCACGCAAGTGGGCTTGCCCCGCCTACATTTCCATCACATCCACTTTGTTGCGACGCCGCGCTGACCGGCGCCACGCCACTACGGCGCGTAGGGCCGAGCCGACGTCATCGTTTGCAATTTATGGCCGTGCGGCCCACCGTCCTAAGCGCGTTGGTCGTTTCCCCCATCGCCCTGTAGCCCATTCACGATTGTGCACCGAGTGATAGCTGCATCATGCCACGACAGCGATGAACCATGACATGCCGCCCATTCCCTATTCCTCTATCGCCATGGTTGCCGGACCTGCTCCTCTCAATTCGGGTCAATGGAGCCATCTCAATCCAACTAACCCTGTCCACAGCTCCACTGCGTAGTCAGCCAACCACCCGACCCTAGCTTGCAGTGAGCCTTGCCGTGCTGTGCTCCAATTTAGAGTTTTCCTCTTGTCGGGTCGTTAAGACTATCATGGCATGCGTTGACAGCAAGGTCCACACTCCAGTTCAATTTGTTACACCGCCAACTTCGACTCCACCTAACCATCACCATGCGCACATTTGCCAAGTCGCTACCACCGCCTAGCCTCCCCTGACGCAACCTTGCCATCTCCGTGCACCACCGCACCATCCGTGCGCACATGGCCAGCTTGACTCGGGCCGCCTCCGGTCGAACCACCGCCTCGATTGGTTCCTTGGTGAGTGTCTGGAGCTCACTAGCTACCCTAATTACCTCAGCATTGTTGTAACTCACCAGAATGCCACCGCCGTGATTGCAGGAGCTCCACCATCATGGTCCAGCCTTACTATGGCATCCCAGCTTGTGCTTTCTTCACCCAGTGTTTTGAGTTCACGCCTAGGCAGGTATCGGCTCCATAGATAGGATGGGGAGGGACTGGTCTGGCCGGCGTAACCGCCTGGTGCCAGCGCCGCCATGTCGGTGCATGTGCGGGGGGCAGAGGGTATGGCCGTGGTAAAGATGGAAAGGGGGAGGGGCATAGTTGTAAGATAGCTGATTGGCAGAATAGTGCTCTTAGTGTTTGCGTGATTATCGGGTAGGCCGAGGGCGTTTTTGCAAGATGACCAGCGCGCGTGGGTCCTTCCCATCGTGGGTCGTCGTCGCGTGGACTGGGCCGCGCCATGCGTTGCGTGTGCGCGCGCGTTGCGCTGAACTGGGCCGAGCTACTGGCGCTTTGGGCCACGCGGTAGATTTAGGTTTTTCAATTTCCAGTGAAGTATGAATGTTTATTCAATTTAGTTTTGAGCTAAAGTTTGAAAAATAATAGTAAATTCTATAGATGTCCAAAAATGGTGAAACAAAATTTGTTAGGTTCACAAAAATGTTATCTATCTATTAGTATAGTTAGTTTATAGTTAGCTATGATAATGATAGGTTCATAAATTCAATTTAGAAAGCTTAGTATTATTTAGCTTAATATCTATTGGAATTTTTGTGGCAAATGGATGATGGCTTTAGCCATAAAATTTTTACAGTAGGTTCAGTAGATTATTATGTACTCACTGTAAATTTTGTAGCCTTAGAGTAGGTTGATAAATAGAGTAGCTAGTACTCCTAGTTTTATCATATATAGAGTAAATCGGTATTAAGAGTAAGAATACCTTTAGTTGCGAAGATAATATATATCATGTTGCATACTTGTTAGTGGTAATAGTAGGTAACTTACCACCTTCATCAATATAACTAGCTTAGTATCTTGATAGATGTATTTTTAGTTTAAGAGTTGCTGTTGCCATATTACTAAGTGTTGCATCATCATTTCATGCATGTAGATCACGATTTGGTAGAGTTCGTGCCTGCGGATGAATAGGACTATGAGGAGGTCCTTGAGGAGTACAAGGAGGAGATTCTCATACAGGAGGGAGCTCTAGAGTCATTCGGTGCTGACTTTGTTGATCCACCGCCTGCCCAAGGCAAGCCCCGGTGCATAACCCCTATTTTGAATGATTACCGAATATATATATATATGATGTGCATTTATGTTACAGACATTTTATGAAAACTACATGCATAGACATACTTACCTATGAGTCCTACTAGTATAGGTCAAGTAGCTGCTATGCTCAGGATTTCGGTAGCATGAGTAACCTGCCGTTACTCATAGTAGGTGATAATTATGATCACTCATGATAAAATGGTGAAAAGGAAAATGGTGACTGGGCAAGGATATGGTTTGGGTACTGGTGGGTGTAAGAGGTTGTGTCCTATCACCAACAGGGCATAGCTTGGTTACACTTTTTCCCTGTCTGTGTCGGTTAAGGACCGGCCGTTGCATTGGATGCTAGGAAGTCACATATTTATTATCTCGAGCACCTACTTGGGTATGAGCGTAGGGAAGACTTGTTGCTCTCTTGTCATGGGTTCTGGCTCTTTCCTGACCGACTGATTGGATGCGGGGATGGTGGAGGTCTAAGCACCGCACTAAGTCCGAGGACTTAGAAGCGGGGGCTTGGAGTCCAAGTTTGGACGGGGACCTAGACCCCGTGACAGGAGGGTGATGGGTTGGTCCTGCTTGTGCCTAGGGTATAAACAGGGTGTGTGTTTTTGGGGTACCCAGCTAGGCACATTGATTCACAAATCGCCACTATGTTGGTCTGACTTATCTGAACTCTAGCACCCTAGTAAGAACTGAAAGGTGAACGATGAAGACATAGAACTGATTGCTCAACTATTGCTTGAAAGTAGAACATGTTCTTACATAGAATGGCTAGATAGTAAATTAATCATGGCTGCTAATAATAACATAAATAAGGATTCACTATTAGTATTGCTTTCTACGAAAAGGAAACCAGCAAACCATAAAGCTTTGCAGATCCCTTGGAGTCAGGAAATTATTCCCACTAGTCGGATAAGTCTTGTGAGTACATCGTGTACTCAGGGTTTATTTACCCCTGTTGCAGGTACTGCTTGAGACATTGCCATAGTGTGAAGGAGTCTTCTAGTGGGCACAGACGGATCATTGTTCATTATCGATAGATGTTTATTATCATTACGCTGTTTAATATTCCGTACTCTGAATTTGGCAATATAATAATGAATTTCTAAGAACTCTGGATGTATGAAATGTACTAAGTATTGTAACTCGTTCTCATTATTGGATCCTTGGGAAAATGTGGATCTTTCAGGCTCTCCCTTGGGGTGTGCCCGACGGAACCGCTCGATGTAGCTTGCTTTCGGGGTGCTTAGTGTCTGATGGAAGACGAGCACCTCCGTAAGTACGCTATTTCGGGCGGTTCTGCCATAGTTGGTACCAGAGCCAATGATGAGTTTATGAGTTCATCACTCTTTTCCAAAACTTAAAAATTTGACCAACAAAGGTTTGCGAAAAGTAGGATGTGATGAAATTATGTAAATAAGTATAAGCCCTAGCAATATGGTCTATCTAGGATAGCGGCACTGGTTTTATCTAATCAGTTTTATGTAGGTACACAGACTTACGTTGCATAAGAAATCGCTTAGCACATGGAAAGTGAGTGTGCGATGTGCCAAAATTTTGCGAATGCCGCTATATTGCGGCTTGAGTGAGCGTACAGGCCGATACATGCATCATGATAATAGCGTCTTACTTAAACTAAAGTCCCCCCCCTACACGTATAATTTAGATTAGTAAATTGATAGGATAACAAAAAGAATGCTTTAATAAATGTCTTGTCATTTCTCTAATCCCTTGTTTTTGATCTAGAAGGTTGTCCTAAGTGGTGGGTTCCTATCTGTTACAGATGAACCTGAGGTCCGGTCGTGGGAGCACTAGTGCCGGGGTGGGCCACGGTCTTGGTGAAGGCCAAGATGAAAGTGGCCGGGGAAATGAGCACGGCAACGGGGAGAGCCATGAGGCTCCACTTCTGGCTCCTCCTCCTCTGCCACCGCCACCTCTGATGACTCATGCGATGATGGCAGAAATGATGGCTGCTCGCCATGAGTCAACCCGTGCCATGGAGCTGCTGGCACAGGCTATTGGTGGCTTCACCCGTGGAGGCCATGGGGCAATGGTGGGAACGGGGGTGGTGCCTAGGGTCCTGAGAGACCCTGCTCTTATCAGAATTTCCTTAAGACGTACCCACCCACATTCACACCGTCGGCTGCGCCCCTGGATGCGGAGCATTGGCTTCACATTCTGGAGCAAAAGTTTTTGTTGCTCACCATGACGGATGAGCAGAAAGTGCACTTTGTAGCGCAACAGCTGTTGGTGTCCACGAGTGCATGGTGGGATACCTTCAATGCCATGTAGCAGCTAGATCATCGGGTGACCTGGCAGGAGTTCACCGTAGCATTCAGAGAATTTTATATTCCTGCTGGTGTTCTCATCAGGAAACTGGCTGAGTTCCTAGACCTGTGGCAAGGGAGTATGTCCATGATGGACTACATCAATAAGTTCAACCACTTGTCCCATTATGCTGGAACTCATGTGGATATAGACAAGAAAAAGAGGGACCGCTTCTATCGTGGCCTCTCTTGCAGCTTAAAGAAGGAGCTTTATACTGGGAACTATCAGACCTTTGGGGTGATGATGAATGCTTCCATCACCATGGAGGGCTTGCAGCGCGATTCCTAGGCAGAATGGAAGCGCAAGCGGGTGGCTACGGGGTCTTCTAGTCACCCCCATACTCAGAAAGTACAGGTTGTCAAGTGGGTGCCCTATCAATCTTTAGGCGGGCATTGGTTTCGATAGCCTCAGCAGACTGTTCACGCTCCTTCCATGTAGTACCGTGCACCTACTCAGCAGGTGCAACATCAGCAGCCCCAAGGACAGTAGGTCCCACCTTGTCTGGGATAGGGAAACAAGCCTGGTGCTTGTTTTAAATGTGGCAAGGAAGGCCACTATGCCCAGGAGTGCTCACAAAACCAGCCGACCTAGTCTGCCCAGCCATCGGCTAACTCCAGGCCAGTCAAGCACAGTGATCAAGAAGAAAGAGCCAGTCAGCCGATCTGGACAGGTGAATTTCACGAAGGCTAAGTAGATATTGCAAAATGAACCGGTGATGGCTGGTTTGTTCACCATTGATTCCCATCCAGCTTATGTGTTATTTGATTCTGGTGCATCACATTCGTTCATGAGCATGGATTTTGCACACCGGCACAATATACCACTTATGGCTATACCATTTATCTATATAATCAGTACTCCGGGTGCGTAGATGTGCGTTAATATTTGGATGGACATAGTGAGCTTGGTATTAGCCACTCACACTTACCGTCTCTAGTTCATGATATTGCCTGGGCAAGGCATTGATGCTATTCTAGGAATGAACTGGTTGCGTGTATATGGAGTAGTTTTGGATTTGAAGCAGAGAATTGTGGAGTTACGGCTTCCTTCTTCTGAGGATAGGATGTCTCTTCTGATACCCTTAGATCCACCCTTACCTGTTGTTGCTCATGCTAAAGCTTCTCCTGATCTTGTCTCTATTCCGGTAGTATGTGAGTTCTTGGATGTTTTTCCTGAAGATCTACCTAGGTTACCACTGGACAGAGAGGTGGAGTTCTCCATTGAGCTAGAGCCTGGTACTGCTCCTATCTCCCGACGCCTGTATCACATGGCTTCGAAGGAATTGGCTAAAATGAAGAAACGGTTGGAAGAGTTACTAGAAAAGGGCTTCGTCCATCCTTGCTCTTCACCATGGGGTTGTCTAGCCATTTTTGTGAAGAAGAAGGATGGCACTCTTTGGATGTGTGTGGATTACCGCCCTCTTAATGCGGTAACCATTAAGAACAAGTATCCTTTGCCCCGCATAGATACTTTGTTCAATCAACTAGCTGGTGCCAAGGTGTTCTCAAAGATTAATCTTCGTTTAGGCTATCATTAGATCAAGATTAGACCACAAGATATACCAAATATAGCTTTTTCTACTAGGTATGGGCTGTATGAGTTCCTAGTAATGTCTTTTGGTCTCACCAACGCTCCTGCATTCTTAATGTACCTGATGAATTCAGTCTTTATGCCGGAGTTGGACAAGTTTGTTGTGTTATTCATTAATGATATCCTGATATATTCCAAGAACGCTGAAGAGCATGCCCAACACCTTCGGCTAGTACTGGCTCGGTTGAGGGAACACAAGCTGTATGCTAAATTCAGCAAGTGTGAATTTTAGTTAGATCGAGTGCAGTTTTTGGGGCATGTTTTGACACCTGATGGTATCTGTGTAGACCCCCAGCAAGGTGCAAGATGTGCTAAATTGGAAGTCTCCCAAGTCAGTGCACCAGATTTGTCAGTTCCTTAGTCTAGCTGGGTACTATCAACGTTTCATTCTAGATTTCTCCAAGGTAGCTCAGCCGATGACCAAGCTGCTCCAAAAAGAAGTCAAGTTTGATTGGAGCCCAGCCTGTGAAGAAGCCTTCCAAGCTTTGAAGAAATTTCTGACCACTGCTCCTGTCTTGGCCCAACCAGATATTGACAGACCTTTTGATGTATATTGTGATGCCTCGAAGACAGGGTTGGGATGTGTGCTTATGAGGGATGGGCGTGTGATAGCTTATGCTTCGCGCCAACTGAAAAAGCACTAAGTGAATTACCCCACTCATGATTTAGAGCTGGCTACTGTGGTCCATGCTCTAAAAATTGGGAGGCATTACTTGTTGGGCAACAAAGTACACATCTTTACAGACCATAAGAGACTCAAATATATTTTTACTCAGTCTGAGTTAAATATGAGTCAAATGAGATGGTTGGAATTGATCAAGGATTATAACTTGGAGGTACATTACCACCCAGGAAAGGCCAATGTGGTAGCTGATGCCTTGAGCTAGAATTCACATCAGGTTGAAGAACCACCTCTGTCTCTCAATCATGCTGAGGTGCTAGCTCACATTGCCTTAGTCTCAGAATTGCTTGAGTAGATTATTACGAAACAAAGGCAAGATACTTTAGAAATTCCTCACATCAAGAAATTGATTGCCGAAGGGCGTGGCCCTCACTTTAGTATTGATGAGCAAGATGTAGTAAGGTACAAGGATAGATTGGTGGTTCCATCAAATAAGGAGCTGAAAAGGAAGATTTTGAATGAAGCTTACCATTCCAAGCTATCTATCCATCCTGGCAGCAACAAGATGTACCATGATTTGCGCCACTTGTATTGGTGGTCCAACATGAAGTAGGACATCACCCAGTACGTCGCGGAGTGCGACACTTGTGGGAGAGTTAAGGCCGACCACATGCGTACTCTAGGATATTTGTAGCTTTTGCCCATTCCTGTGTGGAAATGGGAAGATATTTCCATGGATTTCATTATGGGTTTACCCCGCACATCCAAGGGCTATAACTCTATTTGGGTCATTGTGGATCACCTTACCAAGTTAGCTCATTTTCTCCCAGTGAATTCCACATATTCTGCCAGAAAGTATGCCGAGTTGTATTTGGACCGGATTGTGACCCTACATGGAGTCCCCCTTACTATTGTTTCTGATAGAGGTTTAGTTTTTATATCTCGCTTCTGGGAGCAACTCCAGGAGTGTCTTAGTACTAGTCTCCTCCGTAGTTCAGCCTAACACCCCCAGACTAACTGCCAAATAGAAAGGGTAAACCAAGTACTGGAGGATATGTTGAGAGCGTGTACCATTTCTTTTCCGGAGAAGTGGGACGGATGCTTGAACTTAGCTGAATTTTGTTACAATAATAGCTATCAAGAAAGCATCCGCATGGCACCATTTGAAGCTCTATATGGAAAGAAATGTAGGACACCAACTAACTAGGTTGAAGTAGGAGACCATGGATATTTTGGGCCTGATTTCATCAAAGAGGCTCGCGAGTAGGTGTGCATTATTCAGACTCACTTGAAGGCAGCTCAGAGCCGACAGAAAGCTTATGCGGACAAGCGTATAAGGCCTTTGTAGTTTGCAGTTGGGGATTACGTGTACCTCAAGGTGTCTCCTATGAGAGGGGTGCATTGGTTTGGTGTCCATGGCAAGCTAGCTCCTCGATACGTGGGTCCTTACCAAATTTTGAAGCAGTGTGGCCCAGTTGCTTATCGTCTCCAGCTTCCTGATAGTTTATCGGTGGTACATGATGTGTTCCACGTATCTCAGTTGAAAACATGTTTGCGGGTGCCTGATGAAGCGGTGGAAATTGAAGGGCTTCCTCTCTAGCTGGACTTGACGTATATTGAGCACCCTATCAAAATCTTGGATGAAAAGGAAAGAGTGACAAGGAACAATGTGGTGAAGTTCTACAAGGTGCAGTGGCAAAACCACTCAGAAGATTAGGCCACGTGGGAACAAGAGAGGTACCTATTGAAGCATTACCCCCACCTTCTCTCTGGTTCAGATAGGTAGTTGTTATGTTGAAATGTATTTCCTATCTCCTTTCCCACACTAGGCACAGGAAATCTTGGGTCGAGATTTTGTTTTAGGGGGGTAGATTTGTAACACCCTCAGTGTTACACTGTATAATCTTTTGCTAAAACACTGCATGTGCATCATGTTTATGTGATAGTGTATGAATTATAGTGTGTAAATCAATTTCTGTGACTCAAAACGTTCATCAAAAACGCAAAACGAATGTTATATTTCATGTCGCGTTATATCGCTTAGAGTTCTAAATGAATTTTTGTTGAATGAAAATGCTATAGAATGCATACCCGGCACTTTAGTAAAGTTTGTAGTGTAAGCTTCGTAGGTGGTAGTGAAATACTTGCGGCCGAGAACGGGATTCGCTAGATAGCTTACTTAATGGCTTGGAAATCGCATTCGACGCGAAACCGTTTAAGACTTAGCCGAAATTCCTAAGTCGGACAACGCTTTGACAAAGCTAAGTTTGGGAATTTTTGTAGGCGAATCGGATTAAGAAGTAGTGCAATTTGATGGTTGGTTTTAGTAGCTTGATATACCATCTCGAGCGTAAAATAGGTGGTTTAGCAACTAGAACATCGAGTTGGATTTTTGAGCCGCTTTAAAATCGTGCAAGGCACGTTCACGGTCGGCTTCAGCGTTTGGGCGCGGTCATCGTGCCTGGCACTTGGTGTCACCGTGCCAGCTGGCCGATGCGTACGCCCGCACGTGTGCCACTGTGCTGGTCCATCCTCCCAATGGCTCCGCGCTGCCGGCCACACCGCCGTTGTCATGCCCTGGCGCGCCATGCATGCACGCGCACGTCGCGTCCGCCTAGCTGTGCTGCCTCCTCGTGCTCGCCTAAGCGGAACCGCACACGTGTGGCCATCTTTGGTCTGGCCATCTTTGGTCTGGCCACGGCTGGCTGGTGGCTTGGCCAGCCTGGGCTGCTGTCGCGCGGTGCCACTGTTGACCATTGTCGCTTCCGCCTGAGCCACTCTGCTCACCGTCGCGTCGAGCTACGTCCCTGGTCGTGCTGTGCTCCGACCACCGCAGGCATGGCCACTGCTGCCGCTGACCCTTCACGGCTGCACTCACGTGGGCTTGCCCTACCTGCATTGCCATCACATCCACTTCGATGTGACACCGTGCTGACCGGCGCCATGCCACTGCGGCACGTAGGGCTGAGCCGACGTCGTTGTTTGCAATTTATGGCCGTGCGACCCACCGTCCTGAGCGCCTTGGCCATTTCCCCCATCGCCCTGTAGCTCGTGTGCGATTGTTGACTATGCCATGACTCCCATTCCCTGTTCCTCTATGGCCATGGTCGCCGGACCCGCTCCTCTCAATTCGGGTCAATGGAGCCATCTCAATCCAATTAACCCCGTCCACGGCTCTGCTGCGTAGTCAGCCAACCACCCAACCCTAGCTTGCAGTGAGCCTTGTCGTGCCGTGCTCCAATTTGGATTTTTCCTCTCGCCGGGTCGTTAAGACCGTCATGGCACGCGTTGACGGCAAGGTCCACACTCCAGTGCTGCTCACGTTCAATTCGTTGCACCCTTGCCAAGTCGCTACCACCGCCTAGCCTCCCCTGATGCAACCTTGCCACCGTCGTGCACCACCGCACCATCCGTGCACATGTGGCCAGCTTGACTCGGGCCGCCTCTGATCGAACCACCACCTCAATTGGTTCCTTGGTGAGTGTCTGGAGCTCACTAGCTACCCTAATTACCTTGGCATTGTTGTAACTCACTGGAATGCCACCGCCATGATTGCAGGAGCTCTGCCACCAAGGTCCAGCCTTACTGCGGTGTCGCAGCTCGTGCTTTCTTCGCCCAGTGTTTCGAGTTCACGCCTAGGCAGGTATCGGCTCCGTAGATAGGGCGGGGAGGGACTGGTCTGGCCGGCGTAACCGCCTGGTGCCAGCGCCGCCACGCCGGTGCGCGTGCGGGGGCCCGAGGGTATGGCCGTGGTAAAGATGGAAAGGGGGAGGGGCATAGTTGTAAGATAGCAGACTGATAGAATAGTGCTCTTAGTGTTCGCGTGATTACCAGGTAGGCCGAGGGCATTTTTGCAAGATGACCAGCGCGTGTGGGTCCTCCCAGTCGTGGGCCGTCGTCGCGCGGACTGGGCCACGCCGTGCGTTGCGTGTGCGTTGCGCCAAACTGGGCCAAGCCACTCACGCTTTGGGCCGCGCGGTAGATTTAGGTTTTTCAATTTCCAGTGAAATATGAATGTTTATTCAATTTAGTTTTGAGCTGAACTTTGAAAAATAATAGTAAATTCTATAGATGTCCAAAAATAGTGAAACAAAATTTGTTAGGTTCACAAAAATGTTATCTATCTGTTAGTGTAGTTAGTTTATAGTTAGCTATGATAATGATAGGTTCATAAATTCAATTTAAAAGCTTAGTATTATTTAGCTTAATATCTGTAGGAATTTTTGTGGCAAATTGATGATAGCTTTAGCCATAAAATTTTTACAGTAGGTTTAGTAGATTATTATGTACTCAATGTAAATTTTGTAGCCCTAGAGTAGGTTGATAAATAGAGTAGCTAGTACTCCTTGTTTTATCATATACAGAGTAAATCGGTATTAAGAGTAAGAATACCTTTAGTTGCGAAGATAATATGTGTCATGCTACATACTTGTTAGTGGTAACAGTAGGTAACTTAGCACCTTCATAAGTATAACTAGCTTAGTAGCTTGATAGATGTATTTTTAGTTTAAGAGTTGTTGTTGCCGTATTACTAAGTGTTGTATCATCATTTCATGCATGTAGATCACGAGTTGGTAGAGTTCGTGCCTGCGGATGAACAGGACTACAAGGAGGTCATTGAGGAGTACGAGGAGGAGATTCTCATATAGGAGGGAGCCCCGGAGCCGTTTGGTGCTAACTTTGTTGACCCACCGCCTGCCCAAGGCAAGCCCCGGTGCATAACCCCTATTTTGCTGACTTATGTTACATGCATTTTATGAAAACTACATGCATAGATATACTTACCTATGAGTCCTACTAGTATAGGTCAAGTAGCTGCTATGCTCAGGATTTCGGTAGCGTGAGTAACCTGTCGTTACTCACAGTAGGTGATAATTATGATCACTCATAATAAAATGGTGGAAAGGAAAATGGTGACCGGGCAGGAATATGGTTTGAGTACTGGTGGGTGTAAGAGGTTGTGTCCTGCGGCCAACAGGGCATAGCTTGGTTACACTTTTTCCTTGTCTGTGTCGGTTAAGGACCGACCGTTGCATTGGGTTCTAGGCAAGTCACAGATTTATTATCCCAAGCACATACTTGTGTATGGGCGCAGGGAAGACTTGTTGCTCTCTTGTCATGGGTTCCAGCTCTTTCCGGACCGACTGATTGGAGGTGGGGATGGTGGAGGTCTAAGCACCGCAGTGAGTCCGGGACTTAGGAGCGGGGGATTGGAGTCCAAGTTTGGACGGGGACCTGCACCCCGTGACAGGAGAGTGATGGGTTGGTCCTACTTGTGCCTGGGATACAAGCCGGGATTTTTGTGGTACCCAGCTGGCCACATTGATTCATGAATTGCCGGCGATCCGGTACGGCTTGTCTACAGTCTGGCACCGTAGTAAGAACTGAAAGATAAAAAGTGGTGAAATGGAACTGTTTGCTCAACTCTTGCTTGAAAGTAGAATATGTGCTTACATAGAATGGTTAGATAATAAGCTAATCATGACTGCTAATAATAAATATAAATAAGGATTCACTATTAGTATTGCTTTCCGCAAAAAGAAAACCCAGCAAACCATAAAGCTTATCATATCCCTTGGAGTCGGGAAATTATTTCCACTAGTCGGATATGTCTTGCGAGTACATTGTGTACTCAGGGTTTATTTACCCCTGTTGCAGGCACAGCTCGAGGAGTAGCCGTTGTGTGAAGGATTCTTCTGGTGGGCACAGACGGATCCTTGTATATTATCGATAGATGTTTCTTTATATTCCGCTGTTTAATTTCGGCACTCTGAATTTGATCCTGTAATAATGTACTTCTAAGAACTCTGGATATATGAAATGGACTAAGTAATGTAAACTCGTTCTCAATGTTGGATCCCGAGGGAAAAATGTGGATTATTCGGGCTCTCCCTTGGGGTGTGCTCGACGGAATCCGCCCGATGTAGCTCGCTCTCGGGGTGCTTAGTGTCTAGTAGAAGACAAGCGCCTCCGTAAGTATGTTATTTCGGGCGGTTCTGCCACAACCATGATCAACATTCATATTCATTCAATGATCAAATAATTATTAAATATTTAGTTTATTACACCATTTATTAAGAAAACAATAGAGAGGCAAAGATTGTAGTTTTTTTTTATGGGTTAAGTCCAATTTACACCCTCCAACTTGCAGCAAAGTTCGGATTTCAACCTCGAACTTCAAAACCGGACAACTTTGGCCCTCCAACTCTCGAAAAAGTTACTTTCAACCTTTTGGGCGGTTTCGTGGATGAACAGTAACTTTTGCTATTTTCGAGAGCGCCGAAATTTTATATTATTTTTTCGAGCATCTTAACGTCCTCAAATGAAAAAACTCAAAACTACAAAGTTGTAGATCTCATCGAGGTCTACAATTTACATATAAAAATTATCTTCATCCGACATCGTATTGAAGGGTTTTCTATTTTTTGAAATTTGAGTCTCATCATGCGATAAAATATGGTGCTGAAATTTTATATTATTTTTTCGAGCATTTTACTGTCCTCAAATGAAAAAACTCAAAATTACAAAGTTGTAGATCTCATCGAGGTATACAATTTACATATAAAAATTATCTTCATCTGACATTGTATTGAAGAGTTTTCTATTTTTTGAAATTTGAGTCTCATCACGCGTGAAACAATTTTGTCGCGTGAAACAATTTGAGTCTCATCAAGAGGCAAAGATTGCAGTTACCTAGAGTAAAGACTTAATATTTGCCTTAGCTACGATTAGCATGGTTTTGCGATTAAGAAAAATAGTAGTGTTTATAGAGCCACTGGCATGAATAGCGGATCAATTTAGGGGTCGATATCGAGGTCTGGCACATTAGGATAATCAACTAGCTTGGTTCAGCTCATTATCCTATGGTGCAACCAATGAGCTTGCAAACGGATGTAATTTTAGCTCTTTCTAAAGTTTGATCAAACTTATAGAAAAATATCAATATTTCATAAAATAGGTATACTACGGAAATATATTTTAAAAAACCGAACAACACTTATGTGTATCACAAATATTGGGTCTTTATATAAACTTGATTAAACTTAAAATGGATTATATTCTTTCTTGGACGAGGAAGTCCTTATCAAGAGAAGGCCATACTGCTAGCCGCTTGCAATATATGGTTACTTCTCTCTATACATGGCCAGACGGGCCGCACGCCACGGTACTGGCAAGGGCACGGCCAGGCATGGCACGGGTAGGCATGGCACTACACAGCACGGTAGCTTAGCCGTGCCGTGCCTGATAGTGCCGTCGTGCCACTGTCTTGGCCTAGGCACGGCACTACGGCCGCTTATCCGTGCCGTGCCGTGCCACCGAGCACGGCGGCCCATCGTGCTAGTGTTGTTCCAGACACTATCATAGTTCGGAGATCCCCAAATTCATAACGACCACAGAACAGATCGAAGTAGAAACTCAACAATCACAGATCGAGAAGGGAAATAGATTGATGAATCAAAGAAAAATACATCAAAGAACATAGATCGAGAAATCCACAATATTTATCTCATAAATCCACACATCACAGGTTAGTCCGGGGCTACCGAAGCCGCCAGGAGGCCGGGGCCGCCGCCACAAGGGCGCCGTCGAGAGGCCGGGGCCGGGGCCTGGGCCGCCGTTGGGAGGCCGTCGCCGCCGCCGTTGTGCCAGGGTTGGGGCCTGGGTCGCCGCCGTAGTGCCGGGGCTGGGGCTGCCGCTGCCAGCTTCGCGAGCAGGAGGCCACGTACGCCTCCACGGGCGAGGCCGCGGACGCGCCTGAGCGTCTCTGTGACTGTGTGTAAGAGAAGCAGGGAGGGACGGAGGGTCGGGGAAGGCTGAGAGTGCGCAGCTGCGCAGGAGAGTTGGAGAGCAGAGTAAGTTAGGGTTTCAGGCATATTTTTCTTATATATGGCACTCAGCTTATCCAACGGTGCTGGTGCCTCCTAAGGCCATCCAACGGTGACAAATAATCGGGCTGCTATCGTGCCGGCCCATTAACTATGCCGTGCCCGTGCCGGCACTGCGGGCCGAACCTACATGCGGCCCAGGCACGGCCCTAGACCGTGCCCGTGCCATGCTAGTGTCGTGCTTTTTGGGGCCGGGCCCGTGTCGGCCTATCGTGCCGGGCCCGTTTGGCCATGTATACTTCTCTCTATGAAATATAAGAAATCTTTTATTCTAATCAAAAACTATCTTTAGTTTGACTTTGACCATGAATTTTGTTCCAACTTGAAATGGTTTTTTGGGTTAGAAAAACTCCCTTCTATTTGAAGTTGGAGGAGGACACTCACCATGCATTAGAGAAGCTCCATCCTGGCCGGCTCCTGTTGTGGTGTACTCTGGTGGCCTGCCTCCATATTTCCTTATGAAGGGGTGGCCTCAGGCCTTGCTGCTACTGCTTAACCATTCCTACTAGGCTACTACTCATTTATACACTCGCAGTCATCACACGAAAGAAAGAAACCCAAGGTGACAGAGGGGAGCGATGGAGGCGGCGGCGGTGGGCATCGGCAAAGCGGTTCTGAACGGCGTGCTAAGCGGCGCCAAGGCCGCCATCACCGAGGACGCCGCTCTGAGGCAGGCTGTCCAGCGTGATGTGGTTTTCCTGACGGACGAGCTGGCAGCGATGCGCTCCTACCTGAGGGACGCGGACGAGGAGCGGAACCGGCACAAGGTGACACGGAGCCGGGTGAGGCACGTCCGCGACCTTGCCTACGACGTCGACGACTGCCTCCGGGAGCACGCGGTTCACCTGGAGAAGCCGTCGGGGTGGCGCCTCGCTCGCACGGTGCTAGAGCGGCACCGTATCGCCGAGGAGATGAAGGGTCTCAGAGCCAGGGCGGAGGACATGAACCACAGGAACTTGCGCTACCACCTTGCTGATGAAGATCTGCCCAGCGCCAACTCCGGCAAGCCTGCTTCGATGTCGTCTGCTGCTGAGAATTCAAGAACTCTCGGCCGGAGCCGGACTGGCGTCCAGCAGCAAGTGGATCTGTTTCTTGAATCCGGTCAAGTCGATCTCGTTCCGCTGATATGCAGAAACGACGACCGTGAGCTTCGGGTGATTGCAGTCTGGGGAGCAAGTGGTGATCCTAGGAAGACGTCTGTCGTCAGAAAGGCTTACGATGATCTGAAGAGAAAGGGTCCTGAGAGAGATGATGTCAACAGAGATGACGATGCTTTTGAATCCTGTGCCTGGATAAGGGTTGCACATCCTTTCAACCCATCTGAGTTCCTCCAGGGCATCGTGAGGCAATTCCACATGAATTCTCTTCAGCAAGAAGCAGGGAAGACAGAGCAAGCAACACTTGGGTCTCAGATTCTAAACAATATGAAAACGATTGATGAACATCGTCTGGTTGATGAGTTCAGTAAACATGTCAGTCAGAAGAGGTATCTGATTGTGCTTAATGAACTGTCTACTATTGAAGATTGGGATTCCATTAAACTCTGCTTCCCAAACAACAAGAAAGGGAGCCGGATCATAGTGTCGACAGACCAAGTTGAGGTTGCAAGTTTATGTGTAGGCCCAGAAAGGTTCGTAGTAGAGGTGCTCAAGCAATCATCAACTGATCAAGTCATCTGTGCTTTCTGCGAGAAGGTAATATCCAAAATCCTAGAACCTTTATTATTATTCCTATATAGTACATTAAAATCGATTCAAAAGCAGCGTTTCGTACGCGTTAATTCGCAACTCCTCTTCAAAAATCGTATTTTTCACACATTCGGACCTGAATAATACATTAATACTTATGTTGTGTTTGGTTTTGGTTACAAGGGACATGACGCATCGATTCTAGTTTTTTAAGATGGGGATGGTTCTATCTCTGGGTTTGGTCGAGGGAATCCGCTGTGTCTGGGTTTGATGGGAGAAATATGTAAGGGATGGGTCCGTCTACAAAACACTCGATTTTTGTTCTTCACGTCTTCCTCCTCCCGACGTTCCGCTACCGCCCACCGCCCCGCCGCGGCGCGGTAAGGTCTCGCCGGAGCTCCGCAGGCCCTGCCCCGAGCCCCTTCACCGCCTAGCCGACCTGCCGTCCCCACCGCTGGAACCCTAACTGCCACCATCCCGCTGTCCCCACCGCCTAGCTGACCTGCCTTCTCCAAGCCCCTTCTAAGCTGCCGGAGTTGGAGAAGAAGAGGGGGAGAGGCCGGAGATGAAGAACAATGAGAGAGAGAGAAATCGAGTGTTGAGAGGTAGAGGAACACTCAAGTCTGTTACAGCTTTACCGATAATATAATCACCATTTTCAACTAGATAGACAACCGTCAGTGGGGTCTGGAGATGTCAACCTCTTTCGATCCACTTTCTTCTCCCTCTTCCACACCTCCGGCCTCGGCCCCACCCGTTGTTGCACACAGCACCGCCAGCATGGCCCCTTGTGTCCAGGCTCGCCCGTCTGTCCACTGAGTGGAGCTCGCACACCCATGCGCCAAGGCCAATGCCGAGGCTGCCTGCCCGCATTAGATCAGAACTAGCCCGCCCGCACAGGGCAACATGGGGCTGAGGCCGAGTCCGCCCGTCCACTTGTTGTTGAGGCTGTCCAGCTACGTTGCCTGTCCGTGCCGTCGGCGAGGCCGCCTGCACACCCTGCCTATCTGCACCATCGCCAGGCAACATAGGGTATTACGCTATTCAACGGCCTAAACCTATCTAAATCGTTCTCTTATGTTTAACCATCAAGTTCAGTTTACGCTGAAGCCCACAAATCCTCGCTCTAAGTAACCCCGTAGCAAGATTGTCGATCATCAGACACGGACAGATAATAGATGGGGTGGTGGAATAATCAAATTTTAGTAAAATAATTTCTCACAAGCATATCACTGAATACCTCGTATGCATGGACAAAACTAACACATATGCTTAAAAGCATCCAACCATAAGTATCCTATCCTTCAAGACCTGATCAGATGTCGGGTTGGATTTGGCTCGATCGAACTAGAAAAAATGGTCGGGGGTCAAAATCTTTGGTTGGGTAAAAAACACACTGGTATTTTTTTTGTTAGGTCGAGCCATGGGGCTAAAATCATGACCCAAACCCAATCCGAGGCACTGGCTGGTCAGGTCGGGTCTTCTTTTGGATTGGTCAGGTCAGGTGGCCCAGGAATAGGTCTACTTTCAACACACGGGTAATTTTGCTAGTGATGTATCATGTATGTCTTAAAATTTTAAAACACTATATATCTACACTTATGCATAGATTTATTTCCTCTGCCCCTCTTTATGTAGCTTACTGTTGAGATTTCAGGATTCTTGTACGGTTAAACAATGAACATCTTTTTTGGAAAAATATAAATATAAATTATTTAAACACATTTCCTAAATTCAGGACATGAGTAAAACATACATTGCCACAGAAGCAAATAAGTTTACCTAACCATTATTGCCTGTTTTTGTTTAGGGTACAACGGAGCTTGAGCCTTGCTCAATGATAGCTGCCACTGATAGGAGTAACTCCACTGATGAAAGGATTGTTACACGCACAGAGACGGTGGAATATGAATCTCAGTTCATCAGGCGACAGAATGAGATAGAAGGTATTATCAGCAAGCTAAAGTCTAACAGCAATGGCCGAGAACATGAGGTGGTCACTATATGTGGAAAAGATGGCCTTGGGAAAACTAGTCTAGTCAAATCAATCTACCAAAAAGAAGAGCTCAGGGGCCATTTTGAAAGACGAGCCTATGTGACGATCAAGCACCCTTTCAATCTTGAGGATATTCTTGATAGCTTAGTTAAGCAACTAGATGATAGCTTAGTTAAGCAACTAGATGATAAGGAAGAAGAACCAGATGATAAGGAAGAAGTATCTGCAAGAAAAGAAAAAGATAAGGAAAGAGGTGGAGACAGAACAAAATTGGGAGTTAAACGGCGACGGTTGGATGACCTTTTAAACAAAGGGAAATACTTGATTGTCCTTGATGATCTATCATCCATTAAAGAATGGGACAGCATTAACCTCCCGAAGACAAATACAGAAGGCCGGATCATTGTCACTACAAGCACAGAGAACATTGCTAAACATAGTTCGAATAAGAAAGATGAAAACATATACAAACTTAAATGTTTGGACAAACGGGACGCTCTTGATCTCTTCAAGGAAACGGTACTGATAATATTTTCATCTTCTGTTTGCTGTATGTCTTGAAACTTACATTTTATGCATGAAATCGATTTGCTTAAATTCCTGTGTGCTTGTACCTCACGTGTGGAGAACAGCACACTTGCATATTCTGATTTGCGCACACTGTTATGATCAAGCCTCATTAAAGCAGCACTCATAAGCTTCTTTCCGCTTGAGAATTATTAAGGTGCCTTCAACCACTCCTGTTTTTAATATAGAATGTGTTAGGGAATATTATATTACTGATCTAATCGCAGAGAATTTGTATATCCTACACCAAATTAGGACATTTGATGTGCTAAAGAAGTTAAATTGATTAACACATTTCAGGTATTTCGGGGAATTAAAGATTGGGATGGGAAATTTCCTGATTCTGGCTTGTGTAAAGAGGCAGACTCTATCCTAACGAAGTGCAATGGGTTTCCCCTAGCAATACTCACCATTGGTGGAATCTTGGCAAAACAGCCAAAAACTCTCGTGGAGTGGAAAAAATTGAATGAGTATATTGCTGCTGAGCTAAAGACAAATCCAGAGCTTGATCCTATAAGAACTATCCTTGTGAAATGCTATGACTATTTACCCTATGACCTCAAGTCTTGTTTCTTATATCTGTCCATCTTTCCAGAAGACCACACTATTAGCCGTAGACGCTTGGTGCACCGGTGGACCGCAGAGGGTTACTCAAGTGGTGAGCATGGCAAGTCCGCTAAGGAAATTGCTGACGGCTACTTTATGGAGCTCATTGACAGGAAAATGATCAAACCATTCGTGGAATCAATCGATACTACAAAGGGAGTTGACTCTTGCAAATTCAATAATCTCATCCATGAAATGAGTACCTTAAAGTCATCAGAGGAAAATCTTGTTTTCAGACTAGAGGAAGGTTGCTGCATGAACACCCAGGGCAAGATTCGTCACCTATCTGTAAGTGATAACTGGAACGGAGATCGCAGTGAGTTTGAGGACATAGTGCACCCCTCCAGTATTCGGTCATTGACAGTGTTTGGGAAATGGAGGCCATTTTTTATTTCTGAGAAGATGAGGATGCTGAGAGTGTTGGACTTGGAAGGCACATCAGGTCTAAATGATCATCACCTTGAGCACATCGGGAATCTTGTGCACCTAAAATACCTTTCTTTGAGAGGGTGCCGTGATATTTGCTACTTGCCAAATTCTTTGGGTAACATGCATCAACTAGAGACACTGGATGTCAAACATACACTCATCATCAAGCTTCCAAAGACCATCACCAAGCTTAGGAAGCTACATTATCTCCGTGCTGGGGGAATTGGATTCTTGGGTGCTAACTCATATGAAGAGGCTGTAGAAGATCTGCCAAAGCTACTACAGAGAAGGCTGTGCCTTCTGAGTATCTTCTCAGTGGCATATTGTGTAGCATGTTGCTCGCCTCAGCTTATGAAGAATGTAAGCAACGGCGACCCAAACAGGCGTGATGTGTGCACTGCATGCTGCTGCACTGTGTTCCCTTTCGTAGCAAGGCACCTAGACCTAAGTGGTGTTCTAGTGCCGAGTGGGTTTAACAAACTCACAGCACTGCACACACTGGGTACGGTGAACATCGGGCGTGGCAAGGCCACCCTACAAGACATAAGCAGGCTCACCCGGTTGCGCAAGCTCGGATTGGCTGGCATCAACATGGGTAACAGGAAAGAGTTTTGCTTGGCTCTTTCTGCTCTCAGCAATAATTTGGAGTCCTTGTCTGTGCGATCAGCTGGGAACCCAGGTTTAGTTGGCTGCTTGGAGTTTGATGACATGTACTCAGCTCCAGAAAACCTCAAGAGCCTCAAGTTGTATGGCAATCTGGTCAAATTACCAGCATGGATCGATGGGCTCAAGAATCTAGTGAAATTGACTCTAAAGAGGTCCATGATAGAGCACGCTAATGCCATGCAAATCCTTGGCAAGCTACCAAGCTTGAAAACTCTGCGACTGCTGGAGAATTCTTTCCAGGGTAAAGAGCTCCTTTTTGTTAAGGATGAGAAGGCATTCCCTAACTTGACACGACTGGTGCTGATTCTCCTCAGCAACCTCACGTCGGTCGAGTTTAAACAAGGAGCAACGCCAAATCTTAAGATGCTACAATGTTATGGTTTGCCCAGTAAAAGTAAGTTTTCTGGTCTGAAATATCTCCAAAGTCTCAAGGAATTCATGCTGGACGACGACGCCATGTACAACAAGTCGTTCGTGGATGACCTGCGGAAACAACTTGCCGAAAACACGAATAGGCCTATCTTGAAAAGGTACAGCTAATGCACTCCGGTGTTGGTAGGGAACTTCTTTGAGTGAATCATTTTTTTTTTGTTTATACTAGAGTCAATGATCAAGCGTATTGTTCCTTCCTATACTAGTCCCACATTATATTTTTGTATCTTATCTTACTATCTAGATCTAGTAGTAATGGTTGATGTGTTTCATTACTATTATATACACTAGGGAATATGCATGTGAGTTTCAACGAAATTTACATCTCGTGTCATTTATTCTAATACGTTATGGAATTAGACTACAATCCGGCCATGTCTCACTCCAATATTACTCATTGGGCGCCACCAATGTTCCCTATCTCGTGTCTGTTCTTGATAGTTGTCTGCTCTATTGTACAATTTTTCTATTGTTTATCAGTATCTTTCTCCAGATTAATTGTTTGATACTTGACTATCTTCTTTTTTACTTGTACTCATATGTGTTGATTTTTACTTGCATAACAGCACAAATATATGAATATTTGTTGGTGTTGTACAGTATCATATAATCCATGTACACACTGTTTACATTGTGTATACGGCTGCACTACCGTTTAGCTTTTATGGAAACGTTGTTTTCATCATGAGACATTCCTTAATTTGAGCAATAGTTAAGCTTGAACTGGGTTAGAAGATATAATTTAGATAGTCATAAGCTCTGGAAACAGCTTATTGATCACAAGTATGATACAAATAGGCATAATACTTTTTGTAGCTCTACAGTTGGGGCTTCTAATTTCTTTAAGGGCTTCATGTGGGCTGCTAAAGCTGCACAGATGGGTTTTAGGTGGAAAATTGGTAATGGGGAAAAAGTTAAGTTTTGGGAAGACAATTGGTTAGGTAATTCAAGTTTGTCCATTCAGTACTGGGATATCTACATTCTACTTAATGAGAAAACTCAATCAGTCTTCAATCTGTGGTATGGTACAAACCTCAAGTGTACCTTTAGGAGATGTGTTGATGATAGATTAATGAATCTCTGGTTAGAGGTGGTTCAACTGGCCTCAACTATTAGTTTTTCTGATGATGAGGACTCCCTGATTTGGCAATTTACTAGAGATGGTCTTTATTCTTCTCAATCTTTATATAGAGTTATTAATTTTAGAGGAATTATGCCAGTGCATGTACCTGCTGTTTGGGGGCTGAAGGTCCCTCCTAGAGTTCAGTTTTTCCTATGGTTACTTTCCAAAAACAAAGTTCTTACTAGGGACAACCTGAGTATTAGAAGACATGTAGAAGACAAGTCTTGTCTTTTATGTTGTGAACCAGAAACGGTAAATCACTTGTTCTTTGAATGATGTGTTATTGCCAAACAAATGTGGAGTCATCTTTCTGAGATTTTGGATAGACACTTAGGAATATATTTCTTTTCAATTGGCCAGTTGTGGATTAGTAATAGAATATTCTTGGTGTGTAATATTTTCTGTTCTGCTGCCCTGTGGGGGCTTTGGAAGCTAAGAAACAATTTATGTTTCCAGGTTTTGAAATGGAGGGATATGAATTACCTGCTGTTGAGAATAGCTACTATGCTTCAAGGGTGGACGCAGAGACATTCTTTTGCTACAAGCCTAAATATGCTGCTGTCGATGGCTACACGGCCAGCAAGGATTGGTGGCTGAATCTGGTGCCAGATGAAGCTGATCGCCTGATGTTCCAGAGAGCACATCGCTGGGAAGAAGGAACCCCAAAAGAGCTGGAACCTTTCCTATCCAAAGATGTGGATGAAGCTTGGCGGTTGTAGAGTTGCTTTTTGGGTTGTTAACCCCCCTACGTGGGTGTTCTGAGTTGGTCTTAGTGATTCTGGAGTATTTTCCTTATGCTTGAGTGGTGACTTTCTGTGCTGTAAGCACATTTATGGTCCTTGTTAATGCAATGGCCGGTGCTCCACCCTTAAACTCTAAAAAAAAAGATAGGGTACTGAGGGACTACAGGTCAATCAAACAAGATCACAGATTTACTGCTTTCCTATTCCCCTTTTAGAGCAAGGTTAACAATTTTAGACGGCTAAAGGATGTATCCCAGTTCCATGTCATATAGAGCTAACTCATATTATAGGTTGGCTGATAGTTTGGCTGCATTAAAAATTAATATTTAATGCTTACGTGTGCATATCATTTGCTATTGTACACATCTTTGTGGCCATCGATCTAACCGCACAACACAATTCATAATAATTAGATTAGATAACATGATCAGATTAGATAACATGATCAAGCATGCTATACCAGATAGTAGATATGCTCGTCCATCCTATTTCATCAAACAACATACTGAGACCAACATGTGTGTTCTTTACAAAACTAAGCAATCCGCTGTGTGGGTGAGATTCTGAGTCCCCTGCTCAACCAATAGTAGATGGTGAAATAGACGATGTAAGACAAGCGGTTCAAATTCAAATCCTCAATAAGGATAAAATAAAATCTAAGTACTGTCATTGGGGGACATATCCATTCGTACCATTTAACAGAGGGTACAGAAAATTAATCAAGAAAGACACAATTGAAGCAATTACTTTTTGGGCACGCTAGCACACACGGATTGTCTCTGACAAATAAATGGTCGCAGCCATCCATGATCTCAGCATACAATAGTTTATTTCAGTTTCGATCAAAGCAATGAAGAAATACTGGGCAACCATATCGGTCAAAAATAAAAACGCCAATTCACCATCACGTCAGTAATTGAAAATCTTCAGAGTTGAGACAGCCGCTAGCGAATTAGCAAACAAGCAAAATAGAAATCGTATGGCGCAGAGGCCGCCATGGACTGTTGCGGTGGTCGTTCGGGAACCAAACACCGGATCCATATGGGGAAGGGAAGGTGAAGGCCGACGGTAGAACTAGATCTCGATAACAGACCGAGCCACCGTCGGACAGACCACCAGAGGCGCAAGCGCACATGACCTTTTAGTTCCAGGGCGATAGTTTTTGCATGAAGGCTTCGGGAGGTTGAGATTTGAGGCGATTTGGTGGCCGGGGGTATGGATTTGGCTGGCAAACCTGTTTTTTTCCCCCTCTTTATAGGATTGTTCTAACGTAGCTAAAAAGCTACCCGACTATAAACTTATCGATAATGATATCTTTATGAGAAACAGAAAAACAAATCCCCCACTCGCTCATCCTTATCCCGACGCTCGACGCAGCAGTGTGGCGGCTCATTCGTCCGCGCCCCTGCCCCCACCGCGCGGTTGTGGGCTCCTGCACCGTGCACCATCGCTCCGCTGGCTCTGACCCCGACAGCCGGAATCGACCTGCCCATCATTCCCCTCACCTATGTTGCATATTCATGGTGTTTCAGACGTTTCAAATGTATATTGCAATTGTTTTATTTTGATGTTGCAAAAGTAGATCGAGAGATGTTGCACATGTTGTATATGTTGTAAGTGTTTCATAACCATGTTGCAAGCATTTATTCAAAATATTTCATCTGTTTTCACACGTATGTTGCAATCATTTTTTATCTAGATCTTGCATATATTGCAACAATATTTTTCAAATTGTTTCAGTTGTTTCAGTCTTATGTCGCACTAGTGGTTTCATGTCGCAAGTTGCAAGTGTTTTTTT
The DNA here is from genome assembly GCF_019320115.1 of Miscanthus floridulus. NCBI lineage: Eukaryota > Viridiplantae > Streptophyta > Magnoliopsida > Poales > Poaceae > Miscanthus > Miscanthus floridulus. The sequence continues at coordinate 92,071,167 of NC_089587.1, read as the reverse complement.
ATGTTTCATGCACTTCACACACGTGTTGCAAGAGCATGTTCCAAATGTTTCATATGTTTCTAGTTCTATGTTGCACTCATGTTGCAAGTGTTTTATGTTGCGAGCCGGGAACCGGCGGATGGAGATGCTGGGGACCGACAGACCGGGTGCTACCGGTAAGGGTGGCGCTCGTCCTCAGCCACTCATCCCGGCTCCCACACGACGCCCCGCGCGGAGTCAGAGAGAGAGAGAAGGGCACGCGTCGCCCGCACGAAGAGTCAGAGAGAGAGAGAGGGGGTCAGGGAAAGGACAGGCAGGTGCAGAGACAGGGATGGAGTGCACTCATGGCCGAGGCAAAAGTGGACAGAGACGGGCTACACGGGCATCCGGACGCTAGCCACACCCAACTTATTATACCTGCCCTTACCGTCTTACGTAGATTCATTGTCATTTTACATTCCTACTGCTCCTGTCTTTCTTTTGAATCGAATAAAGGTAAAATAGCACAACATGCCTGTATATCTTATTGACGCAGCAAGGATCACTGTGTACTAAATCGCACGGGCCGTGCAACACAGTAGCCAACAGCGAGTCCACAACTTATCCTGTTTCTAGAACCGACCTAGCCCTTTTCAGCAAGGAACACCGTGCCGGGAAGATCCGTCACGGATTCTAGTAGTGGTCATGTGCCGATGCTGCTGTTCGGCTGGCCAGACAAAGGTGGTCATGCAGTGAAACACAATACGTATTAGCTACTAGCCACTACTAACACCATCCTAAGCATGATTCGAAAAAAAAAAACACCATCCTAAGCAAATCTAAAACTAGCATGTTGGGAAACTAAGGGTCTGTTTGGTTGGACTGTGGCTGTGAAAAAAAAGCTGCTGTGGACTGTGAGCTGTGAGAAAAGCTGCTATGAGTTGTGAGCTGTGAGAAAGCTAAAAGCCGTTTAGTTAGAATGGCTGTGAAGCTGTAGGTTTGGTAAGAAATGTCTGTAATGCCCCTGAACTGCTAGGAGAATGCTGACATTCAAATTTATTATAAAACATTGTTTTGTTTACTAATTCGCATGCAAATTATCATTTTAGAAAGGGTAAATTAATTTTCTTAAAGATTTTCATTCACCATTAACATATGGTCCACATAAATGAAATTATAGAATATTAGGAAAGACATGGTTCACATAATGTCCTTCTTCAACATAACTATCTCTCTCGCACTAACCAAAGCATCGGCTATCCTACTGCGAATGGTATTCATGGTGTCCTCGTTCTCTCCATCTTGATTGTCATCTTCTTGTGTGTCTGTCGTGGCATTGTGTTGTAGCAGGTACTCCTCATCACCATCACATCTATCGAACAACTTGTCTTCCAAATTGGTGTCACGAATAAAATTATGCAATGCCATACAAGCTAGAATTATATGCTTCTGAGTTGGAGTAGGAAAACTTAGAATGCCCTTCAAAATACACCACTTCTGCTTCAAGACCCCGAAAGCCCGCTCAATGATATTTCGAAGAGATGAATGCAAGAAATTGAACACCTCGTTCTTCCCTTGAGGAGCACGTCCATTACGAAGTCGAAACTCTAGTATATGGTATGTGCTTCCTTTAAAAGGAGCAAGATATCCTATTCGGTTTGAATAACCAGAGTCAATGAGATAATATTTATCTATAAAACCAAATCAGCAAAGCCAAATAACAATAGAAATATTAACAACCAGTAACGAAACATGCATACCTTGAGGAGGCTAAGGAAATGAAGGAAAATTTGCTAACGCATGGTTCAGGATGCGTGTGTCATGTGCAGAACCTGGCCAACCAGCAACCGCAAAGATAAACCTCATGTCAAAATCACAAACAGCTAGCACATTCTGAGATGTATAGCCATGTCGACATGTGTAGTTGACCACTTCCTCTGTTGGCACTGCTACTGGAACATGTGAACTGTCAATAGCTCCAATAGCTCCTTTGAAATAAGGCCAGGAACGTTCCTCCTTGACCTTATCATGCTCAGTACAGAAAGTAGGATCTCTTGGCTTGATATTGTCTTTTGCTAACTTGCGCAGACAATTCAGTACTTCATGAAATTTAGTGTGAACTGTCCAGAGTGACCGGGTAAAACGATTTTCAGCTTGTGAAAACGATTCGGGTCCTCCAACGATCCACAAGAACATTGCCAATGACTCCATGATGATACATTATTAGTTGATGTTAAGCCGTAGTTCGAGATTAGCAAGTCATGTAGTGCCATGAAAACATCAGTGCTCATTCGAAACATCTTATAGAAGTACCTCGGACGACCCATGCATCTCATAACCCATTGAAGTCTAGTTTTCTGGTGTTTCCCTATACTTTCCTTTGTGCAAATACCGCTCAGTGTATTGGTAACCCATTTCACCAATAATGGCAGCCTGCTGCGACAGTTCTGCAAGAAGCAGTAGTCCCTTTTGTCCATTTTTTGCCAAATTGTCCATGTTGCCATCCATCTACATAAGACAAGAATCAAAACTCAGGAAAAAATTGACAGCAATCAAAACACGTACAACAATAGCAATGGAAGCAATCAAAATATTGACAGATCAAACATGGAAGCAATAACTCAGGATAATATTGTTTCAGAGTACAGGCGACATTATTTCAAATGGTTCTGAACATGGAAGCAAATAAATGGTTCTCACTTGTGGCTGTATGCATTAGAGCTATTTTCTCTTGCACTCCACAATCTTTAACCATCTTCATGGCCTCTGCAATGCTAGGGACTTGCTGGTTGGAGGTGCTGATGATGCTTCAACACTTGTGGAGATATTCTCTGCTGCAGTTTCTATCTTCAAACATGTGTTCTTGTACATGCGAAAGAATGGGCTCTTCTCATCCTTTTCGTCAGCAGCAGTAGAGGACTCTTTTGTTTCTTTTTTCCTGGTTTCGATTTTTTCGAAGCAGCCAACTTGACATCATCATTATCTGGAGGTTTTTGTATCTCACCCACATCCTCATCACTTGGGTAATCGGAGGAAATGTCTCCAGGACAGGATGCACTTGCCCCACTAACATGTATCTTATCAAACAACATATGAAGATCATCAAGGTGCTTCGGCCCTTGTTTTCTGAACCTAACATGATTGCATTTGATACCTTTATCAGGATTGTTGCATCTCTGAAAATAAATGGATAAAAGTTAACAAGTCAGCCCATATACACAGTTAACAAATCAAAAATGCAAAATGATAAATGAAAAAAGGATAATATACAATTCTTACAGCTAGGTGTTCATCCCACCATTCGTTGGAGCAGTCAACAGTTTGCTTTGCCTCATTCCATCCAAGACCAGTGGCAGAATTCTTGAGCTCCGTAAACCATGTATATTCCTTTTTCATATTGTCCAACTTATTCTTCAATTGTTTCTTTATTTGCTTCAGCCCAGTTTTTTCTTCATACTTAGTTACCAGATTTTTCCAACCAACCCTAGTGAACATTCCCAAGGGTCTATTCCCAGCTTCTATCTCTCCTTTGCATATGTCAATGAAATGCCTCACATTGGCATCACACCAATCTGCCTTATCAGTCATTCTTGAATAAAGAAAAAAATTCATTCAATTCACAATCATAACAATATCAATGCTCATGCATCCTCCAATTTCATCTAAGTACACATTAGTGGGCATAAATTAATGGTGTGAACTAACAAGTGACAAAAGATTTCTTAGACAATATAGAGATGATTCTATACTTAGAAAATGGAAGTATGTAGTTCCAGGAAAGGGGTCAAGCTATCAAGCAAGAACTAACCCCCTTGCTGCTGCTTCACTTTTTATGTTGCAAAACATGAAACCATAAACAAGAAACACTAGGCCTGCTGTGTAATGGGGGTGGCAATACATGTGTAGGAGAGCACGGAGGTGCAGTGGGGATTAACCTTAGCACCAGATCTGGGCGGGGAGTTTGCTGGAGTGCAGATCGGGAGGTGGACGATGGGCTTGAGGGGAGGACGAGCGCCACCGCCGGCTTTAGGGGAGGTGGCCTCACGGCGCCGCCACCGGAGGCACGGCCGGAAAGCCTCCTGAGGGCACAGGCGTCGTCGCCGTAGGGCACGACCGGACCGCCGCCTGAGGACACGGCCAGACCACCGCCGGAGGGCATGGCCGGACCGCCGCTGAGGGCGCAGTGAAACCCTAACGTCGGGTAGGACCGAGATGAGGCGTCGGGTGGGGAGCGAAAGACGTCGATGGGAAAGAAAAATCGAAAGGGTACACCCATAAGCGGTGGCATTGCGGGTAATTTTTGTGAAACATCCACCCTCACAGCCGAAAAAAGCACCCCGAGGGTGGCTATGGAGAATGAACTACAAAAAAAAGTTGCTTTTGTAGTAGGGGTTTGAAAGCTCACCCCTTTGGTTTAGCCTTTTCTTGAAAGCAAAAGTACTTTCACAGCTCAACCAAAGGGACCCTAATAAAGATTGAAAACAGAACCCAACAGACAGCAATCCACTGCAAGAGCAAAACGAGAACGGATGACTTCAACAGCAGTAACAATACATCAGTCCAAATGGACCCACTGACCCAGGGCCAACTAAAGTAATGGGGCTAATTTGACTACTACCTGGCCTACAACATGAAGAGGGGGGGGGGGGGGGGACGAGAAGACAGAATCTTGGAATGCATGGAGCAGCAAATGCCTTCTATCAGCACAGGGCGTCCATCTAGGTTTACCAGGCTACTCAGCATCACCCTTCGAGGATTCTTTGCCCTCCTCAATGCCCTCCTCCTGCCACAGAGAAAATTGCATGATATTGCATCAGATTCGTGAGTATGGATAATGTCATACAGACAGGCAAAGTTCAGCTGCTGAGGAGATACCGTGATGTCAGAGGTCCAGAGGGTCAAGTTGTCCCTCAGGAGCTGCATAATCAAGGTGCTATCTTTGTAGGATTCCTCGCCAAGCGTGTCCAACTCAGAAATAGCCTCATCAAATGCCTGCAAAGAATAGTTGATCAGAAATAAAACCCACATGCGCCCAACAAAGCAGCTACACAGATTGTACACATTATGCACTCGTGTTATCTAGAATATGATCAGTCTTCTCAATCAGCAACAAATACCATGCAATTCTTGTAGGTGTAACAACACAACAATAATACTAATAAGAAAGGTATGATGATGAATCTACTGCCGCTGCTTGCAAGGTTTTCTGCTGCTACATAATTGGTTTGTGTGGCAAAAAGTGCCAAATGCTCATCACACCAAAGCATGAAGAGTGGCACATTGTACCCAACAATGCAATTATGCCACAAGAGATAAGATGTATAACAGTGAAACTGAAACAAAAGAAATCTGCAATCCACCTGAATCTAAAGCCCACATACACATAGGACTGGCAGAGTCATACAGTTGTTCTGATGAACAAGCAACAGAAGGATCTAACCATATCTACAGTGAAAAGGTAAATCGCTGTGCTTGAGTTTACAAAAACAATTCATATACTATTTTGCACCTCTCCTTTCAGCCCAGATTCAAACAAGCAACACAGAAGCTAGTTACAACTCAAACCGGGTACAGCAAATAGAAAGACAAATGCGATACCTACCTGCTTAGCAAGGTTGCAAGCTTTGTCCGGAGAGTTCAGAATCTCATAATAGAACACTGAGAAGTTAAGTGCAAGTCCAAGCCTTATGGGATGAGTAGGTGCCAGTTCAGCCAATGCCATATCCTACACGAGTATAGGACAGACATTTTTCAGAAGATATTAAATTGCAGTACTTATGGAAGAATATATCCACTGCCATAAAAGTAACTAAACAATAATCAAATACAAGAAGGTTGTTATCGCCAGTGATAACATGAACCAACCTGGGCTGCCTTATAAGCTACCATTGTGCTCTCTGCAGATTCCTTCCTCTCAGCATCAGTCTTAAACTCAGCAAGGTACCTTTCAATCAAAAATAAAAATAAAAAGTAAACCAAATTAGATCTAATATTACAGACTATAAATATATTCAACTACGCAACAATATAGTGTTCCACTTCCTAACCTGTGATAATCACCCTTCATCTTGAGGTAAAACACCTTGGACTCTGCAGCAGTGGAGGAAGGCACAAGGTGCGAGTCAAGCAGCTTCAGGATACCATCACAAATGTTGCTCAATTCAGCCTCAATCTTGCCACGGTACTCCTTAATCTGAGCAACATGTTCCTCATTCTTGCGGGACTCCTCCTTCTGCTCGATGGAGGAGACAATGCGCCATGAGGCACGGCGGGCCCCAATCACATTCTTGTAGGCAACAGATAGGAGGTTACGCTCCTCAACAGTGAGCTCTTCCACATCAACGGTCTTAGCCACCTTCTCCATGTACTCAACCATTTCCTCGTACCGTTCTGCTTGCTCAGCCAGCTTGGCCATGTAGACATTCTCCTCCCGCAACATGTTGATCAATGAATAGAGTTACTGCAATAACCCCCAAAAAAACACTGATGAGGCAATGTCAAGAACCAGTAGAAAATTGTATCATCTAGACAAAATGACAACATGAGGAAGGGCAATGAGTATCTGACTGAGATAGTCACAGAATTCTAGCTCATTCACAGTACCTAACAATAAAAGCTATGTGATGTGACCACACAAACATGCCTACAAAATCTGTTGAGCAAATATCCAGAACATTGTAAAATTGTTCCAACAAAAATATATTGTCATAAACATTTTTATTTGGTGAGACATAAATTTCACATATAATTACATAAACCTCCAAAATATGGCCTAATATCATTTATCAGTTTGTTGCGATGTCCATCCATGTGAAGCAGGGAACCCATTGAATATTATGATCTGGTACTACTTACAATACAGCATAACAAAAAGGTTAACAACAGGCCAACCAGATATAACCATGACAACAATTATACCTCAAGGACACTGCGTCACGACTCACGAAACCAAACTAGATTACTACCAACATAAGCATATTACTACACGTTCTAGTACCAGATTAACAATTTCAACAACGTCGTGAAGCCATCAGCTCGAAACGAATCCCACGTGCGTAATGTTTCAAAAAGTAAGCGAGAAATCACACTTACAACCGTGCAGCATCAGGACGAGCGCGACCTAGATCCAGAAATCATAGTGCAGGCGTACAACTACATCAGATTTGCGGCACTTGCACGGCCAAATCGACATGGGCAACCATCTCGCCTCCCCATAAGTAATCAATACATTATCCCTAATAATCTCCTCCCCAAACGCTAGAGAACACATGAAGAAAAACGGGTAACAAAAAAAATTTCGAGTTTACGCGCGACAATGCCAGCCAAATCGTGCGGATCTACGCGCCCCACACGGTCAGGTTCACAGATCTCGCGGATCGGAACCAAACGAGAACCCCTACTACACCAGCGACAAGCAGATCTAGCCACCGCACATAACAGGGCCCGAAAATTCAAATAAAAACCGGGGGAAATCGTCGCCGCTCGCATCTCTCACAACGGTACGGCGAGATAGGAGCATAAAAGGAATTGAGGGGGGAAGCTCTTACCCTAACCTTCCGGGAGTGCGAGGCGTGATGCACGGGCGCGGCGGACGCGGGTCGTCTCGATCTGGATGCGAGTAGCGCTGGGGCGGAGACGAGGGGTGGTGTGGACGGGGGCGCACGCCGAGGGGGCCCGCCTATATAGCTCGAAGGAATCGCCAGCCTGTGCGGTCAACGGGCCAATGTGGTGTAGGACGCGCTTGGGCCGCGAGGGCCCATCGGCAGCCTCACGGGTGGAAAAAGCAGACGACATGGCAGGACGGATTCTGGTGGGGCCCGTGTGTCATATAGAGATTGAAAGAACGGTAACGCTACCATTAGAGCGTCGGGCCGGACGCTAGGGCGTGTTTGGTTCGTTGGTTCCGAACGAACATGCATCGTGGGGTGCAGAGTCGTAGCGTTTGGTTGGCCGGAGGAGCGTCGGAGCCTGGCTGGCCGCATGCAGGAAGTGCCGTCGGGCCTGGCTCGCGGGAAACGCCCGAATCGGCCGTTTCTGTTGGCCAGGCTCGCTCGATGCAGCTATTTACTCGACTAATGATGTATTAGTGCATGATTAGTAAATATCAAGTGATATTAATTTATTTTAAAGATGTTTAAGACATAATTAGATAAAATAAGAACTTTAAGAGTGTATTTGTACAAAATAAAAATCATAATCATAACCTTATAATATTTTTATCCCATGCAATATATCTTCGTACAGGCAACCAAACACCATCTCTTCTCAGCCAGCCTGAGTAGATACACTCAACCAAACATGACAGCGTTGCATGTGCTCAGCCTGTCCCATGTGAGCCTGGCTCTCAGATACGAGCCAGGCTCTACTGCTACACGAACCAAACAGACCCTAGGTGACTTCACCTCGTCAACGTGGTAAAAAAATATATCTGATACTCTCAAACTGCTTAAAAGAAAAATCTCCCACTCCACAACGTTTCCGCTCTCCTCTCACCCTCTGTGGCTGCACCCTAGCCTTCACTCGCCCCGCCTGTTGCTTCTCACCATGGCTCTCACCGCTGCCAAGACCTTCGTCCTGCTTCGCTCATCCCTCACCATCGTGACCACGGCGTCCGTTGCCACGCAGCCGCTCTCCAAGCTCCCCAAGCCCGTGGTGTTGTTCATATTCTCGGATGACTTCCGCTTCGGGTACTAGTACAAGGTCCCTCTCTCGCACATCCACCACCTCATCGGCGTTGGCGCTGGCATCGGCATCCTCCTTATCACCTTCTCCTATGGCTAGAGACAACAAGGGCGTCGTGGCTGTGCAGTACTTCACGACTGCCTCGACGCTCGCTAGACATGGTGGTCATCGTCCACTAGAGTGTTACGCCAGACATGTTGCAAGCGTATGGTTCAAGTGTTTCAGGGGTTTCATATGCATGTTGTAAGTGTTTCATGTGAATGTTGTAAAAGTACATCAGATGTTGCATATGTTTCAATGGCTATACACGTATGTTGCAAGCATCTGTTGCCAATGTTTCATCTGTTTTTCAGACGTATGATGCAAATATATTTATTTGGATGTTGCATATGTTTCATCCATATGTTGCAAGTGTTTTATTTGGATGTCGCACATGCTTTTGCAATGGCTTTTCAAGTGTTTTCCAGGTGTTTTTGCAAGTGTTTCAGACGCATGTTTTAAGTATTTCATCTGCCTTTAGATGCATGTTGTAAATATTTTATCTGGTTGTTTCAAAAGTAGGATCGGGTGTTGCTGCTGGAGACCCACCTGCCGCGACAGGCATCCGTGCGGGGGAAGTCGAGGGGTCGCGAGCGATCTCCGTGTGGGGTCAGGAGGCACATGCGACGTTCGGGCGGGCATGGCCCCACGTGGGCGTGCAAAACGAAGTGGGCTCTAGCACTGCCGTTGAAAGAAAGGAGTGAAAGAATCAATCAAAGATGTAAATAAATCAATATGTATTTGGTAGTCTGGTATGTTTCACCTCCTACACGGCTGTGCTTGGAATGTGTGTGGGATGGCAAATTTGTGGTGCTGTTTATTTTCTTCTCAGTTCCTCCTCTCTTTGGTGGTAGCCTAAATGGTTAAATAAACTAAGCGGCCACTACTGTTTAGCTTTTTATTCGGACTAAGCGACCATTTAAACGGATTAAACGGTGATCAAACAAGATAAACAACCGATTAAACGAACACGATAAGAGACTGTATAGCGTTTACACAGCGTGTACATGGGCTAAACAGGTGTGTAAGCGAACAGTGCCTCTCATGCTTGACCGTGCATCCCTGCCTATCTATCCTGTTTCGCCTCCGTCTTGGGCAGCTCCCGTTACGCCAATTCCTTGTTAGGCCAACCGCCCAATGTCTTGCACTATCTGTCTAGGTCTAGCACCATTGCTAGTTCCAGTACAGTACTTGTCCTCAGGGAAACGGATTTGGGCCCGGAGGGCTGCAGCCTCAGACGCGGCCCAAAAAGACTAGTAACAAGGTTTTGATGCATCAAGCCTGCCCCGGCGCTCCCCCAATACCAACACGAGCACACGATCGAGGGGATTTTTTTAATTTTAACACTTTTTGTAAACTAATTTTAAATCTACCACTATTTTTTTTTCAAAACTAACACTTTTGGTCGCGCCTATTGCCATGGCGCGACGAAAAGCCTGTGTCGCGCCATGCATGGTGGCGCGGCGGGTGGATGACGTGGCGACAACCGGAAATGCTGACCGCTGACGTGGCAGGGCCTGTCGCACCACCGAACTTGGCGCGGCAGTGACATGCACTGATCGGTGGCGCGGAACAGCTAAATAAAAGCGTCGTGGCCCAGTCCCGCCTGCCCGAGCACGCCCGCCTGCCCGCGCACGCCGCGTCCATCTGCGCCTGGCCGCCACGCCCGCCGTTGATAGGGCCTGCCCGCTGCCGAGCACGTCGGCTGCCGCGTCAGCCACGCCACGAACGCCGGCACACCACGGTCGCCGGCCTGCCGCTGCGCCCGCCGCGCCCGTCGAGGCCAGCACCCGCGCCTTCCGACCCGGTCTAGCGCGCCACCGCCGCGAGGACGAGCGCCACTGCCGCGAGGTACTCCCCTAGTGTATTTGTTGATTGAATCGACATTGTTAGTATAGTAAGTTAGTAAAATAAATAAAGTTAGTATAATTAGTAAATTATAGTTAGTATAGTTAGTAAAGTTAGTTAGTTTAGTTAGTATAGGTAATATAGTAAGTTCGTATAGATAGTAAAGTTAGGTAGTTTAGTTAGTACAGTTAATGAGTCTAGTTATACATTGTATTTAGTCTAATTAGTTATTGTAGTTAGCCTTGTATAGACGATTTCGACGACTTGATGAAGTTTCTTGAAATGCTTTTACAGATGGATTGTTGTGTTAGAATTTTTTACAGAGGAAGTGTTAGGAGAGAAGATTGTATGTTTGAGGATATGGAAGAAGAATTGGAATGGTTTGATGAATCTCCTAGCTTCAACGACCTTTGTGTCCGTTTGAATGCAAAGTTTGGCGGTGATTTCACATTGAAGGGGAGGTTTGATACTAGGAAGACTAGGGCACACTACGTCCTCATGCCCTTGCGCGACCCTGCTCACTGGTCCCGCTACACTAGGGGGCTCCAAGGTTCCAATGTGCCCATGGCTGAGGTGGTGGTGGAGAATAGGTACAGTATGCATGGTGTCCAGGACGCCCCGTCCATTGATGGTGTTGGAGGCAATGAACAAAAATTAAGGGTCGAAGGGAAAGCAACTCAGGGTAACATGGATTTGGACGGTCAGTTGACGCAGGAGCAGTTTCATTCAACTGCAGTAGGCTGTATAAGCAATGACTTCGATGTGAATGAGTTTGAATAGGAAGAGGAGGAGCAGGAGGAGGAGGACAAGATCGGTGATGTAGTTAGCAGTGATTCAGACGATTCTGATGATGACCAAGGAGGTACAGATGCTATGCCAACACCAGTTGATGCCATGTCAGTACTGGTTCATACTATGTCATTACCAGTACCAACTGAGGTTTTGCATGGTATCCAGGCTCAGGATAGACTAGTCACAAATTTGGCAGCAGATAATACCCCTAATGATTCATGGGCCAGAATTAGCGAAGCACAGCAGTATGTTCCACCATCACCTTACACAGCGACTGAGCTTGAGCAACTAAGATCGATGAATGTGCCTTTCAGGGGCATTCTAAACTATAGGGATGTCAGCATGATGGGTATGGCAGCTTGTGACACCGGTCTTCAGATGTGTAGGAAATCATTGTATGACCATGAGAAAGAAACCCTTAGGAAGAAGATGATATTCAATACAATGTCAGAGATGAAGCTCTTCCTTTAGGACTATGCTGTGTATCACCACAGGCCGTACACCATCACTCATTTGGATCAGGAGTTGAGGTACCACGTGATATGCAAAAACGGTTGTATGGGGAAGGAAAATCATTAGCAGCTCACTGCGCTACCTTGCCCATCATATATTGGGGCTCGTTGATGACAATAACGACATTTCGGTGTCTTCTTTACAATAGTCCATATCTAGATTCGTTAAGTACGATGTGAAGTACGGAAAAGCTTGGCGTGCTAAGCAAATTGCTCTGGCAATTCGATGGGGTAGTTGGGAGAAAGCGTACAATAGGGTGCCCTGTATCTTATGTGCAATGCATTACTACAACCCTGGCTTGAAATGGTTTGTGGACACCGGAGGGATGTGTTTTCAGGCCCCATTGAGGCATGTCCTCTATCATGGTTTCTTTCGTTCGCGCAAATAGAACATGCATTTCTGTTTTGTCGGCCAATCGTACTTGTTGATGGCACTTTCCTGATAGAAAAGTATAGGGGCACCTTGATGATGGCTGCTGCTATTGATCCTGAGGACTAGATAGTACCCATGGCTTTTGCTTTGGCGGAGGGAGAGAACAATGAATCGTGGTCATTGTTCATGCAACTTCTACATGTACAAGTGTTTGGCCCATCTCGCACTATATGTTTGATCTTAGACCGTCACCCAAGGCTTCTTAATGCTGCAGCTGAGCATATAGATGGGTTCCCACCTCTAGTGCATAGATGGTGCATGAGACACTTTGTCGCTAATTTCTGACAGTGTCAGAGGAAGCAGGAGGTATGTGACAAGGTAAAGGCTCTATGTTGTGTACGTATAGAGCACCAGTTCAAGAAGACAAAGAGAGAACTAGAGAAGATGGTAAATGAAGCGGGAAAGGCCTAGTTAGAGGCGCAGATGGAACAGAAGGCTCAGTGGGGTGTTAGCATATGATGAGGGGGGTTTCAGGTATGGCATCATGACCACAAACTCCTCGGAGTCCTTCAACCGTGTATTCACTGGAGTTCGATCGTTGCATGTGTCTGGAATTATTGAGTTCTCCTTTCATAAGTGCAACAAATATTTTGTCAAGAGGTGGAAACTTGCGTAGAGGATTATAGCTGAGCAGGGGCGTTTTGGAAAGGCCGAAGCTGAACATTTGAAGGAGACCGAGGAATTGGCCAAGCAGCACACCGCCGAGCCGTATGGACCCTGCCGCCATATCTTTAGTGTACGGGGCAAGGGTGGCACAAGCTTGGGTGGTGAATGTTATGGTGGACAAAACTACCGAGTTGATCTTAAAAAGGTAGAGTGCAGTTGCAACGTCCCTCAGATCATGCATGCCCCTTGCTCTCATATGATCACAGCCTATAGGGTTCGTAGGTACAACTATGAGGATCTGCCATATATGTCACCCTTGTATCTCCGTTCGAACACCATTAGTATTTGGGAGATGAGCTTCGAGCCATACCTTGACCCAACACAGTGGCCACCTTATAATGGTTATGACTACGTGCCACATCCGGATCTAATGAAGGTAGGGAAGGGTAGGAGGAAGAAGAAGCGACTCAAGGGGGACATGGACGCTATGAGAGGGTATGGTGAAGACATGTACGGAGGAGGAGACTTTAACGAGACCCGTGGCAAGAATCTTTGCTCCATTTACAAAGAATCTGGTCACAAGGCGAGCAGACATAGAAGACGAGGGCAGCAGGTGCTTTCATATTGTGTTCGTATTGCATAATAAGTAGTTCAAATTTTGCAATGCTACATAATGTTAATTTGAATATTGTTAATTTAAATACTCTAACTCTTTGTTTATCAATTTATAACAAAATGGCCCCTCCCACACCACACCAGATGTGTCCTCTTCTTGAGGTGGAGTACAACGACCCCCTTCTTTCACTAGACGATGAGGTTTCCAAGAGACGTCTGAGAGATCCTTACACTCCTGGGACTTAGTTGGTTATGTCGAACTTATGTTGAACGAATATTGTCGTCCGAAACTTATAGACTCATGAACCAATGAAAAATGTTATGTGACAACTTGTCAACTTGCGCATGGACTCCATTTATTTGCTTCATATTCGTTTCAACTTGCGCACGGTCGCGGCAGCACTTGTAGTTGTTTATAGCACCGACAGCAGCTCCCGTTCAGTTGCAATTGAGGCTGGTCGGCTTCTGTCTACGTCTAGGTGTCACCGCGTGTAACACCCTGAAAAATTGCATTTTCTAAAATTGTCAAATTGAGTTATTTAAGCAATTTTTTTGTGAGCATTGAACCTAGGGAAATAATAACTTTTATGGAATAAAAGAAAAATCAATTATAAGGTTAGTAACCTCTTGATGCATACATGTTGCTGCATATTAAATTTTGGGATGATTGGTTTTGACCAAATTTAAAAAAAAAAGAATTCAAATCCATTTGAAAATACTTTTGAAAAACTCTAAAAAAGAAAAAGAAAAAGGTTTCTTCATCTCTCTCCCCTCTTCTTTTTCATTTCGGCTGTAGGCCTTTTTCCTCCCGCCGGCCGCTGGCCTTTTGTCCTTTCCGCGGCCCGCTCGCCCTCCCCCTCTTACCTTCCTGGGCCAGCCCAGCTTGGCCAGGCAATTGCCGCCACGCCTCCTTCCCTCCTCAGCGGCTGACGTCCCGGCCCCGCTTGTCAGCTCCTCCCCCTACCTCCTTCCACGTGTCCCGCAACCGCCCGCGCGCGCCTGGAGCAACCGCCACCGAACTGCACCCGCTCTCCTCGCGTCGTGGGAGCGCCCCTCCCTGCGCCCGACCTCTATAAAACGGCACCGAGCCCATCGTCGCCCCTCTTTGTTGCCCCCTCCTTCACGCTCGCTATGCACGGAAGACACAACCGCCGCAACACCGAGGTCCGCCGTTCGTCCTCCGTGCGGTCCGCTGTCCCCGAGCCGCCTCCGCTCCGATTTTTGCCATGGTGAGCATCGCTTTACTCCCCTCTCTCCTCTAGTGCCGTTACTTTCTTGTTTCATGGCCATTTGTGCCCTATTTGCGTGTGCCGAAGAACTCCATGCCACTGGACATGGCGACAGCTGCCTCGGCCCTCTTCTCCGGCCGCCGTATAGGCCTAGCCGAGATCCCCTGCTCCCCCGCTAACTCCCGGTGCTTTCGATTGCGCCAACCGTGGCTCGTGGCCCGAGATATCCGCTCGCCGACGTGTTCTTTGCCGCCGGCCATGGAGCTTGCCACCGGAGTCACTGTGCTGGCCGGCGTCTCCTCCTCTCTCCCCCTCACTGATCTAATCTGGCCGTTCATTTCAAATCCAACGGCCACCGGAGGCTGATACCCCTTCGCGGGTGGATTTGCTAAAGAGCCCCCCTATTTTCGCTTAATAGAACCCGCCATCCTTAGCGCATTTCCCTGAGTATGCTTTCCCCTTTTGAAAACGTAAACTAAACTGTTTTAGTCCAAAGTACGTTTTCAGTATTTATAGAAATGCCATTTGTACTGTTTTGCTTATAAAATCGTCGTTTTAGCTCCGAATTGATTCGTTCAAATTGTGTTAGCTTCATAATTTCATAATCTACGTGTTAGTACCACTGTTAATCAAGTTTGCAACTTTTGAATTTCATGATTAGTTTTAATTAAATAAAGTGCTATAGAAAACCCCGTTTCATTCATAACTTTCGCGTTTTAGCTCCGATTTTTGTGAACTTCGCGTTGACGTGATCATAGCGAGATGTAGGTTACTTTTATAAACATGTTATCTTGTTTTCTATATTGTTGGTGTACTGTTCTAACTGTAGGATTGTTTGCTTTGCATGAATGCCTATGGAATGTTGTATGTTGTCGTGTTTGTCGCGTTCAGACGGTGAGGAGAATGTTGGAGATCAATAGTTCTTCGACGACCAGCAGGACCAGCAAGAGTTTGTGAATCAAGGCAAGTATAACATGTGCCTACCTTGATGTCCTATTCACTTTAATCATTTACTCATGTGCATGTGTCTAATTTTGATAACCATAAGGACATTCTAGTCGTTTGATGACTTGTTCCCTTGACTCCTATGGGTTAATTGCATATGGGTAGATTGCTAGTGCTCTAACTAAACATGATCTATACGATGGTTAATGGTTCTATGGAACTAAAAGTATAACGTGATTTGTAACAACTGATCCATAGGGCGAAGGTGCAAATGACTTTTGATCATGTTGCTCCTAGCCCTCCATAAGGACTTATCTGTCGGCAAAAGCTAGGACTGACAGTGCAACCGTGAGAGTTATATGGCTCTGACTTTAGCTCAGTAATAGGACCTTTTCTAGCTTGTTAGAGGTTACCTTTATGGTGCAAGAGGGGCTTGCCATGTTGGGTATAGGGCTGCCTCTGTTCCTATGTGTATAGCCGTGATGGATATGTGCCATAGGAAAGGGGGTTCCTATATTTGCCTGCCAAGGAAACCTAGTGGCCCTAACTTGTTAGAGAAACCTATGAAATGGCTTCATTGTGTACCCTGCCCGCTCACCTTGGCAGTGACATGGGAGTAATTAACCTAGGCATATGAGAATCATGACTCACGATGAATGTGCACCACCTCTGCAGAGGGTTACAAACTGTTATAACAGCCGTGCTCTCGGTCACGAGCGGCCCGGAAAACTCACAGAATAATTGGTTACTCATCATGGTTCATTTACGATGGTTTATGATGATATGATCCAAATGATGTTGATATCTGAATATGTGGGTTTAAAAGGGAGCTTAAGCATAGCTTGTTAATAATTGGTAATAAAATCCTAACTTACTAAAAGTGCTAACTGTAGTAAACCAGTGTCGTCCTTTTTGAGCTACATAACCTCATGTTATCTTGTTAAGTATGGGAAGTACTTACGCTTGTTTATTTTCTTTATTTGGATAAAAATCCCGGATGGGTAATAGATGACAACATGTATGAGGAGTTTCCTGAGGATTATTAGGCTTGTGGTCAACCAGTTGACCTTCCCTGTGATGGTGTTCCATGTGAGAGAGTTATCTTTTTATTTTCCGCTGTGATGTATAAGACTCAGTATTATTATTATCGTGATGTAAGATACACTGTGATGATACTCTCTTATAATTTGTCAGCTTGTGTGTGTGATTGATCCCTAGGCACACATGAGTTAGTACATTCAATTTTATCCTTAAAATTGGGTATGATAAATTGGTATCAGAGACGTGTTGACTGTAGGATGCAAGCCTAGTTAGAAACGGTCGTTTTAGCATCTTTGCTCCTCTGGTTTTATGCTTATTGTCTTATTCTTGTTATTTTATTAAAACATTTATGCTTTTCATACCTTAATCTATTATATAAAATTATTGATTCTAATTCCATCTCACTTTAAATTTATAGATGTCTCATAACCCGAAGACTGCCCGCCTCAGCACTGCTGGCTACCGTGCCCTGTTCACCCCACGTGCTCCACAGGCAGAGAAGGAGATTGTGATCATCTCCGACGATGAGGAGATGGCTACCCCAACACCTACACCTGCTCCTACTCCAGCTGTCACATCGGTCTATCCTATTGTAGCTACACCTGAGGAGTCATCGGCTACTTCACCTACACCTACGCCATCCCTAGCTGTCCCTGTGGTGGAGGAGGAGATAAGCTGGAAGTGCAAGTACTACTTCAAGCCAGCCCCAGAGATGGCCTACTACCACACCCTCCTCACCTATGTTCTGGATGACTACTACCCTGATCTGCACGCCTCCATCAGCTATCATTGTGCAGAGTACCAGCATCCTTTGGAGGCAACCTTTTGGAAGATAGAGCTGGTTGTCACTGCTTGGAATGATGTTAAGAATGGACATGAGGTGGAGACTATCCACCGTGCCACTACCAGGAGGGCCCATGCCTTGGATGGCATGGAAGATGCAGCGCAGGATGCCTACATCTACTACCATGGTCATTGCTTTGAGGCCATGAGGGAGGATTATTTCAGGTTCCTTCCTCGCAATGATCATGAGGGTGTTTGGCAGGTCTTGGCTCCACCAGAGAGTGACCCAACTCTTGAAGCAACAGTGCAGCATGTCCATACCATGCAGGGGGTGGATGAAGAAGTCAAAGGAGAGCTGTGTGCATCACAGAGGGCCGAGAGACGCCTCCAGAAGCAAGTTGATGAACTACGTGCTCAACTTGGGCAGCCACCGATCTACAAGAAGAAGCGCCGGTCGTTCACCATGATTGACACCGCCCCATAGGTGTTAGGTGCCTTGATTTAGATTACAACATCGTTAGTTCATGTTTCATATTTAGTCTTGTTTGGTCTTGTGAACTTGGATGATTAGATGTTTTAAGTTATGAACTTGGTTGATTTGGAGTTTGGTTGTTTGCTGGAAGTTTGTGGGCATGTCCACAACTTCCTTAGATTGGAACCTTAAGTTTAGATGATGATCTTAATGTAGATGGTTTGCTTTATCTTAACTCTGCTGTGCTGTTTTCTGGAGCAGCCTGTGATCTTTATGTTGTATCTCGAAATCTGGGCTGTAAAAAATTCTGAAATTTTTGTGGAGATAACTAGACTTCTGTATCTTTCAAATGTCTCTAGAATCACGTCAATATCTATTCAGGTTTGTGAGATCTAGCTGTCACAAGTTGATGTTCCTGCGCAGACTGGAACTCAGAATAGATTCGGTTTAGTTCTATTTTTGACCATGTGTATTTTAGAATCTGTAAAAGTGATCTAAATAAAAGTTGTAGCTGATCTCCTAAGCTTTCCAACCGTTCCTAATACACCTCTGTTGGATCTCTGAAACTCAAGTTATGATAGATTTACTGAACTGCTGTTTTTGGAATCTTGTCCAGAAAATTCTCAGCATTGTTTCTTATCTTTTGTAAACTCTCTATAATTTGGAAATCTCTAAAATTTGCGCATTTGTTGGAAAACAGATGGCCGCAAGAGGAGGAAGAGGCAGAGGCCATGGTCATGGACATGATGCTCTCATAAATCCACCACCACCGCCACCGCCACCAGTGACCATAGAACAATTAATGGGAATGCAAGCGCAGTTGATGTAAGCTATGATGCAGCGCTTGGACAATGAACCTACAAGAGGACCACCGCCTGTTCAGGTTAGAGATAAGCGTGGAGAGTTTATGAAGGGTCGTCCACCGGTGTTCACTCATTCCTCAGACCCTATGGAGGCAGATGATTAGTTGCGTGCTGTAGAGAAGCAATTTAACATAGCACAATGCAACGATCTTGAGAAGGTGTTGTATGCTTCTGGTCAACTCCAGGGAGCAGCTCAGGATTGGTGGTATTCTTTCTAGTATGGACATTCCAACAACGCTCCTGCTATCACCTGATAGGAATTCAAGGACAATTTCCAGTCTTATCATATCCCTGATGGACTCGTGGAATTGAAGCAGGAGGAATTCAGGTCCCTCAAGCAAAGATCCATGACTATCGCGGAGTATCGTGACAAGTTTGCTCAACTGTCATGCTATGCTCCAAATAATGTAGCTAAGGATAATGATAAGCAACGCTGTTTTCTTAAGGGTATGATGGACTGCAGCTTCAGCTGATGTCCAACACCTACCCTAACTTTCAGTCTTTGGTGAACCGCGCTATTGTGATTGACGATAAGCGTAAAGAGATGGAAGCCAAAAAGAGGAGGCTTCAAGGGCAAGCTTCTCGAAGTAACACCCGCCCGCATGCATATCCACAGCAGGGTTTTCAGCAAAGGAATCTAGGACAATCTAACCAAGGAAACCGTGGTCAGTATCCTCAGCGCAGTCAGTTCCAACAACACCCTTAGTACCAGCAACAGTATGGTAATCAGCGTCCCCCGCAATAGACTGGTAATCTGGCATCATGCCAGGGACCATCCAACAATGCTCCTGTGAAGAGTGGTGCACCCAATAACCCCAATGCATGCTACCGCTGTGGAGAAGTAGGTCACTATGCTCATCAGTGTCTAAAGAAGCAGAACCAGCAAGCACCTAAGAACCAGACTAGCAATCAGAAGTTCAACGCCCGACCACCTCACACTGCGAAGGTAAATTATGTGTCATCTGATGCAGCTCAGGAGACGCCCGAGGTCATGTTGGGTACGTTCAGCGTCAACTCTATCTCTGCTACAGTACTTTTTGATTCTAGTGCTTCACATTCTTTTATTTCCCAAGCTTTTGTTAGAATGCATAGCATACCTTTGTGTGCCATGAAAAACCCCATACTAGTAAATTCACCTGGAGGTAGTATGCCCGCTTCATATTGGAGTCCCTCAACTAGCATTTCCTTAAGGGGGTAGACTTCAAAGTGAAACCAATTGTGTTGAGAACAACGGGAATTGATCTTATTCTGGGAATGGATTGGATGAAACAACACTGGACAGTGATTCAGTGTTAGGAGAAATCTATGGTTGTGACATCACTCAATGGAGATAGAATCTATGTAGAAGTGGTAGTGCGAGCTCAGCCTATAGCCATAGTGAACCAGCTAGATGGTGAAGCCAATAAACAAGATCGTGTCGTGGAGGAGTTCCTGGATGTCTTCCCCGATGACTTGCCAGGTATGCCACCTGACCGAGACATTGAATTCATTATTGAATTATTACCTGGAACTGCACCAATAGCTAAACGTCCATATAGAATGGGGGTTAATGAATTAGAAGAGATTAAGAAACAATGAAAAAAGTTGCAAGAAAAAGGTTTCATATGCCCTAGTTCTTCCCCATGGGGGGCACCTCTAATCTTTGTGGATAAGAAGGATGGTAGCCAACGGATGTGTGTGGATTACCGTTCACTTAATGAGGTTACTATCAAGAATAAATACCCTTTGCCTAGGATAGATGACTTGTTTGATCAGTTGAGAGGAGCCCATATGTTCTCCAAGATTGATCTCCGCTCAGGGTACCATCAGCTAAAGATTCAAAACTCGGACATACCCAAGACAGCATTCACTACACGGTATGGATTGTATGAGTATACCATTATGTCTTTTGGATTGACCAATGCACCTGCATACTTTATGTATCTGATGAATAAGGTGTTCATGGAGTTTCTGGATAAATTTGTGGTTGTATTCATAGATGACATACTGATATTCTTCAAGACTGAAGAAGAACATGCTGAACATATAAGGTTGGTCTTGCAAAAGCTTAGAGAACATAAGTTGTACGCTAAGCGGAGCAAGTGTGATTTTTGGTTGAAGGAAGTCTCTTTTCTGGGTCATGTTGTCTCCAATAGTGGAATAGCAGTGGACCCAGGCAAAGTACAAGATATGTTGAATTGGAAACCACCAACCAATATAAGTGAGATTCGTAGCTTTTTGGGATTGGCTAGATATTACAGGAGGTTCATTGAAGGTTTTTCCAAGCTTGCTAAGCCTATGACAGCTCTGTTGGAAAAGAATGCTAAGTATGTATGGTCGGATAAATGCCAGGCAAACTTTGATGAGCTAAAGAAGAGGTTGACTACAACTCCAGTATTGATTTTGCCCGATTTAAGCAAGAACTTCTCTATATATTGTGATGCATCCCGTTTGGGCCTTGGATGTGTGCTTATGCAAGAAGGAAGAGTGGTGGCATATGCATCTAGACAGTTGAGGAAGCATGAGTTGAATTACCCTACTCATGACTTGGAATTGGCAGCTGTGGTTCATGCTTTGAAAATTTAGAGACATTATCTAATTGGGCATAAGAGTGATATATATATAGATCACAAGAGTTTGAAGTATATCTTTACCCAGTCAGATCTGAATCTGAGACAACGTCGTTGGTTGGAATTGATTAAAGACTATGACTTGGAAGTGCATTATCATCCGGGAAAAGCAAATGTCGTAGCTGATGCACTTAGCAGGAAGAGTTATACTAATGGACTTGGGATGACTTTTATGTCAGTAGAGTTATGTGCTGAAATGGAGCATCTCAACTTGAGTTTTGTCACTAATGCAATGGAATTGGTGATAGAGCCTACATTGGAGCAAGAGATACGTAGAGGTCAATTGGAGGATAAAAAACTAAAAGAGATAGCAGATAATGTAGTGCTTGGAAAGGCACCAGGATTCAGGATGGATGAGAGTGGTACTCTTTGGTTTGAAAAAAGGATATGTGTACCTAAAGTGAAGGCTATCCGTGATGCAATTCTATAAGAGGCCCACGAGTCTGCTTATTCTATACATCCCGGAAGTACCAAGATGTATTTGGATCTCAAGGAGAAGTATTGGTGGTATGGTTTGAAGAGAGATGTGGCAGAGTATGTGGCCTTGTGTGACACTTGTCAAAGAGTGAAAGCTGAGCATCAAAGACCTATAGGGTTGCTACAACCAATAAAGATTCCTGAATGGAAATGGAAAGAAGTTGGTATGGATTTTATCGTAGGATTGCCCCGCACTCAAAGAGGTTATGATTCAATATGGGTAATAGTGGACCGACTCACCAAGGTTGCTCACTTTGTACGAGTCAAGACTACCTATACGGGTGCAAGGTTAGCAGAGTTGTACATGGAAAAAATAGTGTGTTTACATGGTGTTCCCAAGAAGATTGTGTTGGATAGAAGCACTCAGTTTACATCACAATTCTAGCATAAAGTACATAGATCTTTGGGGACAAAGTTGAATTTCAGTTCTGCTTACCACCCGCAAACTGATGGACAGACTAAAAGGATCAACCAGATTTTGGAAGATATGTTGAGAGCCTGTGCACTGTAGTATGGTAATAGTTGGGATAAGAGTCTGCCATACGTAGAGTTCTTGTACAACAACAGTTACCAGAAGAGTCTCAAGATGGCACCTTTCGAGGCGCTGTATGGGCGTAAATGTAGAACGCCTTTGTTCTGGAATCAGACTGGTGAAACTCAAGTGTTTGGACCCGATGTCCTTAGAGACACGGAAGAATAAGTGAGAATGATTAGAGACAACTTAAGAGTGGCTCAGTCCTGACAGAAGAGTTATGCTGATACTCACAGAAGAGAGCTGACTTTTGAAGTTGGTGATTATGTGTACTTAAAGGTTTCGCCAATGAGAAGTGTGAAAAGATTCAATATGAAGGGAAAGTTAGCACCAAGGTATATTGGACCTTTTAAGATCCTAGAGAGACGTGGAGAAGTAGCCTATCAATTGGAACTGCCTGAAAATTTGCCAGGTGTGCATGATGTGTTCCATGTTTCTCAATTGAAAAAGTGTTTGAGGGTACTAGAAGAGCAAATTCCTTTGGAAGAACTTGCTGTTAAGAAAGATCTTACTTATGAAGAGTATCCGATAAAGATCTTGGAAACTGCCAAAAGAGTTACAAGAAGCCGAACTATAAAGATGTGCAAGGTGCAGTGGAATCGGTATATAGTGAATGAGGCTACTTGGGAAAGAGAAGAGGATCTAAGAAAGTCTTATCCACAACTGTTTGAGTAAGCAAACATCCGAATCTCGAGGATGAGATTCATCTTAAGGGGGGTAGAATTGTAACACCCTGAAAAATTGCATTTTCTAAAATAGTCAAATTGAGTTATTTAAGCAATTTTTTTGTGAGCATTGAACCTAGGGAAATAATAACTTTTATGGAATAAAAGAAAAATCAATTATAAGGTTAGTAACCTCTTGATGCATACATGCTGCTGCATATTAATTTTTGGGATGATTGGTTTTGACCAAATTTGAAAAAAAGAATTCAAATCCATTTGAAAATACTTTTGGAAAACTCTAAAAATAAAAAGAAAAATGTTTCTTCATTTCTCTCCCCTCTTCTTTTTCATTTCGGCCGTAGGCCTTTTTCCTCCCGCCGGCCGTTGGCCTTTCTCCTTTCCGCGGCCCGCTCGCCCTCCCCCTCTTACCTTCCTGGGCCAGCCTTCTTCCCTCCTCAGCGGCTGACGTCCTAGCCTCGCTTGTCAGCTCCTCCCCCCATCTCCTTCCGCGCGTCCCGCAACCGCCCGCGCGCGCCTGGAGCAACCGCCACTGAACTACGCCCGCTCTCCTCGCGTCATGGGAGCGCCCCTCCCCGCGCCTGGCCTCTATAAAATGGCACCGAGCCCATCGTCGCCCCTCTCTGTTGCCCCTACTCCCTCCTTCGTGCTCGCTGTGCACGGAAGACGCAACCGCCGCAACACCGAGGTCCGCCGTTCGTCCTCCATGCGGTCCGCCGTGCCCGAGCCACCTTCGCTCTGATTTTTGCCGTGGTGAGCATCGCCTTACTCCCCTCTCTCCTCTAGTGCCGTTACTTTCTTGTTTCATGGCCGTTTGTGCCCTATTCGCGTGTGCCAAAGAACTCCATGCCGCCGGCCATGGTGACAGCCGCCTCGGCCCTCTTCTCCGGCCACCGTATAGGCCTAGCCGAGATCCCTTGCTCCCCCGCTAACTCCCGGTGCTTTCGGTTGCGCCAACCGTGGCCCATGGCCCAAGATATCCGCTCGCCGGCGTGTTCTTTGCCGCTGGCCATGGAGCTTGCTGCCGGAGTCACTGTGCCGGCCGACGTCTCCTCCTCTCTCCCCCTCACTGATCTAATCTGGCCGTTCATTTCAAGTCCAATGGCCACCAGAGGCTGATACCCCTTCACGGGTGGATTTGCTAAAGAGCCCCCCTGTTTTCGCTTAATAGAACCCGCCATCCTTAGCGCATTTCCCTGAGTACGCTTTCCCCTTTTGAAAACATAAACTAAACTGTTTTAGTCCAAAGTACGTTTTCAGTATTTACAGAAATGCCATTTGTACTGTTTTGCTTATAAAATCGTCGTTTTAGCTCCGAATTGATCCGTTCAAATTGTGTTAGCTTCATAATTTCATAATCTACGTGTTAGTACCACTATTAATCAAGTTTGCAACTTTTGAATTTCATGATTAGTTTTAATTAAATAAAGTGCTATAGAAAACCTCGTTTAATTCATAACTTTCGCGTTTTAGCTCCGATTTTCATGAACTTCACGTTGACGTGATCGTAGCGAGACGTAGGTTACTTTCATAAACATGTTATCTTGTTTTCTATACTATTGGTGTACTATTCTAACTATAGGATTGTTTGCTTTGCATGAATGCCTATGGAATGTTGTATGTTGTCGTGTTTGTCACGTTCAGACGGTGAGGAGAACGTTGGACATCAAGAGTTCTTCGACGACCAGCAGGACTAGCAAGAGTTTGTGAGCCAAGACAAGTATAGCATGGGCCTACCTTGATGTCCTATTCACTTTAATCATTTACTCATGTGCATGTGTCTAATTTTGATAACCATAAGGACATTCTAGTCGTTTGATGACTTGTTTCCTTGACTTCTATGGGTTAATTGCATATGGGTAGATTGCTAGTGCTCTAACTGAACATGATCTATACGATGGTTAATGGTTCTATGGAACTAAAAGTATAACGTGATTTGTAACAACTGATCCATAGGGCGAAGGTGCAAATGACTTTTGATCATGTTGCTCCCGGCCCTCCATAAGGACTTATGTGTCGGCAAAAGCTGGGACTGACAGTGCAACCATAAGAGTCATATGGCTCTGACTTTAGCTCAGTAATAGGACCTTTTTTAGCTTGTTAGAGGTTACCTTTATGGCGCAAGAGGGGCTTGCCATGTTGGGTATAGGGCTGCCTCTGTTCCTATGTGTATAGCTACGATGGATATGTGCCATAGGAAAAAAGGGTTCCTACATCTACCTGCCGAGGAAACCTAGCGGCCCTAACTTGGTAGAGAAACCTATGAAATGGCTTTATTGTGTACCCTGCCCACTCACCTTGGCAGTGACATGGGAGTAATTAACCTGGGCATATGTGAATCACGACTCATGGTGAATGTGCACCATCTCTGCAGAGGGTTACAAACTATTATAATAGTCGTGCTCTCGGTCACGAGCGGCCCGGAAAACTCACAGAATAATTGGTTACTCATCGTGGTTCATTTATGATGGTTTATGATGATATGATCCAAATGGTGCTGATATCTGAATATGTGGGTTTAAAAGGGAGCTTAAGCATAACTTGTTAATAATTGGTAATAAAATCCTGACTTATTAAAAGTGCTAACTGCAGTAAACCAGTGTCGTCCTTTTTGAGCTACATAACCCCATGTTATCTTGTTAAGTACGGGAAGTACTTACGCTTGTTTATTTTCTTTATTTGGATAAAAATCCCGGATGGGTAACAGATGACAACGTGTATAAGGCGTTTCCTGAGGATTATTAGGCTTGTGGTCAACCAGTTGACCTTTCCTGTGATGGTGTTCCACCTGAGAGAGTTATCTTTTATTTTCTGATGTGATGTATAAGACTCAGTATTGTTATTATCGTGATGTAAGATACACTGTGATGATACTCTCTTATAATTTATCAGCTTGTGTGTGTGATTGATCCCTGGGCACACATAAGTTAGTGCATTCAATTTTATCCTTAAAATTAGGTGTGACACCGCGCCATGGGGAAGGGCGCATCACTACCGCGCCGTGGGCTATGGCGCGACAAAACCTGGGCTATGGTGCGGCAAAACCAGTGTCGAACCGTATTCAAAATAATTTCACTCGATTTTGTTCGTTTTAGAAATTCTCAACGCATGATACAAATAGATGGGATCACTTAAGATCAACCTTGGGTAATCTGAGTACATGATACATGGGTACAATACATCAATAGTTCAAATAGAAAACAAGACAACACAATGAAATTTCTAGTACATAGCTACATTGATCATTAATAAAGCATGGAACTAACAGACGGCGCAATAAAAAACCCTCAGTCAGAAATATACTGAGTAAGCAACTCGTCGTTCGAGTACCAATTCTCAACCACAACCCTGTTGCTGTGGCTAGACTCACCTGCATTGCCCTGATCTACCTTTCGCCTGTAGTAAGCGGCCTCCGCTTCATCTGCGGCCTGAGACAAGAACGTATTCTCTTCCTCCTCGTTCATGTGGCTAGGCTCACCTGCATTGCTCTAACCTCTGTGTCGCCTGTCGTAAGCGACCTCCGCTTCATCTGCGGCCTGAGTGAAGAATGCGTCGTCATTCTCCTTCGCCTTCAAGCCCGCCTCTGCTAGAGCGATGAGCTCGCTCAGTCTGCCAGTGTCGTCCTTAGCCTCCTCCGCTTTATCTGCGGCCTAAGTGAGAATGATTGAGAAAATAGGTGTGTTCCACTACTAGAAAACCGAACATCAACGACCACGTACAATATGTGGTCGTCGGATGCCATTAGCTGACTTTCCATTGCCTTTAGATGCTGCCCGACGACCACAATTGTGTTGGTCGTTGTCCAATTTTATAATGTGGTCGCTATCTCTATTTTCTCCCATGGAGCCGATCGAGTTCCGGAATTTTTCCACGATTTTTTCGTATTTTTTATTACTGCCCGCGCTGCCAGGATTTTTCCCGCTATTTTGTTCACGGAGTCGAGTTCCTGCGGAGGAGATGAAATAATAAAAGTATAAAACACGTAAAAACGAAGCTTAACGAGGGATCGAACATGTTACCCGCTGAATACTGATCTGTGACTCAACCACTAGGCAATAGCTCACGTTTCATTGAAAGGAAGGAAATATATTGCTTTGTAAATCAAATTTAGAAGAATATTAAGTTGAATAAAAGCTTCATCTAGTAGTTCCATAAGAATGGAGTAAATCTAAATCAGCTATTCCATTCGATTTCAAATATTTATCTATCCATCCAAAAAAAAGTGGCCTTATAGAAAATGACCCCTCTATGTTAAATGTAAATTTTGCTCAGGAACACTGCTCATACATGGTATTTGATGAACACACCATCAACTCGTAAATTTGCTAAACCATATGAATTTGTGTTTCTTTGCCACTGGACACCCCATCTATTAAAATATTTTAATTTTGCGTTCTTGGAGAGAGAAAGATGGGTGAATAAAATATTTTATGTGCATATATTTTATTATATTACGAAAATTTTCCCCTCATATATATTTTGGTCTCCCGTATTTGAATAGTATGCACTTCTTTTTTGGCGCTAAAATAACGCGGGATGCTGATCCATTCTGTTTTGGCGCTAAAAAATGTGGAATTATCTATTCACTTTTGGCGCAAACTTCATTTTTCTGCAGGTACATAAATGAGAAGTCTCGTATCTATCTAACCTTTGACCACCGCTGAGCTATCCAGAGCCTAGCAATCCGCAAGGACGGTTTCTACAGCGGCGCGGATCATAGAGCCGCCGCCTCACCGGCCCCTCCTGCGGCGGCTGTCGTCTCGCTGCCCTTCCGTCCCTGCGCCTCTTGACGCAGCAGTCCACCGCTTCCCTGCACCTCCTCCCGCCGTCATCTCCTCCGGGCACGGATCTTAGAGCCGCTGCCTCACCGGCCCTTCCTGCGGCAACCGTCCTCGCCGCCCTTGGGAACGTCCACCGGTCCCCGGAGGAGTGCTTCTCTACTCGTACTGCAGTGGCCTCCCCATCGTTGTCCACTGGTGCCTCCTGTGGGTCAGTCAGCTTTAATTTCCATCTCCCTAATCCTATTTCTCCGCATTGATATGATACAAAACCCTGCACCTGAGGATCTGATGCCCCTTTGTTCACTTGAAATTAGCTGTACCGATCTGATATTGTGTAAACAACTGAACGTGTAGCAGTTATAGATACAAATTAATTTCATAATTTTGCAATACAGATGATAGATATCTCTGTTATAGTATGTTGATAACCATCTTGTTACAGAGATCCAAAATTACACGTTTCGCTTGATTATAGTTCTTTTCTTTTAAGCTGCAGTTGTGTAGAGAGAAGGTTGTTCTGGACATTGCTTCCTGTGGTCCTAAACAAGGCAGTATGTATCCTCTCTTCATTACCTAATTTATTGTTCTGCAATTTTTTTTTTGCCTTTTGTTAAGCTTTGACAGTGATGTAGGCTTAATTGATCTAAACAAAGATGATAGATCGGCTCTGTTTTGACTCCATATCTATTCACATTTGCATTTGTTTATTACTTACTTTTGTTGTATCAATCTAAGATCATCTAAACAAGTGTACATTTTGATTCAAGGATTCTAACTGAGGCATTTGTGTCAAAAAGTCATGGATGCAGGGATTGTAATTGAGGGCACATTTTGATTACTCATAGTTCTTTGTTTTTTTCCCTGCAATTGAGAAGGCTGTAGGGTGTTCTCAAAGACAGTGCATCCTCTGATCCTAAAAAGACAGTATGTATTTGCTCTTTATTATCAAAACCTCTTTACTGTGAAAATTTGAAAGGATGTGGAATCTGAAACTGCTGCCTGGTGGCTGATTTCCATTCACTTAGGCTGGTAGATACCTCTATTTTGACTCCATATTTATTCTCACAGGTAGTTTTATAGTCAATCATATATATGCTATATGGCACCAAGTAAGGCATGGATGGACCTAGTTGATGATCGTATTAGTGATGAATGTTTAGATGGAAACACCTCAAAAAAAGATACTTATTTGGCTGGTGTTAAAAAGTTCCTGGACTATGCCTTCAGTAGGACTGGTGGGGATGTTGAAATCAAATGTCCATATGTCAGATGCTGCAATACATACTCTAGGTCTCGTGAAGTAGTGTATTCTCATCTTAAAATCTTTGGAATCATAGGAAACTATAGATTTTGGTATCAACATGGAGAAGTTTCGGGTGAGGCTGAGTCAGATTCAGAAGTTGAAGAGCATCCTGATTCCCATGGAGCAACTGAAGAATGTTATAATGGAATGGAGGAGCTACTAATGGATTTATTTCCCCAGCAAATTAACCGGCCAATTAATGAAGGTACAGCACATACATCTCCAAATGAAGCATTTGAAGAACAGCCAAATGATGAAGCGCGAAAGTTCTATAAAATCCTTGATGACTTGAACCAGCCTCTCCATGAAGGGTCTCGTACTTCCAAACTATCTGGTATAGTTAAATTGCTTAATACAAAGAATTTGGGGAAGTGGAGTACTAAGTCCTATACCATGTTAGTGGAATTAATTTGTAAGGACTTCCTACCAGAAAACTCTACTTTGCCAAATTCTTATTACAAAGCAAAAAAAATCATGAAGGACCTAGGACTAAGTTACCAGAAAATCGATGCTTGCAAAAATGATTGCATGTTGTACTTGGGAGATGATATAGGTGCTCAGTTCTGCAAAGTATGTGAAAGACCAAGATGGAAGAAAAGTAAGCACTCTGGTGAAGACATGGTGTCAACCAAAGGGAAGAAGATTGCAGAAAATACTATGCGATATTTTTCCTATTACGCCAAGACTTCAACGACTATATATGTGTAGGAAAATTGCATTTTTCTATAGATGGCATATAGAGGGCAGGGTAGATGATGGTGTGATGCGTCATCCTGCTGATTCTAAAGCATGGAAACATTTTGATGAGACCCATCCTGATTTTAAATCTGAACCTCGCAATTTAAGGCTATGCCTTGCCGGTGATGGTTTCCAACCATTTTCTACCACTAAAACCTCATATAGCATTTGGCCTATATTCCTTGTTCCTCTCAATTTGCCACCTTGGCTGTGCACAAAGCAGCACAATGTATTGCTTTCTGTGTTGATTTCTGGGCCAGATGGTCCTGGGGATGCAATTGATATTTACTTGCAACCATTGATTGACGAACTGATTGCGCTATGGGAGGATGGTGTTGACACCTATGATGCATCTACAAAGACTAATTTCAAGCTTCGAGCAACCCTTCTTTGGATGGTTCATGACTTCCCAGCATATGGAAATATATCTGGACATAGCACTAAGGGGCGGCTGGCTTGTCCTGTTTGTTAGAATAAAACTTGTTCATTGTGGTTATCAAAGGGTAAAAAATTTTGCTACATGGGCCATCGACGATTTCTTCCTAAAGATCATAAATGGGAAAAAGATAGAGCATCTTTTGATGGTAATAAAGAGTTTTGTGACCCACCAGAGCCATTAACCGGAGATGAGGTACTACAACAGGTGAACAATCTAGAAGGGATAGTCTTATCAAAAGATCCTAGTAAGAAGACCAAGATATCACACAGTGAAAGAGGAGATAATTGGTTAAAGAAAAGCATATTTTTTTCGTTTACCTTATTTCAACACACTTTTGATGCGTCATAATCTAGACGTGATGCATATAGAAAAGAATATATGTGAGAGTATTCTTGGAACTCTTCTAAACATAATAGGAAAGACAAAAGATAATGCTAATAGTCGTCTTGATTTGCAACAAATGAATCTAAAGCCACATCTGCATCCTATTGAAGATGGTGGCAAGACTGATTTTCCGCCAGCACCTTATGTTCTTCCTCCAGAAAAGAAGTCAACACTATTACAGTTCTTCAAAGAATTGAAAGTTTCAGATAGCTTTTCTTCTAATCTTAGTTGATGCGTTAATTTGAAGGAGCAAAAGCTTTCTGGATTAAAGAGCCATGATTGCCATGTCATCTTGAATCATATACTTCCTTTTGCATTACGAGGACTTTTACCAACAAATATTTATGAACCTTTGGTAGAGCTTTCCCAATTCTTCTGCACATTGAACTCCAAAGCATTATCAGTTGAACAGTTGAAGCAACTTGACTCTCTAATAGCAAGAACATTATGTAAGCTCGAAATGGAGTTTCCTCCTTCTTTTTTTGATCCAATGGTGCATTTGCCTGTCCATTTGGCTACTGAGGCTTTGATTGGTGGACCTACAGTATATCGTTGGATGTATCAATTTGAGAGAAATAAATTTTCTGAAATCTCTAATTCGCAACTTGGCTCACCCTGAGGGTTCGATAGCAGAGGGCTATATTGCATATGAATTTATAAACCTGAGTTCGAGGTACTTGGATGATGTAGAGACAATGCACAATCTGGCATATGCTCTGCTTCACTAGAGCATTAGTCAAACTATTATTTGATTTAGTGCGTGATACTATTCCTGCTTCAAGCTTCAAGGAATATTTCCTCTTAAGATCATTTTCCTTCTGTTGAAATAATATTTGGTATTCAACATAGGCTTTCTCTCCCCTAATGGCAATATTAGATCTTTAATAGCATACTTCAAAAGATATCCCCTATGATAGGCTTAAAATAATTCAAATTCATGTATCTCCAACTATAAGTGGAGGCCCATTCTTGTATGCTATGATAGATATTTATGAGAAATATTAATGCACATATTTAAACACGAAAGTTATTATTCATTAATGCAGTGAGCTAGAATACATAAAGTGCACTTAAGAATGTTCAGCATTCCTACAAACTCAGGGATGTTGTCCCCCTGATTTGCATATATCATAGTTTAGAAAACTATTTCATTGTCTAGCTTCTTTATTGTTTAGCCAAAATAATTGATCCAAATACTCATATATAAAAAAATGAATCATATACCTTAAAAATATAGAATACGCAATATTCAAACTAATGTGGAATTTCTTTAAGACTAACGTGGGAGCGCGCGACCCCTCTCCGATATCTGCATGTGGTGGACCCACTGACGCAAGCAGCCTGCTGTAAGAGATCGGACATGGTTAGAGCATCTCCAAGAGTATCCTAAATCTTCTTCTAATCCTTGGTTTTTAATAAGATGAGAAAAAATCCCTCTCCAACAACTCCTAATATATTCTCCTAAAATTTACGCACTTGCGAAATTCTCTCCCATTGCGCGTAACTTTACGCGGACTCGACGTCACGTGGAAAGAGGTTTCCTGCACGGCTTCGTCTTCGCGTGCCTTCGACGACGACCGCGTCGCCTCCATGTGGCGCGCGCGTGCAGGAGATGGAGCGCAGGCCCAAGCAGATGCTCACCTTCCTCCTCAAGGTCGTCGGCGACCTCGACAGGCTGCACCGCCTCGTCGGCGACGCCGCCACACCGGACAACGGGTTCACCTCCGGCGGCGATGCTGCCGAGCCGCCCTCCGCGCGGGCCAGGCTGTTGCTCGACGGTGACAAAATGGTGGCGATCGGCCCTGAGGCTGTCGACTTCGTCGGGTTCTACGGCAACGGCGACGTGTTCGGCGACGTTGCCGTGGATGCTGCCGTGGGATCTGCCGGTGGCGGGTGCTCGTTTGCGTTCGGCGGCGGGTACTGAGTGACGACCATGCGCCGCCCAGTGTCAGTCAGTAGCTTGGCCCGCTTGTGATGCTGTTTCTGCCGACTTCTTGCTTGCCAATGCCATTGCGGCGTGCGTGGCCGCCGCTTGGAACGCCCAAGTGGCAAGACCGGCGTCAGCCGTCATATGGAAGCATGGCAGGGGCCTACAGTCAGCCCATGATGGATGATAATGATGTTATGTTCTGTCCATGCTCCATGGATGTCTATTTGATGCTTTTGGTGGATCTGATCTGATTTTATGGGCGGGAGTGACTACCGCGTTCGGATCATCCGAGCATCTGCTTGGGCCTGCGCTCCGTCTCCTGCACGCGGCGCCACATGGAGGCGACGCGGTCGTCAATGGCGCGTTGCTTCATCACGCCGCCACCATGGACTGCCCTGGCCGTCGCTAGGTTTCCCTTCGCCGTCCCTAGGTTTGCCGTGGCCAGCTGTGTGCTTCTTGCCGCCGCCGGGATTGCCCTGGACTGCTGGCGTCCGTGGCCGGCTGTGTACGTGCTTCTTAGGGCCCGTTTGGTAGGGCTTCAGCTCCTCCAAAAACAGCTCTGGCTCTGGATCTTGTGCTGGAGCAGATTCTTTGGTGGAGCTGGAGCTATTTTGGGAAACCGTTTGGCTGAACAGCTCCCTGTGTCTGTTATGAATGGCTAAGACTGGAACAATGTCGAATATGCCCCTGCATGAATAGCTCGCCATGTTTGTTACGTGCTTGCAGATGTATTTATATTTCAGTGTTTTTAAATTAAAAAAAATACAAACTATTGACAAGCAATAATTAGTGGCTTGTTTATATTGCAAAGTCATGGCCCACCTATTACAGTCGTGTTAACAAAAGTTGACATATGGACACCAGAATTCTTGGTACAACCAAACACACATGCTCATGATCTAGATAGGTAGATTACTCTTGTAAGGTCATCTCGAAATTTATCCATGTTCCTGTCACTCGATTCTGAAGTTGACGTATCACCAATATTTCTGATAGGAACATACTTGCTGTACCGTGAAGGTATAGTGGGCACATAATCTAGATTACGGTCACATTTACTAAAAAGTTTGTCGTCCACACTGTTCTCACGAATGAAGTTATGTAGACACATGGTTGCAGCAACGATCATCTTTTGCTTCTTGATTGGGTAACTCGGCATTTTGAGAAGGATTCTCCACTTCATTTTCCACACACCAAATGAGCGCTCCACCACATTCCAAATACTTGAATGAAAATAGTTAAACAACTCTTGCTCACCACTTGGAGCAGGACCCTTCCTCCAGTCTGGCACATGATACCTTTGACCCTTATATGGTGCTAAGTATCCAGGTCTATTTAGATATCCAGCATCAACATGATAGTATTTCCCTGAATACAAATGTGGAAAATTTGGAGATATTATGAGCTGCATGTAAATTAATTTGAAATCAATTACAAAAAAAAACTAGGATCCATCTGTGCATACCTTTGGGAGGGTGTGGAAATATGTCATGATCATTCTTAAGTGCATGAAAGAGCACACTAGTGTCATGCGTCGATCCTGGCTGCCCAATAGATGCATATGTGAACCGCATGTCAAAATCAACAATAGCAAGAACATTTTGTGTCGGTTTGTTACTTCGACCAATGTATCTTATGAGGTCATTCGGAGGAGGTGTTGCTGAGATGTGAGTACCATCTAGTGCTCCAATGCAATCTTTAAAATGTGGCATCATCCTTCGATCATTAGTGATCCTAGAGTGAGTGGTTGGGAAATTTGGATCGATCGGCCTGATGTAGTGCTCAGACATGGACACCAAACAGATCAACACATCCTCAATTTTTCGACTAATTGTCTCTCCAGAATGCTTGAATATACCATGTAGAGCACTATTGGACATACCATGCCCACAAACTACCAGAAAAATAGCAAGAGATTCTATGGTATTCATGTGAATAGATGATTGGAGACCATATTTACTCACTAACAAGTCATGCAGCTGATAGAACAATGTCGCACTCATTCTGAACATTTTTTTCACTTCCTCCTGGAGTCGCCAGTATCTCCATAGTCCATGCAAATCCAGACTGTGCAGGAGTTCTAGCTTCGTTTTTGTCAAGATAAGTCATGTAGTACTTGGCAGCAATAAGGGCAGTAGCAAATACATTATTTTGATTGGAACGGAACAATGACATAGCCTTTGAAATCTGCTCATAATCATCAGAACCACTGTCATCCGTGTCAGAACCAGAACAATCAGATCTGTACAATTGTAGCAAACAAAGGATGCATGGTCTTAGTACTCAAATCATTACAATTGTAGCAAACAAATAAAACATTGTCTTAGTACTCAAATCATTACAACTGGAGCAAACAAATGAAACATAAATGGAAGGATACATGGTCCTGCAATATAAATAGAAGGATAGATGGTCCTGCAACATAAATGGAAGCTATGCTCTACTTGGGGACATCATTTCTAGTCATCCACTCATGTCTCCTCGTCAACCAATCAAACCTATCCTCAGGAGTCCCCAAAGTCATGAACATCTCTCTCTCGGCCTTCTTGGTAAAAAGTATGGTAGCAGTGAAATGCTCATTTGTTCTTGGAACAGCACCACACTCCTTGACTAAGGCCATGACTTCCTGTATGGAACATGCAGGGTTTTCCTCCCTCTTTGCAATGGACTCACAAGAAACAGTTGTCCTCTCATTCATCTCAATAATTTTGCCCATCTGTTCTTGGAACCAATGACCTGTAGTTGTCTTAGGTTTCTTTCCTTTGTTGGTAACTGCCCCTCCACTTCTCTTTCCAGTCACACTAGTTGGTGTCACCGCCTCCGGTTCACTGTCATCATCGATTTTCTCTTCACCTTCTTCATCAGCATTGATGGCCGAATCCTCGCATGACGGGCTCGCTTGGGAAGGTGGTACACCACTAGAGGCACACCATGCATCATCTCCTGTGTTACGAAGATCTTCAAACATAATTTCCAACTTGTCTTCATTCTGGAGGCCTCTGTGCCTGAACCGCATGCAGCCCTTGATTTCCTAATTCACAAAACGCAAAATAATTATTGGGTGCACAGTCAGAGGTCATCAAATGTTACAAAGAATTTCACTTACAAAGGCACTTACTTTTGACATTTGCTTCCACCAACTCTCTGGCATTTCAATATTTTTTTTCCCTGCATCCCATCCAATGCCTGTCTGCTTGTTGGCAAGCTTCTTCCAAACATTATATTCGCCTTTCAATTTATCCCATTTATTCTTGAATTGCCTTTTATTGTACTGAATCCCAGTCCGATCTTTGAACCTTTGTATTACATTCTTATACCCGGTCTTACTCAAATGAGTGTTCTCACGGTTCCCTTTCAGAACTTCATCGGCAAAAATGTCACACAATATACTAGTATTGTCATCATCCCAAACAACCTCACTGTTGTGCGCAAAATATGTTCATAAGATGGTGGCAAGGTACTTATTACGACTATGCAAATATTTTCATCATTAAAGCTAAAAGTTCCAGAATATATACTACCATACTAAACATGCATAAATGATCTGTACAAAAGGAATACGACTACTACTACACGATGCAGGTGTATACCTTGAATTAGTGAGATCAACGGTGTCAGATCCATGGGCAACAGGAATTGGCGGCCTCTGTGCACGGCTACTTGTCCCACCTCGTCGCCGAGCAGAGGCACCACGAGCCTGTGATGTGCCGCCAATCTCCTCGCGAACACCTCTAGGATCTTCAGTTGTCCTCCAATCTGGCCCAAAAGTTACGGCAGCTTGCGCATAAAAATCCGGCCAATCCCAGCTACCACTGCCACGAACAGCGGTCGACACACCTGAATACGAACCGGAAAACGAAGGGCGCAGACTGGTTTCTTCACCGCCGCTCGGGGTTGCAACGCCGCCTGCGGGCGCGGCCGGCCACGGGCCGCCACCTACGGCCGCCCTCGGCAACGTGCCTAGGGTCGAGCCTAGCCACGCGCCACCGGCCGGGGCCGGTCCCTGCCAGAAGCCGCCGCCCGGCCACGCACCAACGCTCGGGGTCGGTGCCAGCCAACCAGGCTGTGCGCCAGCCCACGCGCCACCTCCTCGGATGCTGCCCAGGGTCACGCCCGGCGGCCAGCCGACGGGGCCAGTGCCCATGGCGCCGCCTGCAGCACCCGCGAGGAGAGCGGAGAAGCCTCCGGCCGTTGCTCCTCCCGAGCCCGCCGCACCCATGGATCCATCTTCACCACCACCGGATCTGTCGGTCTCCAGAACCCCCTTCCCATCTTGCTTCTCCTGCTGCAGTGCGTCCATGGAGGAGGCGGATGGAGCTCACCTCCAGTCCGTGCGGCCTTCAGTCCGTGATGCAGAAAGAGATAAGGCTCAGTGGGGAGACGATGGCAGATTGCTGTAATTTCTTGAGAACTTTAGGGGCAAATGGGTACCATGTCTGCTGAGTCTGACACAGGAGCCGGTGGAAGCTCGTTTTTTTTGCTCCGATAGACCTCACTCGTCTGTGAGAGCGCAAAATACGGGGATTCTTCGTGGGAGCACCCCGGCCTGTACCCCTTTGGCAGCGGGAGCCAAAAAACAGCTCCAGGAGCTGGTGTAGAATCCCTACCAAAGGGGCCCTTACTACTGCTTGCATGGTACTGTTCGCATGGTATTGTTTCCTGGTTGTGATGGTTATGATGTTCTAAACATTACTTTCAGATTATTGGCCGGCCTGACAGGTGGCTGGCGGCCTGTGGCTGAAGGTCGGGATATGGTGCCGCCCTGCTGGGAGGTGCTGCCGACGACCTGTGGCTAGGAGATGGTGCCGACCTGCTGGGAGGTGGCCACGGCCGGCTGGAACTGCAGGGGCTAGGTCACGACGAAGGAAGAAGGAGCGGCGGCGGCGTCGAAGACTTTCGCGGAGAAAAAAGTGTCCGCAGAAAAAACCCAAGTAGGACCAAATTTTAATTTTTTAGGAGTGGAATATTGGGTACTATTGAAGATGGACTTCTTTTTCTCTTCCAATATCTTTTTAGGAATTGAAAACATAGAGTTTTTAGGAGAAAAATTTAGGATACTCTAGACTCTTACAGCGCAACCCTAGCCTCACGCGCCCGCGTACTCACTTCCAGACGCCAGTGCGTGCGCCCGCGTAGTCGCGTACTCACTTCCACATGCAAGCATAGTACGCAGCCCTGCTATCCTGACGTTCACGAAAATAAAAAAAACTAAATAATTTATTTGAATTGCTATAATTTTTTAATATTATATCTTTTTCAATTCCGTCTATACCGATGTGTTCTACGTAACGAGATGAACAAAACTAGACCCCACTTACATATGTTGCGAATAATTTTATTTCTTAGCAATTTATGTGTAATACATGCTAGAAGATTTATAAAAGGAGTTACTACCATATAATACTAAAGTTGCTACTCTAAAAATATACTAAATTTATTACATAATATGCTCAAGCTCGGGGGCAAAATGTCAAAATGACTTAAAGTTGCTACTATGTAATAATAAAGTTATTATACAACCCAATCTACGACCTCTAATCCTAATACTTGCTGCAACCTCTAATCATAATACTTGTTGCGATCCCTAATCCCAACCCAATCTGCCATGTATGTGTATGTGCTTTTTTTTATAACTTATACGTGCAATGGTTACCCTTTTGT
This sequence comes from Miscanthus floridulus, assembly GCF_019320115.1. Classification (NCBI taxonomy): domain Eukaryota; kingdom Viridiplantae; phylum Streptophyta; class Magnoliopsida; order Poales; family Poaceae; genus Miscanthus; species Miscanthus floridulus. Next base: position 92,032,812 of record NC_089587.1, on the reverse strand, counting down.
GATAACTTATACATTATAGGCATTACCTATGAGGGTGACTGAAAACCGAAACTAAAAAAACATTAAAAGAACTTGACTAAAAACTAAAAATAAAAATACACTAAAAAGAAGCTAAAAACTAAAAATAAAAAACATTGAAAAAAACTCAATTAACTGAAACTAAAAGAAACAATTTGAAAAACTGAAATAATGAAACTCAAACCTAAAAAAACTGAAAAAACAAAAAAAAAAGAATAAATTTCCGCGAAAGAAAGAAAAAAGAAAAAAAAGTAGGCGCATGGCGTGGCCAATCCGTGGAAGGACGCTCGCTCCCCGGTGGGCCAGGCCGCATGGTGCGTACCAGGCCGCGAGGGTCGCTCACTCCCTGGAAACGTGCCGCGCGCAATAAATTTTCCGCATTTACAATCATTACTACACAAATAAATTTACAAGACAGAGGTTCTTATTTTAGAAGCCGTCCGCGTAGGGGTTCGCCTGAGCTGAGGCGGCAGACGCCAGCACCAGCGTAGTGGGCCGCGGCACCGGGTGCGACCATAGGGGAAGCCCGAGCGGTGACAGCGCGCCCACACAGGAGGCGATAGAGTGGAAGGCGAGGGTGTGGGACGCCGGCACGGGGACGACGCTGGGGCGGGTGGAGCCGGCACGGGATGGCGTGGCGCAGCGACGGGCACGCGCATGGAGGTGGAAGCGGGGTAGCCTCAATGCAGAGTTCGGCGGCGAGGCAGTGGAGAAATCGAGAGGTGGCGCCCCATGGAGCGGAGGTGCCGAGACGGGCACCTCGAAAAGGATAAGGTTGGAGTGGACGAAGTTTCTGGACGAAACAAATGCGTGGTCACATCTGAGGCGACTAAGATGGATGTGGGACGGTTGTAACGAGGATTCATACAGTACTCGCGGAAGAGAAACTAAGGATCTTATATTATAGAGATTTCTTTTTCAAGTGGCACACAAAACAAGAACTATATTGTTTTGATAAAAAGTTATTAATTTTCAATAACATTACATCGAGGTGATACAAAGTCTTCAAAAATACCTTCGGGCCTATGCATGAATAAATCACACATCCATAAAAAAAAAATAGAACATCACGCACACTCTAGTGACCATCGATACAAAGATTGGATCGCCACCAATATATGTGCTCTGGAAAAAATAACCTTGATTGTTAGCGTCAACCATTACTTGCAAAGCCACCGCAACCAAGTCTTGCATATGCGACTTTTGTAGAATAGTCTATGTATATATGGAACCAATATATAACCATGTAGATAACCTGCGCGAATAATGATTTTCTTTTCCAACAACAATATCGTTTGTGCGAAGCCAAATTGACCAGCAAATGTGCTAAATTAATACTCCCTCCATTCCAAATTATACGACGTTTTGACTTTTCTAGATATGTTGATTTTACTATTGATCTATACATTAGTGATATCTAGATGTGTAGCAAAATTGTATGTATTACAAATGCCAACACGTGAAGGAGAAACTCCCACGGCGTCCTTGCGGAGCTCCTGGGTGGAGCCGCGACGCCCCCATCCGGGGCGACCGCGCGTTCCCCGCAGCCGCCGGAGCCAGTTCGCGTCGTGCTTCTCCAAACCACTGCGGTGCCGCCATCCACCTTCTCCTCCTCCATGGAGTCCGACGGCTCTGAGGAAAACTCCCCCCCCCCCCCCCCCCCCCCCCCCAAGTTTCTGGACGAAACAAATGCGTGGTCACATCTGAGGCGACTAAGATGGATGTGGGACGGTTGTAACGAGGATTCATACAGTACTCGCGGAAGAGAAACTAAGGATCTTATATTATAGAGATTTCTTTTTCAAGTGGCACACAAAACAAGAACTATATTGTTTTGATAAAAAGTTATTAATTTTCAATAACATTACATCGAGGTGATACAAAGTCTTCAAAAATACCTTCGGGCCTATGCATGAATAAATCACACATCCATAAAAAAAAATAGAACATCACGCACACTCTAGTGACCATCGATACAAAGATTGGATCGCCACCAATATATGTGCTCTGGAAAAAATAACCTTGATTGTTAGCGTCAACCATTACTTGCAAAGCCACCGCAACCAAGTCTTGCATATGCGACTTTTGTAGAATAGTCTATGTATATATGGAACCAATATATAACCATGTAGATAACCTGCGCGAATAATGATTTTCTTTTCCAACAACAATATCGTTTGTGCGAAGCCAAATTGACCAGCGAATGTGCTAAATTAATACTCCCTCCATTCCAAATTATACGACGTTTTGACTTTTCTAGATATGTTGATTTTACTATTGATCTATACATTAGTGATATCTAGATGTGTAGCAAAATTGTATGTATTACAAATGCCAACACGTGAAGGAGAAACTCCCATGGCGTCCTTGCGGAGCTCCTGGGTGGAGCCGCGACGCCCCCATCCGGGGCGACCGCGTGTTCCCCGCAGCCGCCGGAGCCAGTTCGCGTCGTGCTTCTCCAAACCACTGCGGTGCCGCCATCCACCTTCTCCTCCTCCATGGAGTCCGACGGCTCTGAGGAAAACTCCCCCCCCCCCCCAGCTCCCACCCCTGGCTGCGGTGGCTGAGGCTGCCCACGCTCGGCGGTAGGGTCGACCCTCTCGCCCTTCGCTGCTCCTTGGTCACCTTCCTCGTCGGGCGTGGTGGGTCCTTCCTCTTGGGGGCCCCAGGATAGGCTCTCCCTCACCGACTCGGAGGCGTTCGAGGACGAGCTGTCTGAGCCCTCGCCCATCGCCGCGGTAGACAGGGGGAAGGCGATCCCCGTCCCAGGCCACGGCAGGCGCCGTCGCCGCGCCAGTCCATCTGGGTCAGGCTTCATGGCGGCTGCTCGCCGCCAGCAGCCACCTCTCCTGCCAAGCGTGAGCCGTCGCCGTGCCGCGTCTCGGTGCAGGGACCCCGCCCGACGCGCCGCTCCCGTTGTTGCCATCGACCGAGGGCCGAGCGGCCACGCCGCGCCCCCAGAATCACCGTCGAGCAGGCCACGTCGCAGACACCCCGCCAGCGTCACCACGTTCCCAGGGCCACTGCACACAGAGGGGTTCACGCCAAGGCCGTCCCGGAAAAATTCAAGGCCCTGTACCAAGCTAAAAAATGTGGCCTACTAGCCTAGAAAAAACAGAGCTAAATATATGATATGACGTAGTATGTAGTACATTGCAATAAAATATACCAAGAATGGTACCTATGTTGCATAATCTTTACTTAAATAGCATCATTCTTGGAGTGTTCTTTGAAATGAAGTCTTCAATGATATGCTCATAATCAATCTTCTTCAACATTTCGCCTTCAAGTGCTATTATAGCCAAGTCATTAAGCCTTTCTTGTGTCATTGTAGAACGCAAATAAGTCTTCAATAGCTTCAATTTAGAAAAGCTTCGCTCTGCTGATGCAACGGTCACAGGAATAGTCAATAGAACTCTATATGCAATAGTTGCATTAGGAAAACAATCATGCTCCTTTAAAAACTGCAGAATTTCAGTAGGTGTCTAGATGAAAAGATCAAAAGAACAAAATTTAGAGAGATCGACCCACTACTACTCATTACAGTCTGAACGAATTGAAAAAAATAAATGATTAATATTACCTTCAGGGCCTCAGTGCCTCGCTAGTCGCTGCAGGTTCAGGTTGCCGTCAGTTCCTCACGCTCGATGTCGGTCGCTCGTGATACGCGGCCGGCAGCCGATACGACATCAGGGCGATGGGTGGCGGTAGGGGACGAGGAGACCGAGACCTAACTGCTGCGAATTGGGATTGGCAAAACAAAATGATGCCCACTGTCCAGCGGCCGGCCAACAAATCATTTTTTATTGGGCCAAACTGTTGCTGTGCAAGCTGCCGTAATAGGCTTGCTAGCTAATGGGCCAAAAGCCGAAGCTTCAGCTGTGCTGATCTATTTAAGTACTCTATATTTGGAGGCCTACGAGATTTGGAGGCTCTGCGCCGTCGCTCATGCTGCACATGCGCAGGGACGGCCCTGTTCACGCTGGTCGAGAGTAGACGCCGCTGGAGCGCACGGGTCTCGCACCACCGCCCCATCCCCTCGGCTCTGGTCGGCCTCTGCTTCAACTGTCTGGCCGAAGATCATGTCACCGCCGACTGCCGCTTCCCGTCTCGCTTCCTGCGCTTCTGCATGTGCGTGGGTCACCACGCGCGCGATTGCAAGCGCGGCCGCCCTCCCGCATGCACCGTCGCTCGAGGCAGGGGTGCGCCACGTTGTCGCCTGTCTCGCCGGCCGCCATCACCATGGCCGCGGCGACTTTGTTTCGGCGGTAGCGCCAACTAGGACTCTGGCGAGGGTGGCGACCCACAACTGGGGCCCAGGTGGGGCCCGGCGTTCCAGCACGCTCCGCGCATAGGTTTAGAATGGCGTTCCAGCGCGCCCCGCACATAGGTTTCCAATTAAAATCCAATGCATACATTGTCTGGTTTAGAATGGCTTGAAAACTACAACCTACATAGGTTACGTCATAGTCCTCGACCTGTAATTGTTGGCGTAAAAAATGGATATGAGAACATAGCTTTCGAATAACAACAAATCTGAATATAAGCTATGAGTTTGACTTTAACTTTACCACATCATTTCGGTTGGTTCGAGCAATCCTTGCACAGAAGCCAGCAACATCATGATACGAGTCCGCATCTATTGCTTGTATAGTCATAGAGGATAGTGTAGGCAAGGTGTACCCAATATTCGTAAGCTTATTAAAATATATTTGATAGCATATTTAATTACATCTTTCTTCTCAGGTGCCTTTACTCCCACCTCTGAGATTTGTACAACACCTCTACCCGTCCTAGCGGCGATGGAAAAGCCAATTCAAAATTGGACCAATCGACCATTATCTACATCAAAGCTCTCAACATCCACTCACTCAACCCCGAAATATGAAAGTGTCTCTTCAAGCCAAATGATTGGGTCATTTACCTACAGTACATTAAAGAAACACATATATATACATATCAGAAAAATATAATGTGTACAAGCATATTTAAGACATATTAATGTATTAAAACATATATCGTTGCTTACTATGTTCGGATGATTGAACAGTACATCCGGCAACCTTGGTTCGAATCCCCAAGCAATACAATAGCCTCAACTCGGGACAATCGGTTCAGGGAGACGTCCAGCCATCTCTTCTCACTAAAGTTAATATATAAAAATTCATATCAGTGGAGTCAATATATGAATTCATACACCAAAACTCATATATTCACAAGAATTTCCCTATATATATATCACTGAAGTCAATATTTTTCATATACCAAAATGCATATCACTAAAGTCTACATATCAAAATTCACATCTGTAAAACCTTATACATCAAAATACATATAACTAGACCCTATATATATATATATACACACACACACCAATTGCATATCAAATATATACAATATATCACACTAAAATCAATATATCAAAATTTAATAAGATGAACAATTAGAATGTTCCTAATTCCATATCTATGATATCATAAAAAACATCTAGCTCCTACTCAGCCCTTGAGTAAATTTTTTTAGACCTCCAATGCCACTGACGTCTACTTTTAGTGTAACAAAAGCTACCAACAATATAAATTGTCCATTTAAACCTTATGATCAGTATGTTAAGAAAAAAATTACAGTTGCCTGGAGTGCCACTCGGATATGTGCAATGTATATATATACTTGTGTTGTATGTTCAGCGCTCGGTTTCACACAGTATGAAGGGATGAGGCAAGGCGATCGAGGTCGAATACCTGGTGGCAGCAGTGAGGGCGAGGCCGAAGACAAAGGCGCCGGTGGAAACGATGTCGAGGCCGGAGACGAAGGCGCTGGTGGAGACAAGGGTGATGGAGCCATGCGCGCCGGAGACGAGGACGAGGTCGAGGCTGATCGGAGACGAGGAAGAGGGTGAGGTCGCGCACGTCGGAGCCGAGGACGAGGGCGACGCTGGCCGCCAGAGACGAGGGAGAGGGCGCCACGCGCGTCGAGAAGAGAGGACGAGGACGAGGCCGGCCGGATCGAGGATGAGGGCGAGGCCGAGGCCGCGCACGCCGGATCGAGGATGAGGACGAGGCCGACCGGATCGAGGATGATGGCGAGGTCGGCTGCCGGAGATGAGGAAGAGGGCGCCACCGCGTGCGCTAGGGAGATGAGGCCGGACGATGGCGAGCCTAGCTAGATCGAGACAAGGCCGCCCACGCTAGTGCCGAGGATGAGGGAGAGAACGGCCTCCGGAGGCGTGGCTGCGCGACCGATCGAGACAGGTGCATGGCGTGGGTGGCGAGTGTGGCCGGCCGGGGGATTGAAGAAGCGCGGCGTGGCGGCGGCGGTGAGTGAAATTTCAAGGAGGAAGAAGAAATAACACCAGTATATATACGGTAGAACCCTACAGTCCTGGATTGGGTCACCAACCGGAACTAAAAGGTCTTTTGTCCTGGTTTGTGGCCCAACCCGGGACTAAAGTCAGATATTGGCGCGCGGCAAAACTACTACCTACCCGACAGTTTCATTTACCGCCCATGCAACGGTTTTTAACATATCCAATGACATAAATAGGCTAAAAATTAGAAATTACGTAGTAAAAAATATAGCTTAACAAATTGCAATACAAAATTGCTTTCGTATCCTTTAAATGTCTAATAACATATGCTATAAATTATAATTACATTTTAAAAATTTAAATTTCAAATCTAAGAAATTCAAACATAATTTTTCTTGACAAGATGATTTCAAATAAAAAAGTTGTCAACTATAAAGTTGCATAAGTTTTCGAGATCTATAACTTTCGTTTTGGTCATTTCTCCATTTGAGGACATTTTAAAAATTCAAATTTCAAATTTTAGAAATTCAAACATTGTTTTCCTTGACAAAATAATTTTAAATCAAAAAGTTGTCAACTACAAAGTTGTGTAACTTTTCGACATCTACAAATTTTATTTTGGTCATAAGTAACTATAAAAGAGATGTAAATTTATGAACAATATACACTTCCGTTTTGTTGAACGAAGAAATGACCAAAATAAAAGTTTAGATCTTGATCAGTTCTACAACTTTTTTGTTTATGAATTTCCCTGATGAATTCATTTACTTCTATAAAATGTTGTTCAACCTAAATCTCTCGCAATACTGGATGCCAACTGTCGTCCTCTGGCCCATCGCTTCCACGAAGTCCCAGGCATACCCCAGTCGCTTAAGAGCTTGCGTGAGAATGGGCTACAAGCCACATGTAGCATAGGTGAAAACATAGAGCAAAACCTGCAAGCGGACAAATAAAAAATATCATGAAGCACTCATATAATAATAAGAATAAATAAACACTACTATCATATCATACATGGCGTACCACATCCATATGGATGAATGTCGCATGTCTCTCGCTTACTCGTGGCATATCGAGACTATGCTAGCGTAAAGCTTCTATCTTCAAGGACGAGAAATCAGGCATATGGTAGCCAATTCGCTCAATTGTCTACAAAGAAAGCAGCACAGCATCGATCTAGGCGTCTATCTTGGTCGGCGACTGTCGTCCAGTCTACACGATGTCCTGGCGCACCTCATTATTGTACCTAATGGGGATATCGAAGGCGAGATTGCATGCCCATAACTCTCCTCCTTCACCATTCACGACCTCACTTGTCCTCGTCTCGAAGATGTCCCACACCCCGAGCAGCCATAGTGCTGCTTCCAACCACTTGATCGGTTTTATAGTTTATGACATATGCAGCAATCATGTTATGAATGAATGTATATATGCAAAAATTATATTAACACATAAAACTTAAAATATTTCATACTATTGATGGGTCTAGGTGACGCGGAACAGCCCTATCTAGCGATAGCGCGAATGGAAGATCACCAGGGTGGAAACCTAGTTCCTATGGCTGGGGAAGTCCGCCGCCATTCATCGTAACTAAAAAACTAAAAAAATATCCCAATAAATATAGAACCCCCCATATAAATATAGAAACATATAAAAAATAAATCATCAATATATATATATATATATATATATATATATATATATATATATGCCTAGTAAACTTAAACATTTTGCATATATTTTTTGGCATAATAGCCATTTTGGTCTCTCAACTATTACTCGAGGCTCAATTCCATCCCTAAACTTTCAAAACGGCCATTTAGATCCTTAAACTTTAGTTTTAGGCTCAATTTCATCCTACAACTATAAAGATGTTCGTTTCAGTCCTCAAATTTTGCATTTTGAGCTCAATTTCATCCATAAACTATCAAAGTGCATTTAACTTTTATTTTCAACTTAATTTTGTCTATTCAAAAAGAAAACTTTATATTTTAGGCACAATTTCATCCATAAATTATCAAAATTATAGATCTTCTATTATTTTCAATATATCCATATATTCTTAAAGAATAAGTAGTGTTCGATGCAACGGTAATTGCTCCCACAAATATCATTTAGTTGGATATATATAAATGGTACCATTATAAGATAACGCTAAAAATAACCGCTTGAAATTATTAATGGCCACGAAAGAGTTCTTGGATGAATATTATTTTTCTATCTACAACCACTGGTGGTTTTGGAGCTAACCAGATGCAACAGTGCAGCGTTCCACATAGAACTTAGACAAAGTTAAGTTGAAAATAAAAGTTTAAAGAATAAAATATACTTTGATAGTTTATAAATGAAATTGATCACAAAATGCAAAGTTTGAAGACTAAAACGATCATCTTCATAAATCTTGGATGAAATTGAGCCTAAAAGTAGAGTTTAAGGACTAAAACGACCGTTTTGAAAGTTTAGAGACTTAACTGAGCCTCAAGTAATAGTTGAAGGACCAAAATGGTTATTCTTCCTAATTTTTTAATGATTATTAACTCTCATCAAAAAATTATGTTGCTAACAAAGATCTAGAAAATAATAAATGTTTAAGGCTATGTAGAAATGATGTATAAATAAAAATAAAATCTACCATTATTATTCCTAATCTAAAAAACCACACATTTGAATATTTCTATGCTTATTACTAAAGCATAAAATGATCTACATTATTAGCAATGAAAGATTAGAAGACGAAGTTGCTAACCTTTAGAAGATCGAAGATGAAGTCGGCGGCTGAGAGCAAGAACTTGCTCCCCAAGCAAGAACATGGATGAACAAGCAAAGACCAAAGATTTGACCTGGGTCTCGGGTTGGGGGACAGTGAAAATGGGTATATATAGGTGGGGACCTTTAGTCCTGGTTGGTGGAGCCTACCAGGACTAGGATCAATCTATAGTCCCGGTTGGAGCCAAAACCTGGGATAAAAGGCCAGCGGGACCTTTATTCCAGGTTGGAAGGTTCCAACCAGAATTGAAAGGCAAACTTTAGTCCCGGTTTGAACCACAGACCGGGACTAAAAGTCCCTGCTATAAAAGTCTGCTGCACTATCCATTGGTTATGAGATTCTAGTCCTGGTTGGTGGTTCTAATCGAGATTAAATCAACTATTATTTTCGAACTAAATACCGGTCGGGACTAAAGCCAAAAACCAAAAATATGTTCTCTACTTGTGTTAGCTTTGAGCGGGCATGCCAGTGGTGGACAGTAGGTGGTGCCCGCGGTGACAAGTCACGTGAGCGAGGTGGGCACACACTGGTAGAGAACCGAGCTTTACTCCCGGTGGGGAACCCCCTCTAGTCCCGGTTCCCCACCCGGGAGCAAGCATCCAGGACTAAAGGGGGGGTCCTTTAGTCCCGGGTCAGGAACCGGGACTAAAGGAGGACCTTTAGTCCCGGTGGGTAACACCAACCGGGACTAAAGGTGCCTCCTGACATGCCACGATGGCCGGCACCTTTAGTCCCGGTTGGTAATACGAACCGGGACTAAAGGTTTTTTTCTTTTTTCTTTTCTTTTCATTTTTTTTGTTTTCTTTTCAAAATAGGTTTTCGAAGTCGTATTGTACGCTGCTAATTATACATTTATATGCGCATATAGTATGTTTCGGTTCAAGCACAATGAACGTATTAAATCACACAATTCAAGCATAGAAATATATATATATATATATATATATAAATATGCATGCATGCATCATATATATATTTACATGCATGCATGCATATGTGTATTTTACATTATATTATTTCATGTGCATATATTACAAAAGATTGCATTATAGTTGTTGTGACATAACAAGTTTCTTCTCATCCTCTAGCTTGGCTTCAATGGCAGTGTTGGGTCGAAGTAGAACTCGCCCTTGGAATCGATGACCTGCTCATTAAAAAATCCGGCTATAGACTCTTGAATTGCTTTGATTTGGTCTTGCCGTATGACCTTTTCCTCCAACCATCGAGTCTACAGGTTTGAATTAAAGGAAAATAAATTAATATATGTACATATATATATATATATAAAGACATAGTAACACAATCAATAATAATAATTAAATGAATATATAGTGTATTTTTAACGTACTTTGAGTCTCTCTGTAGGAGTTCTTTGGGAGAGCACCTTGATAAACTTGCAAACATAGTAACCACAGTAGTTGTTCCCCTGTTCCTACCTCAGACACCACTTTACGAGAAAAAGATTTGTCATCCAATCTGGTGATCCGGTGAAAGCTATATGTTTAATTAATAAAGATGATGCGATTCAGGGGACTTACTTTCAATGGGATTACATTCAGTGGCGCTTTGCATTTTTCCATGTGTTGCTTCTCAATAAAGGTTTTCCAAACACTGCCCAATAAAAAATTTGCCACGTCATCAGATATAGTTAATCATCATGTTTGTGTGTATATATAGTTGCTAGAGATCCCGAAATTACCTCTGGATAATATCTATCATATCTTGGTAGTCTTGTTGTGGTTTTCTCATCGAGTCATAGATTATCAAGTGACTTTTCACCAGATCGATGTCCATCAATATCCAGTGATTGCTGCATGTGTTTATAGGATATAACGCATAACACTCATTAATTAACTAGAATCAACATATGAGCCATTAAGGCTATGATCGACATGATTAACACTCACTTGAAGTTATAGGGAAAGAGTATATCCTTCTTGTGGCGTTGGTTCACTAAGAAGTTCATGATGTTACTCTCTGACTCAGACTTCCAATTAGTCATTGGAGTAATTGGGTCTTTGAATACTATATGGGGATCAACAAAACCAATTTCATTGCAGCCTTCCTTTCTGAGCTCTGTCATTGTAAATCTGCATATATATAGTACTTGTTAGGATAATTTATATGCATATGCACACATATGATGAGTTTAATAATAGATCGAAAGAATTATTACTTACAGGCAATAGCAGCTAATGATAACTTTGTCCAGAGAGGTAAGGTGGCATAGTTGATGAAATTCTGCAAAGTCAACATACATAACATCATCGCCACGGAACCAATGTTCGTCTCTAATTCTGACACCAACGCAGAAGTCTCCACTGGTAGACGCCTGCATGTACCACTTGTTTAGCAGGTACATTTGCGTCCCCAGATCAGATAAGGCTTGAGGGTTGTATAGACTCTGGCCTAGTACAAATTTTTTCTTCCAAATATCAACCTCCGCCGCACTCTCAATTTTTCCATCACCAAACATCTGGTAAAGGTCGAGACCAGTCTCATCAAGAAATTCACCAAGGTGATCCAAATCGACATCCGGAGGTATGTTTGCCTGATGCATTAATCCTAAATTCGAACCATATTCATTACCAACAACTAGCGGGGGGATTGATTGGTGCGCTTGTTGTCCGAGTTGGGCAACTCCTTTCCCTGCCCGCTTCTTTTTCTGTGCCGCCTCAATTGACTTGGTGAGAGTGCGGTCATAGTCTGATAACGTTGATTTGGACGGCTTACGAGATTCCCGCTGTTGATGCTGGTAAGAAGTCACCTTTTTTCTTAAAATATCCGGAGCTACGAAGAAGTACGGTTTCTCTGGGTTTCTCCTTGCTTCTTGATTCATTTTAAGTTTGTCATAGAATCTAGACATGTCTTTTTTATATGCATCAGTTCCTTCTTCCTTCTCTTCAGATATTATTTTGGGAATAGCCCTTGGTTTCACGGTGGCTTTCTTTGCAGGCGGGGACTGATTCTTCGTTTGAGGGGCTGGCCTCTTGCTAGGCTTCTTGGTAGGCGGGGGCGGGGGAGGCGTTGGAGACCTCCTTGGAGGTGTTGGCAGCGGCGTTGGAGACCTCCTTGGAGGTGTTGGCAGCGGCGTTGGAGACCTCCTTGGAGGTGGCGGCTGTGGCGTTGGAGACCTCCTTGGAGAGGGTGTGGATGCAGCCTCGTCTTCCAACACAATGTCATCGTACAGAGCACTATGATGATCTGGCGATTGAACAATTGGATTTAGGTTGGGGGAGGATCTGCTACAAAAAAAGGAATGACATATTATTATGAGCAGATTGTTAATTATTTAAGCCAATACAAATTAATGATGTAGTGTTTTCATCCGCACGTACCTATGGTGAGGTAGTTCAGAAGGAGGTGGAGCCGACATCCCTGGAATGATGATGTAGCGCTTGCGCCATAGAATGAATGTCTTCTCCGCTTCTCCTAGAGTCTTCTCGCCATCACCTCTAGGAATGTCAAGAGGCAAATCACTAAAACCTTTTTCAGCTTTATCTACCGAGATGGTGGCATATCCTTCTTGGATTATATTCCCATGAATCCTTGGTGTCTTGGTTCGGTCGATAGGATTAACAAGACCGATAGCCACCTTGATTGTGGAATTCTCCTTCGGAATGTGTAGCTCACACGTTGTACAAGGTTCAGTGACGTCATCCACAGGGAAGCGCAGTCCTGTGTCCCCTTGATTTGGTATCTCCGTGGAAGCGCAGCTGCTTTTCAACTGAACAGATTGGCTAATGTTGATTCCTGGCTCTGATGCCTGCTTGCTTGCACTCACTGCTATTTGCACTTGCCTTTTGATTTCCTCCTGCATTCTCGCTTCAAGGTTTTTTTCCCGCTCCTGTGCTTCACGCACCGCTTCCTCCAACCTCTGGAGCCGGTGTGCCTCTTCTTCCTTCTTTCTCTGGCGACTTCTGTAGGAAGGTCTGTCCTGAGGGAATCCATGCTCCCATGAGACACTTCCTTTGCCTCTAGTTCGGCCACCATGTTCAATAGTCCCGATGGCGTATGTCAGCTCATCCTTCTCTCTGTTGGGCCTGAACTCACCACTAGCAGCAGCTCTCTGAGCATAAAACAATCTTTCTGCTGCTTCTTGCAGTCTTGCGCCATAAACGCACTTCCCTGTCTCCTGGTCTAGTGTTCCCCCATGAGCGAAAAACCAATTCTTTGCACGTTCTCCCCACTCGAGTGATTCTGGTCTGATACCCTTGGCAAGAAGGTCTGCTTCCATTTTGTTCCACTTCTTAATGGCAGTCGGGTAGCCACCTGATCCCAAGGTATGGTGGTATGTCTTCTGTTGGGCATTACGTTGGTTCTTTATCACCCGACTCACACCCTCTTCTGAAGTCTTGTACTGTACAAACTCATCCCAATAGGGCCTCTGCTTTGAGATCGGGCCTGGGACAGTAAAATCTGGTGCTATGTTCTTCTTGACATACGTCGTGTATAGGTGTTTCTTCCAAGTCTGAAACTGGGTGGCCATCTTCTTCATTGCCCAATCCCTAACTCACTCCTTCAATTCATCACCATCTATTATATCATCATAATCATCTGTTTGGAGCGTGAAATGTACCAAGACATCATTCCAAATTAACGCCTTGTCACGATCGGAGACAAAACTGATATGAGGAGCATTGGTCTTCTTCTTCCATTCACGGGTACTAATCGGGAGCCGGTCCCGTACAAGGTAACCACAGTGGTGCACAAATTTCATTTTATTCGGCCCCCCCGGTTCTCCTGTATCCACATTGAACTCCGAGATGATGAAGCGACCCTCCAATGGCTTTTTGGGACCTCGAACATTTTTACTCTTCGTTGTAGTTGTTGATGTCGATCCAGAGGGCTACAAAACATAAACATTATTTTTAATGTCATGAGCACACATAAGACATATGATAATATATATATATAGCTAATAATAAAAAATATATACTTGGCCAATATGTTGTTGCTCATTTTGTTCAAGAGCTAAGTACTGACTCCCGTCATCTACATCCTCTTGCACGTTATTTTTAGCACCATCATCGCCGGCAACTTGAGTGCCAGTGTTGATCAAATTCATCATCAACTCCTCCTCATCCATATTTCTCGGGTCGGCCATCTAGCTTCAAAAAACAAAACCAATATATAGTACGTCAAATCTTTGCTTATTACATGCGTAAAATCTACAAACAATATGCATTATTAAATCTTGCCCCTCGATCACGGACGCAATTCGCCACACTAGGACGAACTACGTCGGTACTAGGGCGAATTAGGGCACGAGAAAGGGCGGTGTGACAAGAGTGGCGGTGCTCCACTCCGCCGTATATATGTCTGTACACATGGGTGAACGAGGGCGGCGGTGCTCCGCCGTATACATAGAAACGCATGGACGAAATGCATATGAATACAAATGACGTATATATACGTGTCGGCGCGGTGGCCGGTGTGCTGACGACGATGACGTGAGGCGGGCCGGCGTGCTGACGACGACGACGACGTGAGGCGGGCCGGGGCGGTGTCGGTGCGTGATGTTGTGATCCTATGTACCATGTGATCAACCATGTAGTCATTCATCATATGAGAAAATTCTATGTTAATAATATAAGTATAAGCCATTATGAAATGTAAGTATACGTGTCTTATTGCTCATATAACCATTACTATTTCCGAAATGATAAGAATTTATTTTCTTCTTCTACAGGCGATCTCTGATGCTATGATATAAAGCTTAAAGATAGTCTTCCCGGAAAAAAATATGTAATGCTCATATTACTTTAGCAACATTAATATATTATATCTGTATATTCAAAATTCACAAATGAAGAAACATGTGATATTTTTGATAAACTAAAAAACGCTTAGTTTATAAACTGGGTATCAAAATTGAGTTCCTATTTGACCATTATATATCCTACAACAAATCCTTCAAAAAAAAAGACCCTACATGAATATATTTGGATAAAATTTCGTTAACAAACATTGATCTATGAAGATAGAAAAAATTCTTCTATTGAAACTGCATCTTGAAATAATGGCATATCATATAGTGATGAATATATGGCGGTTGATGGGCTGGATCATTAGCGGATGGTTCGTAGCGTTGTTTCCAAATAATATATAGCGTGTTTATTATACAAGCCATGGATTTACATCGATCTAATTAATTTCTAAAGTAATTTCATTGGTGATCCTTAATTATACTTGTCATTTAGAGTTCCAAATATTCAAAACTTGCCTTAAGATATATTTTTATTTAAAATCATTTAGAGTTCCAAATATTCATTTTTAGTTTCTATAGATTTTGTGATTCAAAATTTGGAATTTTCAATCGACCTCGACCGTTGACATGGCTTACACCAAAGTTGTAGTTTTCGACGTGATCTATAACTCGGCAGTGGAGGGCTCGGACGAATGTACAAAGAGATCGACGAATATATCACCTCGAAGCTCGGCAGTGTACGTACTGGAGGGCCTCGGGCCGGCGCGGTGGGGCAACGCGCGGTGGAGGGCCTCGGGCGCGGAGGAGGGCGCGGTGGAGGGCCACGGGCAAGCGCGGAGGAGGGGCACGGGCGCGCGCGGTGGAGGCCGCACGAGGAAGAAGACGGCGGCGCCGGTGTCACGGAAGGCGAACGGACGCGGCGCGAGGTCGAAGAAGAGGCCGGGCGGCGGTGTTCGACGAGGAAGAAGACGAGCAGATCGATCTGCCAGGCGCTGGAGGTTATATAGCAGAGGAGAATTACTCTCGGTGCCAGCCACCAACCGGGAGTAAAAACCCTTTACTCCCGGTGCGTATTACCAACCGGGAGTAAAGGTTCCTTTACTCCCGGTGCGTGTTACCAACCGGGAGTAAAGGTATACCTTTACTCCCGGTTGGTAACACGCACCGGGAGTAAAGGCTTTTTTTGGCGGGCCACGAAACTGCAGCCCACCTTTACTCCCGGGTGGGCTTCCCACCCGGGAGTAAAGGTGGCCTGCAGTTTCGTTTCCCGCCTGTTTTAAGCAATAGTCTTGTTAAATACAATAGAAATGCAATAGTTTTTATTAAATACATAGTAAATTAAATAAAAGGCATAAAATTATTTTGTTAAAAATATGATTTCTATTTTTGTTTATTGCACATAGGAAAAATCGATAACCTAACTTTTTTTATTTTTTGTTAGAATTATAAAACATAATGTAACTAATATTTATTATTTCGTTAATGCAAAAATGTAGTGTTTAATTAAAATTATTAAAATTATTGGTTTTGGACAGGAAATTTGTTTTCACATCATTTTAACGTTAATATTTTAATTTTTCATCACTCAGTATCCTAATTTACCTTTTTGAGAGAGAAATCCCACCAAATCAAACATTGATTTAATTTGAAATATGACATAATAAACATCTGAATTCACAATTATTACATAATATCTCAAACACACACTATATTAAATCACTATATCATCAAGTGGGCACAGCAGTGAACTTCTTCTTTACGTATGTCCCTTGGTTATGATCGCTTCGTAACCATGGAGTGTCCTCATCATTTACCAAGATGCTAGGGTCTTTGTTCACTTTGAAGGGCGGAATTCGGTCATCCTTTTCATATTCTTCTGACATGTCCGACTTGTCCTCAATTCCCACGATGACTCTTTTCCCTGAAAGAACTATGTGGCGCTTTGGCTCTTTGGTTGAGTCATTATCGTTTTTCGCTCTTTTTGGTTTGGTAGACATATCATTGACATAGAACACCTGATTCACATCCTTGGCAAGGACGAATGGTTCGTCTTTGTACCCAATATTACTAAGGTCTACTATTGTCATTCCATACTCGTTGTCTACTGTTACTCCGCCTCCGGTCACCTTGACCCATTGGCACTTGAACAATGGGATCTTCAAAGTAGGTGCATATTCTAGTTCCCATATTTCATCTATGCGTCCATAATATGTCTGCTTATTCCCATTCGGGTCTGTGGCATCTATGCGGACACCACTGTTTTGGTTGGTACTCCTTTTATCTTGGGCTACTGTGTAGAATATGTTCCCATTTATCTCGTACCCTTTGTATGTGACGATATGCCATGATGGTTGCATAGCCAATAAATACAGTTGCTCATGGATGCTCTCATCACCTTGACATTTTTTTCGCAACCAACCGCCGAAAGTTTCCATGTGCTTATGCGTAATCCAAGCTTCAGTCTTGCCTGGAAACTCGGATCGTAAGAGATCCTTGTGTGTCTCAATATACGGATCTACCAAAGAGGAGTTCTGTAGAACTGTGTAGTGCGCTTTATTGAAATAATCATCATCCGTACCAATATATGTTTTCCTCCCTAGTGTCCCCTTTCCGCTTAGTCTCCCCTCATGTCTCGATTCAGGAACACCAATCGAGTCAAGGTCGGGAATAAAGTCAACACAGAACTCAATGACCTCTTCTGTTCCATAGCCCTTGGCGATGCTTCCTTCTGGGCGAGCACGGTTGTGAACATATTTCTTTAGGACTCCCATGAATCTCTCTAAGGGGAACATGTTGTGTAGGAACACAGGACCGAGAGTGAAAATCTCCTTGACTAGGTGAACTAGGAGGTGTGTCATAATATCAAAGAAGGAAGGAGGGAACACTAACTCAAAGCTGACGAGACATTGAACCACATCATTCTGTAGTTTAGCTAGATCAGTTGGATCAATTGCCTTCTGAGAAATTGCATTGAGGAATGCACATAGCTTTACGGTGGCTAGACGTACATTTGGAGGTAGAATTCCTCTTAATGCAACTGGAAGTAATTGCGTCATGAGAACGTGACAGTCATGGGACTTTAAGTTACAGAATTTCTTCTCTGTCACATTTATAATACCCTTTATATTCGAGGAGAATCCAGATGGTACCTTGATGTTGTTTAAGCATTCAAACATGATTTCCTTCTCCTCTTTGCTTAGAGTGTAGCTAGCAGGACGTAAGTAATGGCGTCCATCATCTGTCTTCTCTGGATGCAGGTTGTCTCTTTCTCTCAAACAACGCAGGTCCTGTCGTGCTTCAAATGTGTCCTTAGGCTTTCCATACACACCCATAAAGCCTAGCAGGTTCACACAAAGATTCTTCGTCAGGTGCATCACGTCGATCGAGCTACGGACCTCCAGGACTTGCCAATAGGGTAGGTCCCAAAATATGGACTTTTTCTTCCACATGGGTGCGTGACCGTTAGCGTCTTTCGGAATAGGTTGGCTTCCATGTCCTTTTCCAAAGACGACTTTCACATCATTGACCATATCGAGTACATCCTCACCGGTTCGGTTGCGAGGCTTGGTCAGGTGGTCTGCTTTCCCTTTAAAATGCTTACCTTTCTTTCTTACGGGGTGATTTGCAGGAAGAAATCGACGATGGCCAAGGTACACGACCTTTCGACATTTTTTCAAGAATACACCTCTAATATCACCGAAGCAGTGTGTGCATGCATTATATCCCTTGTTTGACTGTCCTGAAAGATTACTTAGAGCAGGCCAATCATTGATTGTTACGAACAACAATGCTCGCAGATCAAAGTGTTCCTGTTTGTACTCATCCCACACATGTACACCTTCTTTATTCCACAAAATGAGAAGTTCATCAATAAGTGGTCTCAGGTACACATCGATGTCATTGCCAGGTTGCTTCGGGCCTTGGATGAGCACAGGCATCATAATGAACTTCCGCTTCATGCATAACCAAGGAGGAATGTTGTAGATACTTAGAGTAACAGGCCAAGTGCTATGACTACTGTTCTGCTCTCCAAAAGGATTGATACCATCTGTACTTAAAGCAAACCTTAAGTTTCTTGCGTCATTTGCAAACTCCGGGAATTCTCTATCGATTGCTCTCCACTGGGACCCATCAGCAGGGTGTCTCAACATATTGTCTACCTTACGGTCTTCTTTGTGCCATCGTAACAATTTTGCATGTTCTTTGTTTCTGAACAGACGTTTCAAGCGTGGTATTATAGGAGCATACCACATAACCTTGGCAGGGATTTTCTTACGTGGACGTTCGCCCTCAACATCACCAGGGTCATCTCGCCTGATCTTATACCGCGACGCATGGCATACCGGGCATGCATCCAATTTCTCGTACTCTTTGCCACGGTATAGGATGCAGTCATTAGGACATGCATGTATCTTCTCTATTTCTAGCCCCATAGGACAGACAACTTGTTTTGCTTCGTAGGTAGTGGCGGGCAATTCATTGTACTTCGGAAGCATCTTCTTTTGGATTTTTAGTAACTCTCCAAATCCCTTGTCAGATACACCATTCTTTGCCTTCCATTGCAGCAATTCTAGTGTGGTTCCCAACTTTTTCTGCCCTGCATCACAAGTTGGGTACAACAATTTCTTGTGATCTTCTAGCATCCGCTCGAACTTGATCTTCTCCTTTTCACTTTCACATTCTCTTTGTGCATCACGAATGACCTGACAAAGATCATCAGCCGGCTCATCTTCTGCGGCTACCTCTTCTTCAGCTTCTCCCATTGCAGTATCATTGAAGCACGCACCATCAGGAATAATATCATTGTCGTCCCATTGTTCTTCTTCATCTTCTTCCATTACAACACCGGTTTCTCCGTGCTTTGTCCAACAAATATAGTTTGGCATGAAACCCGACTTGAACAAGTGTGAATGAAGAGTCCTTGAGCAAGGATATTCCACCGTATTCTTACATATGGCACATGGGCAGCACATGAAACCGTCGCGTTTGTTTGTCTCGGCCGCACGTAATAAAGAATGCACGCTGTCAATGAACTCTTGTGAGCGGCGATCAGCATTATACATCCAATGACGGCTCATCTGCATTACATGACATAAATATCATATTAAAACCTAGATCATAATTAATTATTTATACAACATGCGTGCCACCACAAAAGATACAAATTTATGAAAGCATCGCTACAATGTAGACAATCCCAACTACCACTAAAAGAACTAAAGCTAAAATACATTTCAGGAGCACAAGGATTTCGCGACCAATCTCAACTAAAACAGACAGATCCCCCGATTGTGCAACATCTTTGGGCTTCTTCGACTGGATCACTGCCTCATTAGCCGCCGTATCTGCCTGTTGTGCAAGATATTTTTGCACGAGTTCAACATACTCTTCCTCCCAGTAGAAGCCTGAACATCGTCCACTGCCATCCCACTGAAATTAAAACAAAAAACTAGAACTTTAATCACAACCATCATGAAAATAGGTATAAACTAACCATAATCATTAAATACGATAAAATAACTCACATTGCGATCCGGACACTTGTAGAAGATACGATCCTTGTTGGGACCCTCCTTCTTCACTCGGTACTCCATCACAATCTTCATCTCATCACGACACTTGCCGCATGGAATGAGAGGAAGGCCCGGCCTAAGTCGCTTTGGAAACCCATGAGAGGCCGAGGACCCGGAAGCAGTTGCCATCTACTCTCTATACTCATTTTTTAATACACTATAAATTTCTTCTTTTATAAACAAATAAAATTAACAAACTATAAAATTATCTAGATCTCTAAACAATGATATTTTTAATGGTCATTGTGTTCTCGTCTTTTACTGCGGCAGGTAAGTAATTCATATGATATTTCCGCAAATTAACAGAAGAATGGGAATGTACACACATAACAGACTACTACGACGATATCGGGACGTGTGAATAAATAACCATCCGTACTAGTTGACCTTGCTTACGTGATCATCTCGGCGAGCATTTCTCCACCGGACAGCACCGTACTTGGTCAAGGAAGAGCTCCGATTCTATGAGGAAGGGAACACGGTCTCCCACGACCGTTGTCGCTCTCCCTCGTAGAATCAAAGCTCCTCCTTGATGTCCGTTACCGCTCGACAGAGAACATGCTTGCCGAGCTGAACACGGTCCGCAAGTTCAACTAGTACGGATTTTCTATAATTTTCTAACTATTTTCTAAGTTTTTATTTATATATACTACGTTTAGGTACGGTGATTGACAGACTACTACGACGATATCGGGACATGTGAATAAATAACCATCCGTACTAGTTGACCTTGCTTACGTGATCAGCTCGGCGAGGATTTCTCCACCGGACGGCACCGTACTTGGTCAAGGAAGAGCTCCGATTCTACGAGGAAGGGAACACGGTCTTCCACGACCGTTATCGCTCTCCCTCGTAGAATCAAAGCTCCTCCTTGACGTCCGTTACCGCTCGGCAGAGAACATCCTCGCCGACCTGAACACGGTCCGCAAGTTCAACTAGTAAGGATTTGCTATAATTTTCTAACTATTTTCTAACTTTATATTTATATATACTTTAACCTTCTTTCATGTAAATATGCAAGCTTAAAGTGATTTTGAGCTCAAATTGCTTACAAATGAAAAAAAACCACAATAAAGAACCATAAATATATATAGTGAATAAAATGGTATAAGAAAATGGTAAAAAATGAGAGTATGAGATTGGTAACCTTTACAACTGAAGAATCGACGGAGGAATCGAAGAATGGATGGAGGAACAATGGAGGGAGGGAGGAAGCAAGAACACTACTGCAGTGAGCTTCAAAATGTGCTGAGCTCGGGCTCGGGGAGGAAGGAGGAGACGGCCGATTTATAAAGGGAGAACATTTAGTCCCGGTTGATAGATCCAATCGGGACTAAAGGTAACTTTCCAACCCCGGGCGCAGCCACGGCCCGGGAGTAGACCTTTACTCCCGGTTGGAGCCACCAACCGGGAGTAAAAGTATACCTTTAGTCCCGGTTGGTGGCTCCAACCGGGACTAAAGGTCCCTGCCACCTCTGTCTGGCGCAGTAGCCGTTGGGCAGGAACCTTTAGTCCCGGTTGGAGCCACCAACCGGGATTAAAGGTATTTCTAGTCCCGGGGGCAAAAAATTCCGGGACTAGAGCCCATTTTGGCCGAGGATCAAAGGTCTGTTCTCTACTAGTGACACTAGAGGTGGGCGATAGGCAAGCAGAGTACGGACTGGTAGAGCAGCAGCGGACAACATGGACTGCCACGTCGGCAATTAAGTGGCTGGCCAGGACATGTTGTGACCCGTTAGGACGTGTAGCGCGGATCCTAGTACCTATAGTTGAACGTGAATTTTAGAAGTCTAGAGACCTAGATGTCATTCCTTGGCAAGCTCGGAGGCTGCGCCGCATTTTCCTTTTGTTTTTAACCATCCCTTTTAAATTTATGCACCAATTCCATGCATTGGATACGCGTATGGACACACATCATGAATCGCATGTGGTTATGATTATTCCCTGAAAACTATTATTAGGTCTTGTTTGGATGCGCATATATTCATCTCAATTCACGTAGATTGAAGTGGATTGAACTATAATTGAACTAAATTACATTCCACTCCAAGACATGTGAATTGAAATAGATACACATGCATCTAAATAAGTCCTTACTAATTTTTTTCGTCGGAAAACTTTGTACACCCTGTGAGGACATTCTCGCGGAAACCACACCAGCGATCACCTCTCCAAATGAACGAGAGTAGACTCCTTTTTATTTGCCGAGAAGGTAGCATTCTGGCGATCGACTGACTTTCTCTCTATCGCCTCCCTACCTATCACCCTCCACTTTCTCTCTCAATCCAATTTGCTTAGGAGCAACTTTTTATCTTTTTTTGTAAGCACCAATTACATTTTTTTCCCAACCTCTTAACAAGGCCCTGTTTAATTGGTCAGGCTCATTTGGGTTCCGGCTCCATGCTGTGGTACCGGAGGAGGCTAGTGAAAGTTGCTGGTGTAGGAGTAGTCGAAGCTGTAAGAAGCCGTGCAAAACATGCCGTAAGTATTGGCGAAATATAGTAGAGCATGAAGCTGATATCATCGTACAAACAAGATGAGCAGACTAAACGATAGACATCTGACTATAGTTTCTGATGCGAGACGGTACGAGACACAAATTATCAGTCCAACATTGGTACAAACATATACTGAAAAACTTTACGTGTGCGGCCTTCAAATTCCTACGGGGAGGTCCTTGTATATATTGTGACGCCACTAGACGCAGGTGGTTTCTCCTCCTCAGCGTCGTACCAACCACCGTGTCCATGTCGAGCTCATCCGGACGCATCCCATCGGGCAGGCTCCAGTCGAAGCAGTCACTACATTATAATACTCCATCACTACCGGTTTAAAATATTCCATTACTGTCGGATTTTGAACCGGCACAACCATATCGACAGTGATGAGGGTAAGCTATCACTGTCGGCAGTGTTCATTTCCATCAACACTGCTGGCAGTGTTCTTTTTCATCAACACTGCCGATTCATAAGACCACCCGGTAGAGCTCAGTTCCAACAGCACTGTCGGTTTATGTTTCAACCGGCAAAGTTGTAGTAAGAATCACTGCCGGTTTGTGACAAGAACCGGCAGTGATGGCTAAGCCAACGCTGCCGGTTTGTGGCTCGAGCCGGCAGTGCCATCACTGCCGGTTTTATTGCTAACCGACAGTGATGTTTACGACAACGCTACCGGTTTTCTGATAACCGGCAGAGATGTCACGTTCGCAATTTATTGTTTTATAATTGAATTTAAATTATATTTTTTTGTGGAATCGGGTTTCGCTTTATATACGCTACGTAGACGACATGTACATCAATATTAAACATTACAAATGTTACGGTTACAATTCAAATGTTCTTATCCACATCTCGATCCCTCAAAATAAAAAAAAATATTCTTGGACTTCACACATGCTTCTCAGACTTCTTACAATAATCTGGCGAGCCACTCTAGGCCATACTGGTCCTTGTACTTCATGAATTGTGCAATGAAAAATACTCCATCTTTTTCCAATACCTTGGCTAAGATGAATTTTGCCAGCTCTGATTGCAGTGTGATGATCTCCATGTCTAACAGCCTTTCGTGGTTATATTTCTTGCGCTGTCGTTCAAAAAACATGATATCCAAAGAGGAACAGTAAATCATTTTTATTGAATTATTAACAGACATAAATGAAATGGGTATTATACACACCAACTTATCGGCTTTTTCTGATTTTCTGCCGATGCAGCGAAGCATTGCCCACATTACATATAACCTGCATTCATTGTTTTCCGCCGGCTGTGATAGGTATTTCCCCTCCATTTCGACAACCTTGAATGGGACCAGCTTCCCACCGATATGTCTTCTTCGGACACTGAGCAACATTAAAAGGAGAAACATTAGAAAGCGGTATGTGTGATTAGAAAATAATATGTTATTAGGATCACTTACTAATTCAGCACTGCCACCAGTGCATCGAGATGATGAAATAGTTTTTTCTTTGAGTCCCACACCTCGATCAGATTTTTGGCAAGATTAACACAAATGAAGATGAAATAGTTGTAGAATCACAGAATCCTAATTATCGAATAATCTTAACGAAAAAAGAAGAATAAAATTAAAAGCCGAGAACACATACTCGCAGTTGTAGGCCAGAAGTATGTGGGTTTTGTTCTTCATCGTGAATTCATCGAAAACAGCAATCAATCTCTGTTTTAGGTCTTTCACGTCACATCTATGGAGGCCTAGATATGTCCTCTCATTGACTCGCAAGGGATCCAAGAAGCCTAGGTAATCCCATTTACTTTTTAGAATGCAAAATTTTGCTATACACCTACATAAAAATCATGGGAAGTGCTCAAAAGTTAACAATTTAGGTCTCGAGAGAGTAGTTAATTGTAATATCATGAGTGTAGGGTACTTATATAGTCCACAGCGTCAACATTTGAACATCGAGAGAGCATTTCTGGTATAGTTGGAACAAGCACTCCCACTCGACATCGAACTTCTCTTCTTCAGGATAATGGAAAACATATGGCAAACGCATATGTTCACCTAGAACAAATTCATTGTTTGATTGATCACATACAACAAAGTCCACCTACTGTTCTATGAAACAAAAACCTACATCAACATCCAAATAAGAAAAGTAATGACATAGCCATAAATAAAAGTATGACATTTTTTCAAGACCAAGGAGCATTTCTTCTAATCTTCACATCTCCGGCGGGTGGCTTCTTTTCGATCTCCAGTGCCAGCGGATGACCATGGTTTTCATTTATTGGACCATAGTAGGCCGATTGCTCATGGTTTGCAAGGTATGCCGGATGACTATAGTAGGCCCTCAAAGCTTCAACTTCTATGTTATATTTTTTATGCAAATTACCAGGGTAGCGATTGACTTGAGCATAACAATCTTTCTAGGTTCGATAAATCACAGGCATGTGACCAACATGCACTACATACCATGCCATGGTTGTCTATACATTTAAGTAAATTAGGTTGTCATTCAAATATGATGTATTCTTATAAAATTTAATATATTTACGAATAACACACAACCATTGTATAGATAGGAGTGTTTGGAAAACAACTATTCATATGCCTTAGTAATAGTTGTTAGATGTAGGAAAGATATAAAGAATATTTTTTATTCGTTAAAAACCAAATGATGATTTAGAGAGCCAGTTTAAGACTTTTGGATATACTCCTAGAGATGTCTCAGAGTCTTTAGTCTCACTATAAATCCCCCAACCATCGGCGCGAGGTTCTTTCACAAGTATAGTGCAGGTAAGCATCTTTCCAAATTAGTGATACTTTGATCTGAAACTTACATGGTTGGTAGGGGCAAATATGCATCTCATACTATCCCAGGAAAGTGACATTGAAAAACTCATAATAAGATAGGATTGTTGGAAAATATTCTCAGTTTAATGCACAAGGCTACATAACTATGCATTACTTGTAATCTTACATATGTTAATAATTATGCATCTTTATGCTAATAGCATGAAGAATTCCATGACAAGTTTGGACATATATTAGTTATATAGGTCTAAAGTATATATACTCCATCCCCACATACAAAAACATTGAGCATCGGTGGCACAGTTCCAAAAACATTGAGTATCCGCCTGATGGGAGCACAGTTGCAATTGCAAGCTACAAGGTGAGGCCAGCAATTGGTTTCTCTTATGTATCCGGCCAAGCTCCAATGATGCACAAGATGGTTTCACGGAGAAAACGTAAGTTTGTTTCACAGAGAAAATGCAAGTACTCTGAAAACAAACTACCATTAACGTTCAGAGAGCAATTTTGGTCAAGTATTACGAGTCCCTGCTATATTTGTCCTGATAACCAAAAATAAAATTATGCTTTTGTTCTTATCAGTATACTGATGAATAGAGCTGAGCAACATGCTACTAAGTAACAATTTACTACTTACTAGCAATGCGTCTAGAAACACAAAGAAACAGACAACACACACTGTGTGGCAAACCTAGGTTCTAGCATTTACAGCTACATGATCAAACTGTATGACAGCACACACTGCATGATCAAACTGATTCAAGTAAGTAGCTGTGGGACATTTCATTAGACACATAGCGGGCAGTGAGCCACGCACTCACCGTGGGGTGGGAAAGCAGCTGTCCACGTGCTCCTAAAGGCCTCGGCGGTGCTTCGGACGGCGTGATGCTCTGGCTTGGCATGGACGGCGTGGTGCTCTGGCTTGGGGTGGTGGACGGCGTGGGGTGGTGCTCCGGCATGGGGTGGTGCTCCGACGTGGGGCGATGGATGGCGTGGGGCGGTGCTCCGGCGCGGGGTGGTGCTCCGGTGGCATGAGGGAAGGGGTTGGCACAGGGTTGAAATGAATTGAGATAATTTCAACCCGCGCCACTTTTATAGCAGTAGCTCATCACTATCGGTTCTGCTTGTAAACTGACAGTGATGGGGCACATCACTGTCGGGTCACTCCCTAAACTGGCAGTGATGTGCTGTAGCAGTTAGGTGTTAAGTTAGGTATTAAGTAGGATAAGTTTTCATTTTCTTTTAAACTCCTCCTACTGGCGCAACGGTTAAGACCCCTGAACTTAGCCCTTCAGACCCGTGTTCGAGTCCCAGGCAACCCAAATTTTTTTGTTCTGTTTTATAAATTATTAATTTATTTTAGGAAATATCTCTTCACTGTCGGTTTTGCTTGCAAACCGATAGTGATGGGGTACATCACTGTCAGATCATTCTCCAAACTGGTAGTGATGTTGTGTAGCAGTTAGGTGTTAACTTAGGTGTTAAGTAGGATAATTTTTTGTTTTCTTTTGAACTCCTCCTACTGGCGCAATGGTTAAGACCCCTCAACTTAGCCTCCGACACCCGTGTTTGTGTCCCAAACGGCCCAAATTTTTTTGTTCTATTTTATAATTTTTTAAATGGCCCAAAGGTCAAGAGGAAAAAGTAAATAACCCTTGGCACACATTCTATACTAGCGCAGCGGTTAAGTCTCTGAACTCTGCAGCCTGAGACCCGCGCTCGAACCCGAGGGTTGGCATAATTGTTTTAATTTTTTATATATCACTGTCGATTTTCAAAATAAACCGATAGTGATAACCAGTATCACTGTCGGTTTATTCTCATCAATGTCGGTTTTTTTGAAACCGACAGTGATATTTATATATATTAAAAAATTTCCTTTATATACTGAATAAATAGAAGCATATGTATTCTTATGTTGAAATGGCTTGAATTTTTTTTTGGCAAGCTTGTACACCTAAATTAAGACCCCACACAGGATCTTAGGTTTTTCTGATCAGTTTTTTATTTATTATATTTTTCTGTGTGCTGAATGAGACAAAAGAGGGTGAATTTCATCTTGGACCCAATAGATTTTTTCATCCACCTTCACAAAATTCTTATCCCTATGATACATTAGAGCATGTGTAAAAGTTTGACACCATTCCGGATCTTTTCATGGGTAGACTCAGTTCAACATATAATTAATCGGTGTCATCGCACGGAAATTCAATTAAACCTTAGAAAGTAGCAAATCATCTTCAGAAAATCTCAAACTACGTGTTTCCTTCACACGTGGCACGTGCAAGCCTAAGAAAAAGTTTGAGACCAATATGACACCGGAATACGTATGAACCACAAAAACCTTGATAACCTATGTGTATAGTCATGGTTCGATGAAAGGGCGTATGTACCTCTGTGAAGCATGTATACTCCGCCTATGTCGAAATGGCTTGAAATTTTTTTGGCAAGTATGTACACCCAAATTAAGACCCCACACAGGATCTTAGGTTTTTCTGATCAGCTTTTTTATTTATTATATTTTTTTATGTGCTGAATGAGACAAAAGAGGGTGAATTTCATCTTGGACCAAATAGATTTTTTCATCCACCTCCACAAAATTCTTATCCCTAGGGCATATTAGAGACTGTGTAAAAGTTTGGCACCATTCTAGATCTTTTCGTGGATAGACTCAGTTCAATCTATAATTAATCGGTGTCGTCGCGCGGAAATTCAATTAAACCTCAGAAAGTAGCAAACCATCTCCAGAAAATCCCAAACTTGATGTTTTCTTCACACATGGCACGTGCAAGCCTGAGAATAATTTTGAGACCAATATGATACCAGAATGTATATTTTTAGTTGCCCAATAAATGTTACATGAATTACATGCATGACAATAATTAAACACATAAAGTTGTACACATTAAAATTAGAATCCAATTAAACTACTACCTTAAAAACCTAGCTAAATAAACATTAATTACTATCAAAATCACTACTGGGATCGATCGGACCACGCACACTAACATGCCTCTGTAGCCATATATGGTAATTGATGTCACAGATTATGTATCCGCTTGTATCGATAAAGTCCAATATCCGTATGAGTGCACTCTCTCGTGCCTTACAATACCGAAAGAATGGTCGGCCATAGATGTAACCTATTGAACGACCACTGCCCCTGTTAGTAATCCTTATGCAGTACTGGCATCCTTCTATAGTGAGCTGGCCGATGTTTTCATTGTAGAAGTCATAATCATACCCGAGTTGCTCCATAGTAATCCTTGTGCCCACAAGCCACATGTAGCATAGGTAAGGTCCTAGAGCGTAATGTGCATGTAGAGAAAAAAATAGAGAATGTTATTATAATAATAAACAACAAATAACCACGACTCAGGTATAAGTGACCATTTTACCACATCCGCATGGTTATAGCTCGCAAACCATTCGCTTGCTTGCGGGACGAGGATATCACCAGCATTCAAAGCAAGTGCCTTGAAGTGCGAGAAATCAGGCACATCATAGCAAATACGTCAAAGTGCCTCTAAATAGATACGTACAACACTTAATTGGGCGCTTATCACGTCCGGGCTCTGTATTTCCATCCCATGGATATAGTTCCGATGATTTAAACCCCTCACAGGAATAGAAAAACTGAGTTCACACGTCCATAGCCGACCACTTACATTAGATGTCGTGTTCTCGACGATGTCCGAGATAAAGAACCAGCTAAGTACTGTTCGCAGCCAATCTATTGGGGATATAGTCTGCGACATATATGCATGCAACAATAATATTAAACTAATTACACATATTTGTTAGCATCAAAAAATAAAAGATGTTGAAAAATATTTCATACAATAGCTAGAACAGGGAACCATGGAATGGCCACATTTGGAGCGAATGGCTCATCGCCAGGGTGGAAACCTTGTTCTTATGGTGGGGGAGGTCCGTTGTTCATACCACCTGATCGATAAAATGCAAAAAAAATATGAACATAAAATATATGCATAAAAAATTCTTCCAATTAAAATGTGGCAACATAATTAAATATAGATCGAATGCAAGGAATAAGAATATATATAAATGTAGAACGCAAAGAAACATGAATATAAATATAGATCAAATGAATATAGGTAGAATATTGGAGAAGACAACATATCAATACCATTGAAAAATGTAGGAGCCATGACCAAATCACGTAGAGAGAGAGTGAATGTCTTGAGAAGTGAGAGTAAAACGTGAGAAATGAGACTGAGAGAGTTCATGGGTGGATAGGATAGATGTATGTTGCCGGCAGTTTGTTTTATATAGGGGGCATGGACATCACTGTCGTTTTTTAAATAGAACCGACAGTGAAAGTTACTATCACTACCGATTTCTAAATAGAACCGATAGTGAAGGTGCATATATGTAAATGATATATTTATTTAGATACTACAGTGGGAAAGTTTTAACAACAACGATATATTTATTTAGATAGTAATGAAATACATAAAAAAATTACAAAAAAATTAGAAATAAGTTAAATATACACTAACAAAAACCTTACACTAAAATTCCATATACGATAACAAAGACCTATTTACGTACTGGTCAATGTTACCATCAATGTGTATCAACACATTATAATTTAACCACCTTAGTAGCATTCTTGTAGCGCCAACTAGGGTCAAACAACAGCACCAAGGTAGTCTACGAGCTATACCGGTTGGAGATGATAAGGTGGCATCGATAAATCTATGCCTCTGCTATACATGGCCTTTTTCTCGATATAGTCCAGAGCACATCGGATTCAGCTCGACACCGCACCGATGAACCAATGCTGCTCTAGAACAGGAAATTGCCAAAAGCACACTAGGTCTCTCTGGACATACAGTCCAGAGCACACCATAGTGGATGGTGCTCTCTAATCTTTGGTGTTGCTCTATCTTCAGTAGCATTCTTCTAGTACCTCATGTGTGCACTATTTTGGTAGACATGTGTGCACCATTTTGGTGGACTACGATGTATAACGATATATGTGGTTTGTTGTGAGGAAAATATTGTATCATGGCTGATAAGGCCTGACTGAAACCAACATGCATGGAGAGACTAGCTCTTGGCCGAGGGCCATTTTATAGGGGCTAGCAGTCGTGGTACATTTTTATTTCTAAACTAAAGTTGTCGGGGTAGGTGGGAGCAGTGTTCCAACTGTTATGGTCATGGGAGCACTGTTGGCATGTGAGGAGAATCTACACATCACTGTCGGTTTTAGTTTAAAAACCGACAGTGAATTGGACCTTCTGTGTCGGTTTGAGCAACCGACTGTGATAGAAGCTATTACTGCCGGTTTTAAAACTAAAACCGGTAGTGAAGGGCCCTGCCATCATCTTTTAGTAAATAATATAATTGGAGCCTACCATCGTAGTCTTTTTATAAAAAATATAAAAAAGTTTGGCTCACCTGAGATTCGAGCGTGGGTCGTGGGGTCGAGAGTGCGCGGCCTTAACCGCTGAGTTAGGATAAGGAGTTCGGTTAGAATGGTTTTATTTTTTTTATCCCATCGTAATGCACTACTAAATAATAGATATAAAATCAAAAAAGTTTGGCCCATCTAGGATTCGAGCGCGGGTCTCAGAGTACAGAGTGCGCAGCCTTAACCGTTGAGCTAGGATAGGGAGTTCGGTTAGTTTGCTTTTATTTATTTATTTATTAATAGAAATAATGCAGTTAGTTTATATTCTAAAATAACATAAAAATTTGTGTCTTGATTATTTAATTCTATGATAATTAATTAATGGTCTATAATGATCAAATAATAGTGTTCATGAACATCATCTTAATATTTGATTATATAGTCAATAATTAAATTGTACAGATGCGCATAAAATATAAATTAAATATTTAGTGTGAATTACTAATACAACATCTGCATAATATTTACATAGTTAACAATAATCTAACTATCTTTAGGTGCATCAACAATGAGGGCATCATTGTGATCAATTCATACGTAAGCAGGTTCGTCACCCTTTTGAAGGATAGGTAGGGGTACGTTCGCCCTGAATAAATGCATTTCCTGATAGCCCATGTAGTCTTCTTCGTCCGTCACTTCTTCGACACCGACAATCTTTTTTTTTCCCTTCGAGGACTACTTTTAGCCTTCCTTTTGTCTTGTTGTCCCTTACATAGAAGACTTGTATAACATCTCTTGCAAGGACGAAGGGGTCGTCTCTGTATACGGCCTTAGTGAGATCAACGGTAGTGAACCCTTCGCTGTCAGTGTTGATTTTCTCAAGCTGGACCCACTGGCAGCGAAAAAGAGATGCCTTCAACAGATCATAGGCTAGCTCCCATATCTCCTCTATGAAACCATATTATATCGCCTGCACATTATCGTTTTTGTCGTGAGCATCAAAACGAACACCATAATTTTGGTAAGTGCTCTTTCCATCTTGCTTTTTTATGTAAAATGTGAATCCATTGATCTCATACCCTTGGTACTTAAGATATGTACTCGAAGGCCCCTTGGCTAAGGCATTAAGTTGATTACCCAACTTTATTTCAAGCAAACGACGTCGCAACCAGCTGACAAATTCCTCCTTATATTTTTTATCTAGCCAAGCCTGTGACCTGCTCAGATACAGAGTTTGCAGCGATTGCCTATGCTCATCAATGTATGGCATCACACCCTTGGCTTGCTGGAGAACAGCGAACTGTGCCTATCTAAAATAAATAGGGTCATCTACTATAACAGATTTCTCCCCGGTCGTTCCTTTGCCACGTAGTCTTCCCTCGTGATGAGATTCTAGAACTTCGACCCTTTTGATGTCCAGATAATATATGTAGAACTCAATGGCCTCCTCCGTTGACCATCCTTCAACCATGCCCCCTTCTGGCTTGAATCTGTTCCTAACATACCTACTGAAAACTTTTATCAATCTTTCGAAAGGGAACATCTGATATAGATACATTGGGCCAAGGACTCTAATTTAGTCAACAAGATGAATAAGCAGATGCAATGAGATATCAAAGTAAGTCAGCGGAAAATGCATCTCAAGCCTAACGAGAGTTTTAGCTATGTCTCGCTGCAGCTGCTCTAGCGTGGACACATCAATGACCTTTTTTAAGATCGCGTTGAAGAACGAGCAAAGCTTTATGATTGGGGCATGGACCTTTGGGCGGAGGATACCACGTAGGGCAACAGGGAGTAGCTGAGCCATAAAGACATGACAGTCATGGGTCTTCATAGGGCTATAGTTGAACTTGAGTTCTCTCATGTTCACTGGTCTCTTCGGGTTCACACAGTAGCCCGTTGGGACATTGAGTTCATTGAAAAAAGAAATAAGCGCACGCTTTTCTTCCTTCTTCAATGTCCACGATGCAACCGGAAGTTCGAACTGGCATTCTCTAGCTCCACAGGATGCAGCTCCTTCCTGATTCCCAAGTGTTGCATGTCCAAGCGTGTGACTAGTGAATCCTTCGATGTCCCCCCGGTGTCCATCAAGGTGTTAAAAGTGTTAGTGCACACATTTTTAGTGATGTGCATGGGATCAAGACAGTGGCGTACACTCAGAAATGGCCAGTAAGGTAGTTTCCAGAAAACCAAATTTTCCTTCCAAACGCTCCCATCATGCGCTGCTACTGCATTGTCCTCCTTCCTAAGGACAACCTCCAGTTTATTGAGTTCTCGAAGTATCATAGGCCCGTCACAATATTTTAGAGCTAAGTATTTTTCAATAGTACCGTTGAAATCTTTTCTATTCTTGCGGTAAGGGTGATCCTTAGGTAGGAACCTACGGTGTCCCATATAAACTATCTTTAAGTTATTTGGTAGATTTATCGTATCAGTATCATCCAAGCACTCGACTCATCTAGTATAGCCTTTTATCTTCTCTCCTAACAACAAACCTTAATCTGGCAGGTCGGTGATTGTAGCGATAAGTACTCCCTTGATTGTGACATATTCCTTTTTGTACTCATCCCAAACATCCGGAACACCCTTTTCAAACATCTTCACTAGTTCATCGATCACTAGTTCTAGAAATACATCAATGTCATTCCCAGGTTGTCTTGGCTCTTGGATTAGTAGTGGCATCTGGATGTACGACCGCTTCATACAGACCCAAGGTGGAAGGTTGTATATACAGAGCGTCACTAGCCAGGTGCTATGATTGCTTCTAACCTGGTCGAAAGGATTCATCCCATCTGTGCTTAAAATAAACCAAAGGTACCTTACCTCTCCACCGATGTCTTTATAGAACATAGTATTGACAGTCCTCTAGTCATGCCCATCGGCGGAGTGCCTCATCATTGTATCTTTCTTACGCTCTTCGCCATGCCAGCGCAATAGCTTGGCTGATTTTGCACATATAAACAGCCTATGCACTTGGGGAGCTATAGAAAAATACCAAACGACCTTTACGGGACCTCTTCTGGTCTTGGTACCCTCATCTGACGGCCCTTCTTTGTACCGTGGAGCTTTACACTTGGGACACTTGTCCAAGTTTTTATATTTTTCTCCACGCTACAATATGCAATCTTTGGAACAAGCGTGGATTTTTTTAAGCTCGAGGCTGATGGGACAGATCATTTGCTTGGCCAAGTATGTCTTTTCTAGCAACTCGTTTTTTCTAGGAGCATTTTTCTTATTATACCTAACAACTAATTGAAGTCTTTATCGCTCAATTCGTTTATCTATGTGAACTCTAACAGCATGATGTCGGCTTCCAGTTTGCTCATTGGACAATTCTTATACAATGGTGTTTTATCATCTTGTCTCATTTTCTCTAGCTTTCTCAGTTGTCTTTCACTAAGACATCCGGTCTCTATATTACGTAGTAGCTGAGAAATGCTATCATTATTCTTGGTGTCGTCAGCTAGCGTGTTCCTAAACACATTATTAACTATGGCCATAGGTTCAGTGTTGACACCGGACTCCTCGTCAGCATCGTGGATGGCTACGTCAGGCATATCCACATCATCATCGTTTTCCTGCAGAACATTCACACCAACCTCGCCATGCATAGTCCATATCTTATAGTTTGGCATGAACTCCTGGTAATCAAGTGCGATCGTATAGACTCAATTTGATGAAAGTTCCTATGATTCTTGCAATCTTTGCATGGACAGAAGACAGGGTTCGTATTCCCAGCATGGGCTTTGACATCGGTGATAAACTGGCTGACGTCATACATGTACCGCTTGTCCGTTCGGGACAGATACATCCACTCTCGATCCATCTCTGCATAAAAAATACTGAGATAGTAATTACTAAGAATTAATAAGAAATCGAGCTTCATGAACAACAATTGTAGCTCAAAAGTACTATTTTTGGAAAACCTTATTGTACACTAATTATTGGAAAATTGAAATTGATAGCCCCGGTCCCATAAATTGAAAATCATAGTAAAAAATAATTATTGCACAATATTAAAGAACAACTATTCTACTCTACTTCTAAGAACTAATTATAGCATCACATACTAACAATGATGATCTTGACCACCATGGAATAATTAGCTAGGAATTTAAATGTGTTCATAGACACCAACCTTTTGGATGATGGATTTACCATAATTTGAGTCTTGCACAAATGTCCAATTGAAAAAGTGCTCTCTAGAATGAAGAAAAAATTAGAATGAGAATCAAGCAATATAGCCATCAAAACGAAGCTACTTAAGCAACAAAATCAAAGGAGTTGATGTTTGTTACTAACCTTAAAGCAAAAAGGTCAAGCCATCCTTCAAAATCCAAGCACTAGCTTCATGGTGAAGAGCAGCCGCAACAATGGAGGGAAGGGTCCAAACACGCACCTTATCACCGTCGGTTCTTGGCTAGAACCGATAGCGATATAGCCCAATCACTGTCGGCTCTTGGCTTAAACCGGCAGTGATGAGTGGCCGCCAAAACACTACCAGTTCAAGTCACAAACCGACAGTGATGTGGTGCTTCACTGCCGCTTTTAGCCCAGCTCCAATCATTTTTTTTTCTTTTCAAGCTCATAACCGACAATGAAGGTATATCACTATCGGTTCTCATAAATTTGACAATGATGATGACAGCAGTGTTGTGCAAATCTGACGTAGTGAGTAGAGAAGCTGCACAACAAGGAGCTCAAGCACGGCGAGACCAAAGGTATTCCCTGGACACATCCTCCTGCCGCTGCCGAACGGGATGTACTCCAACTGCGAGCCGACGTAGTCTGCTGCCGCACTGGCGCTGCTCATGTCAAACCGCTCCGACCTGGACTCGTTCGGGTCCTGCCAGTGCTCGGGGCTCCTCGCTAGCGCCCACGCGTTGACGAGGAAGGAGGAGCGGCAACACCGGGTACAACCTCAGACCCTCCTTGATCGCCATCCTTGTGTAGCTGAGCTTGCTGATCTGCCCCTCGTGGTCTTGCAGGCTCTTGCCGTCTAGTGCTCCGCGGACCTCGGCTTGTGCCCTGGCCATCGCCTCAGGTGTCCTCATGAGCTCCGACATGATCCACTCCGCGGTTGACGACGTCGTCTCTGTCCCTCCGCCGAAAATGTTCTGAAACGATCGGTGAGCACGGATGGATAATGGATTATATGTACAAGCGGTCTGTTCGCTGGTCGATTTCTGAGCTGGTTTGGACTGACTGATGCTGGTTTGTTGTGAGAGGAAAACACTATTAGCTGGCTGGTTTGGGCTGACTGAAACCAACAAGCGAACAGGCTGAAGAAAGACATATGCATGGTTCCATCACTACAAGCCTTGCATGCATGCATTTCAGATTTTCAGCACACTTACAAATAAGACGGCTTTGATACTTGTCGTGCTGATGGCGGTCTCTGGCTCCTCGTCTCTTATCCTAAGCATGACACCCAGAAATCTGAGGTCGTCATGTCCGTTCGCCGTCGCCGTCTCCGTCTCCGCTTGCCGCCGTGCCTCACACTCAGCGATGATCTTGTCAAATATGGCGTCCAGTTGCCGTCGTGCTCGCCACAGCCGGCGCGTCAACCCAGTAACGACGTCTACAAACCACAGAGACGGAAAGAGGTCCCCCGCACAGAACCCGCTGCTATACTTCACCGCCACGTCAGCGACCACCATGAGCTCGCCAGCGCCGCACAGCCGGCCGAACACGGCCTTTCCGGTGATCGCGACGGAGCACGACAATACCAGCCTTCCGAGATTGACGGGCTCGCGGCGTCGGCTGGCGGAGCCGATCTCCCTAACCAAGGAAAGGGTCTTCACTATCGGAATCCTCAAATTTACCGAGTGTTTTTATGTTGGTCGAGTGCATTTTCTCGAGCACTCGGTGAACAAGTTCTTTGCCAAGTGCTACGCTAAAAACATTCGGCAAAAAAAAAAAAACACTCGGCAAATATAGGGTTTACCAAGTGTAAAAAAAAACATTCGGCAAAGAGAATGTTTGCCGAGTGTCAAAAAAAAAACACTCGGCGAATAAATATTTTTTTTTTCTGAAAACGAAGGAGAAGAAAAAAAGGGAAAAAAAAGTTTGCCGAGTGCTCGGATCCAGAACAATCGGCAAACAATTTTACTATAAATCCGCCACGCGCCCTTCCTCCAAATCCGGCGCGCGCCCTCCAAATCCGCCGCGCCCCCCGCCCCCAAATCCGTCGCGCGTCCCGCCCCCAAATATGCCGCGCGCCCCGCCTCCCTCTCTCCGTGCGTGGTGGCGCCCTCCCCCCGGCGCGGCCCTCCCTCCTGGCGCGGCGGCGCCCTGCCCCCTCCCTCTTCCGGCGCGGCGGCGCCCTGCCCTCTCCCTCTCCCAGCGCCCCCTCGCCAGATCCAGCTCCTTCCCTCCTTCCCCGGTGGCATGGCGGCACGGATCCGGCGCCCCCTCCTTCCCCAGCGGCGTGGCGGCGTGGCGGCGCGGATCTGGCGCGGATGCTCCTTCCCTCCTTCCCCGGCGGCGTGGCGGCGCGGATCCGGCGCCCCCTCCTTCCCCGGCGGCGTGGCGGCAGTGATCCCGTGCGATGGGGGTGCGACGTGGTGGTGGTGCGGCGTGGTGGGGCCCTCCCTTCTTCCCCGGCGTGGTGGCGGCGGTGTGGATGGTGGTGGCGGTGCTGGTGGTGCGGTAGTGGTGTCGGCGTGCCTTTTTTTTGAAAAAAAAAGTTTGCCGAGTGTTTTTTTTTTTTGCACTCGGCAACTTCTTTGTCGAGTGCCCGACACAAAACACTCGGCAAATTAGCGTTTGCGGTTAACAAGTTTGCCAAGTGTTATTTGCTGAGTGTCACACTCGTTAAACATTTTTTACCGAGTGTTTTTGGAACTTCGCCGAGTATCCCTAGCACTCGGCAAATCGTCTGTATCCGGTAGTGCTCGCTGTCCCGGACAGGCGCGAGCTGCCGCACCCTGTGCGCGCTGAGGAGCTTGGACGTGCAGAGCTTGCGCAGCGTCCTCCAGTACGCACCGTACGGCGCGATGCCGACGTCCATGTATCCGTAGAGGATGATCTCCGCCGCGAGCAAGTTCGGCCGGGATGCGAAGGTGAGGTCATTGTCCCGGAGCACCTCCTGCGCCGCCGCGGGCGAGGAGATCACGACGGCGTCGACCTGACCCAACCGCAGATACATGACCGGGCCGTGCTTCCTGGCCAGGTCACGTACCGCGACATGCGGCTGCGACGTGACGAGGTCGAGGAGATTCCCGATCAACGGGAGACTCCATGGACCTGGAGGCTGCTGCTTCTTGGAACCTGGTGAAGGTTTAAGTGAACACAACACGAGGATCACCGCTGTAACGAGAGCGAGGAAGAGGAGGGTAACTGCGTTTAGCTCCATGTACATGGCTTACTTTGGTTTCCTGTTTTTTTGGTGAAGAACAGACACACATATAATGGCGTTTTCTAAGCTTGGCCACTTCGACGCAGTATATGTGTCTCAGTCTGACCCATCGGCTTCATAAATACTTGAATAGTATTGCTCGCACATGAACGAGAACGACTCATCTTTTTTTTCTTAGTATTGCCGCGGAGATGGGTTTTAGATGGAAAATAGAAAACGACATAAAAGTGAGACTCTGAGGAGACAATTGGTTAGGTACATTGAGTCTAGCGATCCAGTTTTGGAACCTTTTCATAGTGAGAAGTCTAGTATAGTGTGGCTGATCTCTGGGATGATAAGGCCACCAATCTCGATGGAAGTTTCATGCGCATTAAATAAGCTGATATGGCATAGTTTAAATAAAGAGAGATGAAAATAGTTTTATGGCATGAAATGAGTTTTATGGTGATAAAACTTGTTTACACAGTTTTCAACATTAGGGAGTCTTGGAAATAGGGAAACTCTTACGGAGACAAATGCACGTTGAGGAGAACTGTACATGGAAATTTATTGACCTCTAGCTGGAGGTGGAACAATTAGCTTCTATACTATTTAACTGACGAGGAGGCCGGATTCCTTAATTTGGCAATTTTGCTAAAGTGAGATTTACTCCTCCCAATCTTTGTAAAATGTCATTAACTTAAGAGGCATTTTTCCTATTCATAGTTCAGCAGTTTGGGACTTCGAAATTCCAGGTGCTGACTAGAGATAATCTACAAAAGAGAAAGAGAATGGAGGACAAAACCTGCCTTTTTCTGTTGTGAGATGGAATTGGAATTAATCTTGTCAAAAACTTATTTTTGAACTATGTAGTAGCTAAACAACTTTGGATAATTATTTTCCAAGTTCTGAAAGTTAAAATAGGAAATACTTTCGTTTTTATTGAAACCATGTGACACGTCCACATCAGCCATCCGCGTGATGGATCAAGGATCCAACGATTGCTGGCCACAAGGCGCTGCAGGGCCCGCTTTATCATAAGAGCAACTCTAGTAGAGTCTCTGCTTTAGCCCACGTACCAAAATATGAGGGTTCAGACGAAAGAAAAAATGTGCTTAGCAGGATCCCATTTGGACCCTGAAATTTAGGTACGTGGGGGCTATAGGCCAAGCCCCCAAAGGACAGTTTCCTCTGTTTCTTCCCCGCGCGCTCGCCTTCTTTCGCTCGCGCTGCCGTTTTCCCCGTGTATGACTTCCCGGTGGT
Organism: Miscanthus floridulus; assembly: GCF_019320115.1. Classification (NCBI taxonomy): domain Eukaryota; kingdom Viridiplantae; phylum Streptophyta; class Magnoliopsida; order Poales; family Poaceae; genus Miscanthus; species Miscanthus floridulus. The sequence continues at coordinate 91,993,184 of NC_089587.1, read as the reverse complement.
GGCCGCGACATGCCCAACGCGCACGTAGGAGAAGCAGGAGGTACCGCGCGGCTCCGACAGCGAGGCGAGTGTGGCCTGCAACAGCCACCGCCGCCGAGCCTTGCCCTCCCGATCCCCAACCTCGACTCCGATGCGGACGCTGATGCCAGCGCCGGCAACGGCCGCCGCACCCCTTCCCCGAGGCGTCACGGGGAATGAGTAAGCCGTGCCCACCGACCGCCGCGCAACCTTCCCCGCGAGGACCCCATGCCTTGCGAGGACGAACTGCGCTGCCGCCTCTTCCCTGCGAGGACCCGACGCCTTGGCAGTAGCCGTGGGCAAATTTAACCGAGAACCGAAACCGAAAGAACCGGAACAAAAAAATTTCGGTTCCTGATATTGAGGAACCGAAATAACAAAAGAAAATTCGGTTCCTACTCTCGGTTAGCCGAATTAACCGAAAGAACCAAATTACATGAATTATACTTCACTTACTTGTATTTTGTAGGATTATATTTGGTTTATGTGTAGTGTTTTATATTTGAACTTGTGTTACTATATTGCTATTGTTTTCTTATATATTATTATTAAAAATGAATATAGTGTTGCATAAATTTGTCTTAGAACAAGTATATTTATTATTATCTTGAGGTCTTCTGAAAAAAATTCGGTTCGTTCGATTAGAACTAGAACCGAACCGAAATGACCGAGAACCGAAATACTTGGTTCCTAATTTTTTTTTAAATCGATCGATTTCCTGTTTTCGAGGAAACCGAACGCCACACGCAGGATGAGCGGATCGACTTCCTCCATGCCGCGCGATGAGCCTCCTGGGAGCAGCGGGATCGCGAATCGCGGCTGCGGTCCTGTGAGCGCGCGTTTAGTCTGCGGAAGTTCGAATTTGGGGCTACGGTAGTACTTTCGTTTTTATTTGGCAATTAGTGTTCAATCATGGACTAATTAGACTCAAAACGTTCGTCTCGCAATTTCCCACCAAACTGTGTAATTAGTTTTTTTTCGTCTACATTTAATGCTCTATGCATGGACCGTAAATATTTAATATGATAGGTACTGTAGCACTTTTTGGGAATTTGGCGAGGCCTGATTTGCTGCGCAGGTGCATGAAACGGGGTGTGGCCGCGGTCAGCCAGGCTGGGACAGGTGGGGGCCCAGCCTTCAGTGGGAAGGGAGAAAGGGCAGTGGGCCCGGGCTGGGCTGCTGGTTTTCGTAAACTGGCGCGTGGCTCGGTGCAGGTGGGGGCCGGTGCTGCAGCGCCTGTCGGCAGTGGGCGCGTGTGCGCGGGAACGGCGCGGGCGCTGCACGAAATGGCGGGCAGCTCCACAGGGGCCTTGATTGCAAGGGCTAAAGTTTAGCCGTCCGATGTTTCGATGTAATTAGGAAAACTAAACATAAATTAATTATAAAACTAATTACATAAACCTAGGGCTAATTCGCATGACGAATATATTAAACCTAATTAATTTATGATTAACATATGACATCACAAGCGTTAATTATGGATTAATTAGACCTAACGCAGTGGCTTCACTGGTGGCTTTGTCAGGCCAACCAGGCTGGGTTGCCAGCATGTGCAAAATTTAGGTGCTCCAAGGCAGACTTCAATGGTTCCAAATAGTTAGTCTAGCAATAATTTTATTGACTATTCAGAAGAGATCGTGTAGACAACGACTTCTAAATAGTTAGTCTATAACGATCTTTTAGAAATAACTTTCTCACAGCTCACGTAACTCTACACTAAAGTGTTTATTTTTTATTATTTCTAAATCTCACCTACCTAGCTATTTGTAAATTGTGATCGAGGACGCCCTAAAGGTGTTGGTGTGACTTACAGATGCTCGTATTACCTCAGGAGAGAGACAGACGTCAACAAGAGAGAGTGAGATAAAAATGGTGTCAGTTTTTTTAGACTTTGGTACGTGCGGTGCTTGTTTAGTTTCAAAAATTTTGCAAAATTTTTTAAGATTTTTCGTCACATCGAATCTTTAGACGCATGCATGAAGCATTAAATATAAATAAAAAAATAAAATTAATTACACAGTTTAGACGAAATTTACGAGACGAATCTTTTAAGTCTAATTAGACTATGATTGGACACTAATTGTCAAATAACAACAAAAGTGTTACAGTACTATTTTTCAAAAAAATTTGCCAACTAAACAAGGCCTTGGAGTGGAGTAGTAGTCCTAGCTAACCTATGTCTAGGTGGAGCAGAAAAAGCTTCTAAAGCCTAGTCTTGTTCTCCTGCGTTGGTGAAGCCCTTACACCCAAAGCAAATTAAAAACGACTCCCTCAGTCTCAAATTCACTTTAGTGTTCTACATCAAACTTGTATAACTTTAATAAAATATATGGAAAAATATCAGAAAATACAATATCAAATGTTTCATTAAAATCTATCGTTAAATGATAGTGTATTCTTTAGTATTATGAAAAATAACAAATTTATCTGTAAGCATGGTCAAAGTTAGAAATCCTCGAATTGAGACGAAACTAAATAACTAATAATTTTGGACAGAAAGAGTTTTGAGCATGGTCAAAGCTGGCAGCTTGGTGAGCGGTTCACGCAGATCAAGACCCTCCACTTCTAAGGGCAGTCCGAGTGCTCGAAACTACGTTTCCATGGTGACCACCTCACAAAAAAAAAATCATCTACAGAAACCATCCTACATAATAAATGTTGGTGTTCTCTCTCTCTCCCTTATCCCTTCCTCTCTCGAATGCTCTCTCCTCCGGTGCGAGCGCGGTGGCACAGGCGATGATGCCTCGCCTACGCAGTGCTATTGCGATAGGCTGCGCTACCCGCGCATGTAACAAAAAGCTGCAACTGCTCTTCTTTCTTATTAATGATATAAGTCGGATAACGGGATTTTAAAACAAACACCATGATTCCATTTCCGTGAAGCATACGTGTTGCGCGCATCACATGCCTGCCCTGCGACCAGAGGGGCCCTTCTGCTGCGAAATAAGAGAGCAGGAGCCGTTTTGACATACGAGAGGCAAAGTCAGGATTTGAGGCTCCGGTAGAAGGGCCTCAGCTCCAGCAGGGGAGCGCGCGTCATGTGCTGCATCTTGGCTGACACCGCTAGCTAACCCCTTGGTCTACGTTGGTCTAACACTGGGGTTTATTGGCGTCAAGGACTAATGTTAGCAGCCATGTCCCCGTACCCATTCTCATTCTCGGAACGGAAACAGGACTTAAGGTATTATTTTATAACGTGGGAAAGAAAACGTTTCTATTCTCGGAACGTGGAGGTTCCTGGAACAGAGAACGTGGGAACAGGATGTTAGATAATCTACTCTTATCTTGTGTGAACACAGTAAAGAAAGACGGTGTCGAAAGGTCCTCTGCTATGATACTGTAGCCGCTGTAAGTGTAGGCGCCGCACGGCTCACCTACAACACTGTAGTCACATGCAGAGGCCGGCGCAGAGTCAGCCCTGTATGTTATCTAGTTACTGTTACAGCAAGACAGCTGTACTGGGACTAGATGTATAGAGTTGTATAAATAGACTACTACGGCAACTCACTAAAGAGAGTTCAGACTTGCCATCTCCCAGACAGGGCTTCGGCCAACGCTGGTGTCTTGTACTGTGTGTGCATGCTCTGTTCTCCCTTCTTCTTCTAGCTCTAGCCATAGTGTGTGGGGACGGATAACGCTTGTTCGTGGACGGCACGACTAGTGGGTGCTCGGCAACACTAGCGGGTGCTCGACAAGACTAGTGAGTGGTTCACTCACCTGAGCCGGTGATCCTGTGGGCCAACAAGTGGTATCGGAGCCGTACAAACGTTATTATCAGACTAACCGCTGGCGATGACAGGTAGTTCGGAGATGGGCGACAGCAGTGGCACTGCTGTGGCTGCCCAGCCATGATCGGAGGTCGTTGTTCGTACGGTGTTGGAGGTCAGCGGCACCAGTTGGTCGACGCTGACTCACACCAACTATGGAGAGTGGTCGGTGACCATGAAGGTCAAGCTCAGAGCCCGATGGCTCTAAAATGTTGTTGACAAAGGCCCGACAATGAAGAGGATGATATGTCAGCGTTGGAGGCTATCCTCGCTGCTGTATCAGCGGAGTACGGGGAGCCGTTGGGGACGAAGAGCTCGGCTAAGGAGGCATGGGAGGCTATTGCGGTGATGCGTGTCGGTTCTGACCACGTTATGAAGGCGACGGCCCAGCTTCTGAAGCAGGAGTACGCCAACCTCAAGTTCAAAGATGGTGAAATGGTGGAGGACTTCTCCCTCTACCTGCAGACGCTCATCAGCAAGCTGGAGAGCCACGGTGTCACCATCGATGAAGAGGAGGTGGTCTCCAAGTGCCTCCACTGCGTGCCGGCAAAGTACATCCAGATCGCTCTCTCTATAGAGACGATGATGGACTTGTCCTCCCTCACCATTGAGGATGTGACAGGCCGTCTGCGGGCGGTGGACGAGCGCCTGGAGCAGGCAACAGCAACGAAGGACAACGGGAACTCCTACCAACGGAAGAGGAGTGGGCTGCTCGGAGAAACTCCGGGAAGACAGCCTCCTCCAGCCGTGGTGGCGATGCCAAGCTCCACGGCAGGGCTTCTTCAGAGAAGAAGAAGTAGGTCGACCCCAATGCCTATCGACGCTGCGGGAAGATGGGCCATTGGGCACAGGAGTGCCCAAATCGCAAGCAGGAGAAAAAGGCTGAGGCTCATTTGGCGCAAGCCAATAATGAGGATGAGGCCACTATCCTGATAGCGATGTTCTGTGCACTACACGACATCGAGGCCGAGGAGAGGGAAGAGGCGACGACGGTGGAAGGGCCTGGGAAGGCCCTAAAGATCGTCAGGCTCGATGAACCACGCGCCCAAGTCTACCTTGGACGTGTGGCCGCCGACCAGGAGCAGCGGTGGTATTTGGACTCTGGTGCCAGCAACCACATGACGGGCTCCAAGGCATCCTTCTCGGAGCCCGACGACGATGTTATCGGTACGGTGAAGTTTGGTGACGGTTCAAGGGTGGCTATCCAAGGGCACGACACCATCATCTTTAGGTGCCAGAACGGGGAGCACCGTGGCTACGTTCCAACATCATCAGCATTGGTCAGCTGGATGAGTGCAGTTGCGAGGTACTAATCAAGGACGGAGTCCTTATGATCAGGGACCGGAAGCAGCGACTTCTCGCGAAGGTGAAGAGGTCCTTGAACCGGTTGTACCTGCTCGTCCTAAAGGTAGAGCAGCCGATGTGCCTGGCGGTAAGGCACTCCGAGGAACTATGGACATGGCATGCTCGATTCAGACATCTCAGCTTTGACGCGCTTGGTTGGTTGAAGAAGATGGCCCGAGGGCTACCCCACATCAAGCACGGAGGCGAGCTGTGTGATAGCTGCCTAGCCGGGAAGTAGAGGAGGCTACCTTTTCCAAAGGTGGCCAAGTATCGCGCGAAGGACGCTCTCGAGCTCGTCCACGGCAACCTCTATGGGCCGATCACACCAACTACAAACAGTGGTCGACGGTATTTCCTCCTGCTCATGGATGATTGCAGTCACTATATGTGGCTGCAACTCCTTATGAGCAAAGACGAAGCGGCGGCGATGATCAAGAAGTTCAAGATGCGTGCGGAGGCCGAGAGCGACAAGAAGCTCCGCGTGCTAAGAACTGATCGCGGCGGCGAATTCACTTCGATGGAATTTGCTACGTACTGCGTGAATCAGGGTGTGGAGCGACACCACACCACGCCGTACTCGCCACAACAGAATGGCATGGTGGAGCAATGGAACCAGACAGTGGTTGGCATGGTCCGATCCATGATGATGGCCAAAGGTATGCCAGCAAGGTTCTAGGGGGAGGCGGTGACCACAGCGGTGTTCATCCTCAACCGCACTCTGACCAAAGCCCGATGGGCAAGACACCGTTTGAAGCTTGGTATGGGCATAAGCCGAGCGTGTCCTTCCTCCAGATATTCGGCTGTATCAGCCATGTCAGGAAGACGAAGCCAAACCTCACTAAGCTAGAGGTCAAGAGCACACCGATGGTGTTCCTGAGCTACACGAAGGGTACCAAGACATACCGGCTCTACGACCCACGCGGAGACAAGGTGCTTGTCTCGCGCGATGTCGTGTTCGATGAGAAGGCGGCTTGGGACTAGAGCAGTCCGAGCACGGGGGGAAGCTGGTGGCTTCACCAGCACCTTCGTCGTCGATTGGTCATCCACGGTGGTGGAGACGCTAGGGAAGAGGTGCCGAGCACTCCAGGAGGAGCACAGAGCACTCCAGCGGTAGAGCCGGGAACTCCTGGGGTAGTGCCGAGCACTTCGGGAGGGATGTCGAGCACTCAAGGAATAGTGCCAAGCACTCCTAGAGGGATGCTAAGCACGCCAGGAGTGGTGCCGGAAGGTTCTGTAGTGGTGGTGACCATTCCAGGACGGGTGCCGAGCACTGCTGTGGTGGAGCCAAGATGTCTTACAGTGGTGCCAACTACTCCAAGACTAAGGCTGAGCACTCCTACGGTGTGGCTGAACACTACAAGAGTTATAACGAGTTGTCTAGAAGTAGTGTCAAGCACTGCAACCATTGTGCCGAGCACTCAAGGTGCTATGCCAAGCACTCCGGCGGAACAAGAAACTCCATCAATGCTGATCGAGTTCGCCTCACCTCCAAATGACATCACTGAGTTCGTGGATGCCTTCCACGAAGGTGAGGAAGTGTGGTTCCACAGGCTGGACGATATCGTCGGTGGCATAGGACCCTCATGACTGGCTGGTCGGCTGTTCAATGACGTAGAGCTATTGCTCAATAGTGCAGAGGAACCACCCATGTTTGTGCTAGCCGAGCAGGACAGAAACTAGCGACAAGAGAGGCTGGAGGAGATGAAGGCGATCGAGAAAAACGAGACTTGGTAGCTCATCAATCTACCTCTAGGATGTCGTTTGATCAGCCTAAAGTGGGTGTACAAGATCAAACGGGACGAGCTCGGCGCCATTATCAAGCACAAGGCACGCCTCATCGCCCGAGGCTTTGTTCAGCGCGAGGGTATAGACTTCGAGGAGGTCTTTGCACTAGTAGCGCGCATAGAGTCGGTCCGTTTGCTACTTGCTTTGGCAGTAGCAAAGAACTGGCACGTCCATCACTTGGACATTAAATCGGCCTTCCTCAACGGCGAGCTAGCGAAGACGGTCTTCGTCAGGCAACCTCTAGGTTTTGCCGTCAAGGGAGAGGAGCACAGGACGCTCCGACTGCGCAAGACGCTCTACGGGCTGCGGCAGGCCCCTCGAGCATGGAACGCCAAGCTTGACGCCACGCTAGACGAGCTTAGGTTTCAGAGGTGCACAACCAAGCACGCACTCTACACACGACGATGAGGGAAGGAGGAGCTCATCGTTGGCGTGTATGTGGATGACTTAATCGTCACTGACGCGTGCATGGAGGACATCAATAGCTTTAAGCATGAGATGGCGGCTCATTTTCGAATGAGTGATCTCGGCGTACTCTCCTGCTACCTCGGCATCGAGGTGAGACAGGGGAAGGAGGAACTCACGCTCGGTCAGAGCGTGTATACCTCTAAGCTACTGGAGCAGAGTGGCATGGTTGAGTGTAAGCTATGCATGACTCCGATTGAGGAGCGACTAAAGCTGACGAAGGCCAGCACCGCGGCGAAGGTGGATGCGACACTCTACCAAAGCATTGTCGATGATCTGCGCTACCTAGTCCACATAAGGCTAAACATTGTGTTCGCCGTGGGTTATATCAGTCGCTTCATGGAGGATCCTAGAGAGGATCACTGGGCTACGGTGAAGCGGCTACTACGCTACGTCAAGGGAACGGTAGATCATGGAATCATTTTCCCAAAGACTAGAGGGGGTAGGCTGTAGCTCATTGTGTTCAGCGATGTAGACATGGCAGGAGACATCGACAGGCGACGGAGCACCTCTATCGTGCTCGTCTTCCTCGGATCGGCCCCAATTTCATGGTTGTTGCCGAAACAGAAGGTGGTGGCGCTATCTATGTGCGAGGCAGAGTACGTAGCGGCGGCGACAACGGCGTGTCAAGTTGTGTGGCTACGCCAGCTGCTAGGCGAGCTGACCGGCGTGGAAACTCACCCACCAGCACTGATGGTGGACAACCAGCCCGCCATCGCCCTCGCGAAGAATCTGGTTCTGCATGACCGGAGTAAACACATTGACGTGAAGTTCCACTTCCTCAGGGACTGTGTCGATGGAGGGCAGATCGTCATCGAGTTTGTCGAAACTGGTCGGCAACTCGCGGACGTCCTCACCAAGCCGCTCGGACGTCTTCGACTCACAGAACTGAAGGAGATGATCGGCATGGAGGTGGTACAAGGGTTAGCAGTAGAATTAGGGGAAGATTATTTGATAATCTACTGTTACCTTGTGTGAACACAGTAAGGGAAGGCGGTGTCGAAAGACCTCCTGCTGTGATACTGTAGCCGCTGCAGGTGCAGACGCCGCACGGCTCACCTGCAGCACTGTAGGCACATGCAGAGGTCGACGCAGAGTCAGCCCTGTATGTTATCTAGTCACTGTTGCAGTAGGACAGCTGTACTGAGACTAGATGGATAGAGTTGTATAAATAGACTTCTACAACAACTCAGTAAGGAGAGTTTAGGTTTGTCATCTCTCAGATAGGGCTTCGGTCAACGCTGGTGTCTTGTACTGTGTGTGCATGCTCTGTTCTTCCTTCTTCTTCTAGCTCTAGCCATAGTGTGTGGGACGGACAACGCTTGTTCGTGGTCAACACGGCTAGTGGGTGCTCGACCACACTAGTGGATGCTCGGCAAGATAGATAAGTGGTTCACTCACCTAAGCCAGTGAACCTATGAGCCTCGACACAGGAACGTAGGCATGTTTCCTTCCCAGGCTACTAAGGGACTAATCTGCCAGCTTTTTTAACTGCTCGCCACGTTCCTCCCTGGAGGGGACGGTCCGGATCACACGTGAAGCCTACGCGAGATAGGAAAAGATTAAGAAAAGACATAACTATTGTTCCCATGTGGCACGTCTGGATCAAAGACACCTTGATAACTATTTATGTTCCCAAGACACGATCGGTCATCGGAGGTCATATATACACAAGTTGTGGGTTGCATATCGGGATACTGCCTAGTTACTCGGGTTCCAGTGGCCATATAGCATGATTTAAGACAAGACCACAGAACCTTTTGAGCAAGTCAAGAAAAATATGATTCAACCAAACGGCTGCTAAGCACACGACGCCGCATCTGCCGCTAACGGCTGCTAAGCACACGACGCCGCATCTGTCGCTAATCTTGTCTATATGCGGCTAAAATGTAGCTAAAGGTTTTCCCAGCAAAAGTTTAACAAGAGTGTTTCATCCTCCAGCTAATAGACTTAGCTAAACTTTAGCCGATATTTTATCTGAGCCATATGGACCCCTGTCAGATAAATTTAGTTGGCTAAAGTTTAGTTGTAGGCTTTAACTACGGCGCCCCATGCCCCGTATTCGTCAGGTGCAAGTTGATGGCCGCAGTTAAAAGTTTCGATTAATAACACTGACTATATGCTATGCATCAAACCAAACAGCCTCCCTAGCAACATGTAAAGGGGTTATGTCGGTACAGAAAGTGACCAACTAATAAATATTTATAGTTTTGTTGTACGCTGTAATCGGAGGTGGCCTAGCACTCAATGACACGGAATTTAGACTGGTTCAGGCAATGTGCCCTACGTCCAGTGTGGGTCAGTCGGTGACTTTATTCCTGAGCCCAGGTGCTCGAAGTCTATAGTGGGGTTACAAACGAGAAGGAGAAATGAGGGGTGTACGGTCGGTCTGGTCGGAAGGGCCAAGATCGACAGGAGTTATGCTATGAATGAAGTGTCCAACCCTAAACCTGAACTTGAAGAAGTCGACTTAGGTTAACTCCTTTTGTGTTTGGATGGAGCACATCCTCTTTTATAGAAGAAGGGGACGGCTTTACAAGTGAAAGGGAGAGAGAGCACGGAAGTTCCTAAGCCTTGTTGCCCACGCCGATGGGGATGGGACAATGGTGGGCGCTGTAACGTCCCACCTCTATAAGGCCAGGCCCACTTACATCTGACAGCTTTTCTAGGACATAGACTGCCCTCACAGACCCACACAAGTCTTCTCTGCGCACTTTGTCCTCACTCATGCGCACCCGGGAAGGACTTCTCGGTCGGTCACCTATCGCTCCAGGCCAAGCACGCTTAACCTTAGAGTTCTTAAGAGATGGGCTTCCAGAAAAGAAGTTGCAACTTGTTGGTATAAGTATCATATTAATCCTGTTAAGCCCTAGGCCGGGGTGTTACAGGCGCCCGCAATACTGTTGATGTCACTGTAGAATGTCAGGTACATGTGGGAGGGTGAGCTACTTTCTTCAAGACTGGAGGACGTCGGTACCTACAAAAATATTGTCTCCTCCGACTGGAGGCATGGCTTTACCACATTCACCTGGTACGGTGAATTTTGGCACCCACAATACTGTTGATGCCTAGAGGCACATGGGGGTCTTACCGTATGGGTGTTTTGACCGGCGCCTACAATACTGCATAAGTAATTGTTGGCGCCTGCAATACTGTCTGTGGCAGGGCGGTTGTAAAACACTGTTCCGCAGGGTATGGTCCCTAGTGCCGTGGTTTGACTTGCGAGCCTTGTCTTGCCTTCCTTCGTACGCTTTCTGGTTCTTTCCGAGTGAGCGTCCCTGGTCGGATGGCCCCAGTCGGTTCTGGCACGCTAGTCGGAGGATAGCGATGGGCAGGATTTCTACGAACCCCGGTCGGAGACACGGGGTCGGAGTCGGAGGCGGTCCTCGGGTCGGGCTTTCCGAGTGGAGGCTGTGCGAAGGCAACCGGGGCCTGACGCTAGCGCTCCGATCGGAGAGGCCGTTCGGAGTCGGCCTGAGCCTGAGCTAGTGCTCCGGTCGAAAAGATGGGCCGAAGGCGGCCAGGGCTTGAAGCGAGTGCTCTGGTCTGTTGAACTTAGTACTCTCAGGCCAGTCCAGAAGAAAAGAAGGCCGTCCTCCTGGGCCGAGCCCTGGCGTGGAAGCCGGTCCCCGAGGGACCCCGAGTTTATGAACCCGACAGGAGCCCCCGAGCCCCCGGGCGATTCAGGCAGAATCGTCTAGGAGATTTTTGTCTTGCCAGCGAGTGTGCGCGAGCGCACCAGCGGGTGTAGCCCCCGAGCCCAGGAGCGGTTTGTGTCGAACCGGCTGGGGGGTGTTTCTGAGTTTGTCAATGGGGGATGTTTTTCTGTTTTATCGGCGGGTGCGCGCGAGCACACCCGTGGGTGTAGCCCTCGAGCCCCAGGCGGTTTGGGCCAAATCGGCTGGGGGTGTTGTCTCAGTAGGCGTGTATTCATGTTTTTTTAGTTTGAGACAGAATTTTGTTAAACCATGGCGTCGTTGCGTGTCGTGGGATCAGGTGAGTCGGAGTCATGAATGGACCCTGGCGTCGGTGCGCGCCGTGGGTGGAGCTAGTTCGGTTCGGTTGTGTTAGAGCTCACTGATCTTTTGGCATCGATGCGTGCCACGGGATCGAGTGAGGCGGAGTCATGAATGGACCCAGGCGTCGGTGCATGCCGTGGATCAAGAGAGTTAGTTTAGTTAGTTCAGGAAGCCGTTACACGAGTTTAGGAGTCGCAGTCCTAGGAGCCATAGCCGGATGTCGCCGATCCTGTCGACGCGAGTTTAGGAGTCACGGTCCCAAGAGTCGTAGCCGGATGTCGCCGATCCTGTCGACGCAAGTTTAGGAGTCATGGTCCTAGGGTTTCTTTGGAGCGCAGTGAAGCTGTCTGAAGCCGTTATGAAGATGTTGTTAGTTTAGTTAAAGATCAGACGAGGCGGTGCTCGTGGGTCCTGGCGTCAGTGCGCGCCGAGGACCGGGCGAGTCATAGTCATGGATCTGGCAAGTTCGAGGTCGCCGTCTTTGGCATTTTTTCTTGAGCCCCTAAGCCCTATTGGGCCTTTCGTAGGGGTCAATGTGAGTTTATGTGTGTTACCCTATCTGGTTCCTCACAAACCAGGAGGGCTGAGTTTCGTCTCCTGTCCCGATCGCTCGGGCTCGAAAGACTAGCTCGGTGAATTGTTAACGGGTGTGATCGAGTGGAATCTGGGTCCGTCGTTCTTGATGGGGTCAGCATAGCCCTCTTGTGACATTCCACTACTTCTTTACCTGCAACCCGACAGATGCCTAGGTCATTCCAGAGACCAACCTGGGTGGCCTTTCGGCCTCCCCTTCGATGGAGATTCTGTGGGCTTGGCGAGAAGTTTAGGATCAAACGAGAAGGTTGAGATGACTCGGTCTGCTGGACCGGGCTAGGGCCACACGGTGCTCATCTACAGTTTTCTCCCCTAGCTCTGTTTCGGTTGCTCATATCAAATGAGGCAGCCGCCGCTTCGTAATGCAATCACGGAATGTTCTGATGCATTTCACTGCACGTGTGATGCTTAGTTCCTGAGCCCTCGGGCGGTTCATGCCCTAACCGTCTAGGGGGTTCAGACGTATGGAATGAAATGCACGTATGGATGCATGAATGATTTAAATTGAAATAGAGGGGGTTTTATAGTGTTTACCTTTGATAGTTTTGAGTGATAGGGCTCGGAGAGCTTCAGTCGGAAATGTCCAACCGAGACCCATGCTCGTCGTTCGTGACAGAGTCAGCGTGGCCCACATGGGGTGTCCCTTCGCTTCCTACCTGTGTCCCAGTGCTTATCCTGAGTAAATCGATCGACTCAGGAGGCCGGTTGATCTCTCTTGGAGGAGATCTTGTTGTTGGGTCTCTCTAGGTCTTGATGACTAGAGCGACAGGGATCGGAGAGCTTCAGTTGGAGACGTCCGATAAGGACCTACGCTTGTCAATCGTGGATTGGCCCTTGTGTGATCAGTTTTGTATTAATGGACACATGCTCACCTTGATGACCTAAGAGACGGGGTTCGGAGAGCTTCAGTCGAAAATGTTTGACTGGGACCCGTGCTCGTCATTCAAGACGGAGTCGTCATGGCCCACATGGGGCGCCCCTTCGCTTCCTACCTATATCTCAGGTGTGGATACTGAGTGAATCGATCGACTCCGGAGGTCAGTTGATTTCTCCTGGTGGAGATTTCGTTGTTGGATCTTTCTAGGTCTGGCCTAGGGAGACGGGGAGTTGTCCACGTGCGGTGGTGCTTCGGTTTTCGTGCCTGACGTGCGGTAGTGGTTGGTCATGCGGTAGTGGTGGGCCATGTCCTGGTCACGTCCCACCTGATTAGGAGCCATTTTGTCGTGCTGGGCATGTCCCGTCGGTCAGGAGGTGTCCCATCTGCATTAAATGGAAAGAGAGAGAGAGAGTTTGTCGCCCCACCATTTCGCCTTCCCGATCGGCATGCCCTTTCCTAACCGCTGCTCCCCTTCCTTTAAGTAGGAGAAGAGAGAGTCTGTTCGCTTCGTTCTTTTGCCTGTTCATCGTCTGCTGCCACTGCCTTTCTTTTTCCTCCTTGTTGTGAGCGTCTTTGAGAGCTACGAAGGTTTCTAGGAAAGGGGGAGGAGAGAGCAAGGGAGAAGAAGAGAACTCACTGATCCTTTTGCGATCTAGGGCGGAATGTCGGACTGGCGGTCATCCACCATTAGGAATTTGGTGCTGGAGTCTTTTGCCGAGAAGGGGTTTCTGCCGCCGTGGGAGGTGGCGCACTGGAGGGTCCCTGGGAAGGAGGAGTTCCCGCAACCTCATTTCGACAAGGTGGTTTCATTCCTTACCTTCCACGAGCGAGGTTTAGGATACCCCATGCACTGGTTCCTGTGTGGGCTTCTCAACGAGTGGGACCTAGAACTACAGTATCTCAATCCGACGGGGGTGCTGCACCTCGCTGGATTCGTTACTATCTGCGAGGCTTTTCTTGGGATGGAGCTGCACATGGATTTCTTCCAGTGGCTCTTCTCCCTGAGAGCCTTGGCGGTGGGGGACTCGGCTGAGATCACGCCAGTGGGAGGATTCACCCTTTAGAGGAAGCCGGGCATGGGAGACTCGTATCCCGGGTACCTCCCCTATGACTCCAATCGAGGGTGGCATGGGGAGTGGTTCTATATCAAAAATCCGGCAGCGGCTCCATTCCCGGTGTTCACCGGTAGGAGGCCAGAGAAAAAAGAAAGTTGGTCGTGGGGCTACACCAAAAAGGAGAAGCACAAGGTGGGAGTCATCGAGGCGGAGCTCCGGAAGCTCATGAAGAGCGGCTTCAATGGGGTGCGGGTGTTTCACACCCTGTACCACCGCTGGGTCATGCCGTTGGCGGAGAGGGTGCGGCCGATGTGGATGTACGATGGCCTCACGGACCCAAACCGTATGTCGTCGGAGGATCTGCTGGACGACGAGGTCTGGAGTCACATTGGTCAGGTGCTGTAGCTGAGGCCCAAGGAGAGGGTCAAAGGGAGGCCCATACCTTTCGACTCTTCGATCGTGTCCCGCCTGGTTTGTTCCCTTCTCTAATCCGGTCATTTTTCTCTGCTTTTCCTATTTCTTGATTGGGGGTCTTATGTTCCATAGGGGCTTAGAAAGTACAAGTCCCGGCCGCACCTTCCCAAGGGACCAGAGGGCCAGGACCAGCAAACCGCTCAGAAGGAAGCGACAGATGCCTGGAAGAAGAAGAGAACTGAGGAGGTTCGGCGGAAGAAAGAGAAGAAGAAGGAGGTCGCCCGGCGCATGAGGGTCAGGGAACGTAGGAGCGATGTCGAGTCAGAACTCACATTGGATGACCCCACCATAGATTTGGATGACATGGTCTTCTCCGATGAGGAGGAGAGTCGGGAGGTCGTTGTGACCTTGGCGGAGCATCGCGGCCCTGCGGCGACATCCGCTAGTGGTGAGCAGGAGGCCATGCGGCATGTGGTGGTTCCTGCGTCGAGGAAGCATGCAGCGAGTGTGGACGTCATTGGCGAGCGAGCAGTGAAGCGGTCACGATCACTGCGCCCCTTGACAGCGTCGCTAGTCCCGTCATTGTCCATGGCGGGCGCGACTGAGCGAGCCGAGCGGTCTGAGGAGCGGACAGGTGCTTGTGCGGCGATAGAACCGGTGCCAATGATGGACTTGTAGCTGAAGGAGGCCTTGCCTATCATAGCTATAGTCGAGCAATCCAGGCGGTCTAAGGGGCAGACTAGCGCCCGGTCGATACACGACTTGCAGTCGAAGGATGCCCCGCCCGCTACTCCGGTTGGGGGGTCCCAAGCCAGAGGTCGCAGCAACCCGTAGGCTAGGCAGGAGTCATTCGGGATGACTCTGACCCCGTTCGAAGCGAGGGGGTGTGGGTCGTAGCCTGGGAGTGGTCCTTGGCCCATAGGTTCATGGTCATCGGAGCCTGCCTTCCACGTCGTGCCGCTCGCCACCCGGTATATTTTCTTGCTTCTTTGATTCTTGCTGGTCGAGTCTTTGTGGAGTGTGGCTTACCCGCGATTTTTGTAAGCGGTCGGGGGATGCCGAGGTTGAGCATCGCCTCGACCCCCGTGCAGGAGGTTTGGAGGCCCACACTGCGGCGTGTGGCGGCAGCAAGGCCTTCCCTCCAGGGGGTGTTGCCCCCTAGGGGGGCTATTGATAAGGCAGCAGCAGCGGCGTCGGTGTTGGCAGCGATCCTGATGCCGACGGCGGAGGTGACGCTCGTGGCCCCTTCTTTAGCAGTCACAGTGGAGGAGACGATGGAGAGCGAACTCCCTATCTGGCCGGGTGGAGGGCTGCACGATCTATTCTTACCGTCAGAGCCGAAGGCGCCGGAGGGAAGCGTGGTCGGGGCAGAGCTGGGACGCCCGGCGGCGTCTCATGCGAACGTGGTGGTGGAAATCCCATCTAACGATGAGGCGGATACCGTGGCAGAACCGGTGGTGTCACCGCAAGAGCTAGTGGTGGTCCGGTCAGAGGCTGGGCCCTCCAGTGGTTCATCGGAGGGTGACCTAGAGTGGCCCTTCCCCAAGGACCCATCGAAGGCGAGGTTCATCCTCTAGGATTCCCGGGAGTGCCAGCTCTGGGAAATTTTTGGTGGACAAGGGCATGTCGTGGTGTCTGAGCTCACTGAGCTGTCTGTGATGCTGGAGAGCACCCAGAAGTAGGCTCGGTTCACCCGGCAGCTGGTTGAGGTTGACCTGCAGCTTGCCACGGAGGTGAGTTTTTGGTACTTCTCCTTGCCCTTTGAATCTTTCGTCGGTTGTTTTTATAACGCCTGTTTTTTATAGGAGATAAGGAAGGTGTCGTCCCGCAAGTCGCACTTCCTCCAGGCGGAACACGCTCGGATGGCCGAGCTAGAGCGTCGGGTGGAGTCCACTTGCCATGAGTCCCAAATCCAGACGACCGAGGCGGCTACGGTGCGGGCGGAGGGGTAGCGTGCGGCAGAGCGGGTGACTGCTGCCAAGCAAGGGCTCGAGGCGGCAAAGGCCCGCCATGAGGAGATCAAGGCGAGGCTACGGACGTACCTAGCTAATACTGAGGCGGCGCTTCAAGAGGCCTTGGCGGCCCTTGAGCTAGAGCGGGCCGCCCTAGAGAGGGCACAGAAGGCCCTGAAGGCGGAGCAGAGGGCCCGATCGGAGGCGGGTCAGGAAGTGCTCGCACTCTGGAGCCAGGTGATGGGGATGGAAGATGTGAGTACCCAGTTGTGCGGGCAGGTGGCCTGGTAGGCAGAGGATTTCTCCACCCTTGAGGCCTCTCACACTGGTGCGTACCCTTTTGTTTTCTCGTGGTGTTGATTTTCCCTCAGCCTGTTTCTGAGTTTGTCGCCCTTCCTCTAGAGCTACGTGAAAAGGTGAAGGCACTGGAGCGAGACCTGGAGACATCCAAGGCGAGCTTCAGCCAAAATGCTGAGGAGCTAGCCAAGTCTCATGAAGAGCGACGTGCTCTCGAAGGGGATCTCGACCAGATCTACAATGTCGCCCAGCTCATCATCTCAGAAATCTTTGGGTCGGCACCAAATACCAGTGCGCCTGTAGTCTAGCTGGTTGAGGTCCTAGACACGGTCACGGACCTCGTCAGGAGTGGGCTATTTTATGGAGTGTCAGGGGTGCTGACCTCGGTGGTGACGCACCACCCGAACCTGGACTTCGACGCTATCTGCAGTGGGTATGCTGAAGGTCTGAGCATGGAGGACATCCAATCCATCGGGGTGAGCTTGCTGCCGCATGCATGGTCGGTGTTAGAGCAAGTCTCCGCCGAGTGGGTGATGGACGTTCGCCGTCAAGACATGGCCCAAAGCATGCATGGAGAGAACGTTTCTAAGCCTATGGATAGCTTGGAGCCTGGTTTGGGGGGAAATGTCGCCTCGACCATGATCGAGCCGAACGTCGTGCCGCCAGGGAGTGAGCAGCCTACGCCTTCGTCGGTCATGCTGCCAGCAGATGCTGCCGGGTCGATTTAATAGCTTGTAGAATATAAGCAGTTAGTAAGCGTAAAAAGTTTTAAGTTCATGGGGGAGCCCCCGTGTAAGACGTTCGTGGTGTGTTTTAATGACTGCAATTGGTTTTTGTTCACGTGATGGAGTTGCTCCGTTCGGGGAAGCTTGTTCCCTTTCGTTCCTTAGTTTTCCCTTAGCATAATTTTGTTTTAAATTTCTTTCTTTCTCGCACCTGCCTGTTTGTTCCGTAGGCTGCAACTTTGCGAGCTCAGGGTGTGGCCCGCGAGGCTCGGCCAGTCGTAACCGTAGGAAAAGGTGGGGTGCAATCAGTTGGAATGTTTCAAAGCAAAGTTGCGTATGGTAAAACAAAGGAATGAACTGCCCTTTCATTCGGGTAGGAAGGAGTTTTTCCATATGAAAGTAAAAGAGTACTTAAGGTAAAAACAAAAACAGAGGGGTAGTAGAGCCCCCTAGTGGAGCCCCCGAGCGCCCCGAGCTAAAAAGTGTTCGGGTCAGGGTGCTCTTATAGGAGCGTACGTTAAGTAAATAATGGTAAGACTAAAACTTTGGGGAAAAGAAAAAACAACATAGCTGTTCCAAGGTGCTTGGTGAGAACGTCGTCGTCGTTATCCTTCAGTCAGTAGGCGTCCGGTCGAATCACTTCATCCTTCAGTCATCTAGATCCTTGTCCTCTGCGCCCCCTTCTTTGGCCGCTGCCTCTTCTCCTTTTTCTTGGCCTACCAGCCTACCTCAGCAGGCGCCTGAGGAGTAGGCAGTCCTTGTAAAGGTGGTTCATAGGGTAGTTGTGGTTGGTGCATGGACTCTCCATGAGCTTGGGGAAGTGGCCGGAGGGGCCTTGCTGGGGCAGTGTGCCCACATGATCAGTCGTGGCGACCACTGCGGAGTTGGTCGGTTGGCGGCGATTCTTTCCATTCTTTTTCCCCTCTGAGTGGAGGGGCCCTCGTTTTGATCTTGGTGCTTGGCCTTTCCTTTGCCGTGGCCTCCGTTGAAGCACGGTGGGAACGGCGCTTGCTGGAGGTGTTGGGCGAAGGTTGGTGGCCCCAGGCTGTCAGGGCTGGGACTCCGGTCGACGCTGCATGTGCCTTGGTTCGGTCTAAGGCGTGCATAGATGGGCAGTCAGCACGGAGTGGTTGTTAAGTCAAGACAAGGTGCCGTTGCGGCTTCATGTGTCATACTTGGTGGTTGTGGCGGTGATAGGGCATAGTGCCCCATCTGCTGCGTCTCTGTTCCCCAGATGGGGAGCGAGGTCGTGACTCGGTGTCGTGATACGAAGCTCTCCGCTTGTTGAACAGCGGCGGTCTCCACTAGTGCCCGGAGGTTCCGGTGGATCGTCTGTTCGCGAGGGTCGTTCGGCTTGGACAAGCTGCGCAGGAGCATTGCCGCGGCGGCAATGTTCTGGCTGGCCCGAGCGAACTATGGGGGACCAGTTCCCCTATTCGTCGTGTCGCGCTGGACCCGACGGGCGTGACCCCGGGCGCCGTTCGCTGGTCTATGCGCGCGGGATGCAGCGTGGTGCGCCGAGCGCGCTGGCGCAGTTGGTGGCCGATGCGGCCACTATCGTTGTAGATCCTCCCCGTGCTCATGTGTGAGCTCGGGGGTCTCCGCATGAGGGCCCAGAGGGGCGTGAGTCCATGCGGACTCTGTTACCCCTGGCGGCCATTCTGGAGCGTCCATCATAGCGCACTCATGGGACGGACGGTGGCTTGGTGCCACATCGCCGATGCTAGAGTCGTCACTCCCAATGTCATCGTGCATGAAGTCGAGACAGCTGGGACCGTAGTCCGCCATCCCCATGAGTTCAAATGTGAGAGGGGGGCGGTGCTAGCATCCGCTAGAGCCCCCGGGCGTACGCGTCTGTGGGAGATACGAGGCCATAGGGGGACCGGCCATATGGCAGAGCAAGGTTTCAGCAGAGAGTTTGCTCAAATAGAGGCGCAGATGCCATGCCATCGATGTCGCGCGTCCCGGAGTCGATGGAGGGCGCCCCTCCGACGGGTGCCGAGTCACGAGTCTCCTTGCGGAGGTAGAGTACATTGAGCCGGTCGGTGGCAAAGTCCAGGCTTCCTAAGCGGAAGGCCTAGGAAGGCTCAAAGATGGGTGGAACTCGCATCCTGGTGGGCGAGAGTGTGGGAAATTCCATCGAGCCAAAGCGAATCGTATCGCCTGAGCTCGCCACGGGAGGGGTGGCGGAGAAATGGGCCATCTGATTACCAAAAAAGTGTTGAACGTACAGCGTCCTCCCCACGGACGACGCCAACTGTCAGTACAGAAAGTAATCAACTAGTAAATATTTGTAGTTTTGCTGTACGTTGTGATTGGAGGTGGCCTAGCACTCAATGACACAGGATTTAGACTGGTTTAGGCAACGTGCCCTACGTCCAGTGTGGGTCGGTTGGTGACTTTATTCCTGAGCCCCGGTGCTCGAAGTCTGTAGTGGGGTTACAAATGAGAAGGAGAAATGAGGGGTGTACGGTCGGTCCGGTTGGAAGGGCCGAGATCGACAGGAGTTATGCTATGAACAAAGTGTCCAACCCTAAACCTGAACTTGAAGAAGTTGACTTGGGTTAACTCCTTTTGTGTTTGGAGGGAGCACATCCCCTTTTATAGAAGAAGGGGACGACTTTACAAGTGAAAGGGAGAGAGAGTACGGACGTTCCTAAGCCTTGTTGCCCACGCCGATGGGGATGGGACAATGGTGGGCGCCCGTAATACTGTTGATGTCACTGTAGAATGTCAGGTACATGTGGGAGGTTGAGCTACTTTCTTCAAGACTGGAGGACGTCGGTACCTGCAAAAATGTTGTCTCCTCCGACTGGAGGCATGGCTTTACCACATTCACCTGGTACGGTGAATTCTGGTGCCCACAATACTGTTGATGCCTAGAGGCACATGGGGGGTCTTACCGTACGGGTGTTTTGACCGGCGCCTATAATACTGTACAAGTAATTGTTGGCACCTGCAATACTGTCTATGGCAGGGCGGTTGTAAAACACTGTTCCGCAGGGTATGGTCCCTGGTGCCGTACTTTGACTTGCGAGCCTTGTCTTGCCTTCCTTCGTACGCTTTCTGGTTCTTTTCGAGTGGGCATCCCCGGTCGAATGGCCCTAGTTGGTTCTGGCGCACCAGTCGGAGGATAGCGATGGGCAGGGTTTCTACGAACCTTGGTCGGAGACATGAGGTCGGAGTCAGAGGCGGTCCTCAGGTCAGGCTTTCTGAGTGGAGGCCGTGCGACGGCAATCGGGGCCTGACGCTAGCGCTCCGATCGGAGAGGCTGTTCAGAGTCGGCCTGAGCCTAAGCTAGTGCTCCAGTCGGAAAGATGGGCCGAAGGCGGCCAGGGCCTAAAGTGAGTGCTCCGGTCTATTGAACTTAGTACTCTCGAGCCGGTCTAGAAGAAAAGAAGGCCGTCCTCCTAGGCTGAGCCC
Source organism: Miscanthus floridulus (assembly GCF_019320115.1). Classification (NCBI taxonomy): domain Eukaryota; kingdom Viridiplantae; phylum Streptophyta; class Magnoliopsida; order Poales; family Poaceae; genus Miscanthus; species Miscanthus floridulus. The sequence continues at coordinate 91,972,449 of NC_089587.1, read as the reverse complement.
TGGTGTGGAAGCCGGTCCCCGAGGGACCCCGGGTTTATGAACCCAACAGGTTGATTCGTATATACTCTACTCCGTATCATTGACTAGCTAACGTGTAGTAGGGGCCGCAGAGATTGTATATACACTGTTCTCCGCTACAAAAGGGAATGGCTCCACCACCAGAACTGTCCACGTCACTCCAAATTATCACGGTAGTTCGATCTTCCATCGTGTGGCCCAAATTGTTTGAAGCAGATTTTGCCGGAAGCGGCTTCCCAGGCTTCTCCTTCCATTTTGGGCCTCCTCCTCTATTTCTCTTTCGCTTCACTGGCTTCTCATCCAAATCTGGTTAAGAAAATATATACGTGGCTTCCAACCTGTTTCCTCTTCTCTCTCTCCCTTCCTCTCCCCCCTCCCGATGCGGGTGGCGCCGAGACTCGTGGGCCGGACAAAACCCTAGTATATATGCCTATAAAGGTGGGGAAGTTGTAGTGATATCTCGCACCGCGCTCGCTCACAGGTCTCGCCAATCTCGGATACTCTGCGAGCTACTGCCTGCTGGGCTTAGATATATGGTATTGTATAGCTACTAGATTCTACGTTATATATCTCGGCCTTCCTGATACACTGTTTGAGTTAATTATGGCCAATGCGGTGTGGACACGTGCCTCTTAATTACCTGCCCAGATGATGCTCACCACTACCGGATTCAGCTTCTTTGGCGAGTGCCTTAGGCACTCGCCAAAGGCCGATATACATTTGGCAAAGCCTTTGCCGAGTGTTACACTCGGCAAAGGGTGCTCGGTAAATAGTTTATCGGCAAAGACCTCTTTGCCGAGTGCACCTTATCGGGCACTCGACAAAGCCTTTGCCGAGTGCTAATCTGATACTCGGCAAAGAAAAGTCATCGTAACGGCGAGCGCCATCGTGACAGCGGCTTTGCCGAGTGTCAAGGTCAAGCACTCGGCAAAGGTCGCCGCTTTGCCGAGCGCCATTGACTCAGGCACTCGGCAAAGGTGGCCGCTGTGCCGAGTGCCACCGGCAAGACACTCGGCAAACAAGCGACCTTTGCCGGGTGCCTTGCACATGGCACTCGGCAAAGCATGTTCCTAGGTTGTCACTTTGCCGAGTGTCATGGCCATTGCACTCAGCAAAGTGACTGAAAACAGTCTTTTTTATTTGTTTTTTAGATCTCATCCAAACAAACAGAAGATATATATAACAAACATCACCAACATCACATATATATCATCAACAGCACATATATATCACCAACACCACATATATATCACAAACGTCACATATATATCACAAACGTCACATGTCTCACAATATAACACAAATAAGTTCACAAGTAATCCAAGTGCTCCATCATCTACAACCACAATTACAAATAGAAGTACCATTAACAACCACAAGTATCATCATCGAGATGGCCAATGATACTGATTTGGTGAAGGATTCGCTGAAGTATGAGGATCGTTCGATGCCGCCGATTGATTCTGCACAAAGGAGAAGAGATTACATGTGTGAGACAAGATAAATATATACCATACATGAATAAAACTTTCATACTCCACTAGGTTTGACCGTAAGCATGAACATACAAACTAAAACATTTATACTCACAGGAGTAGAATAGTTAGGAGGTAGAGGTGGAGGTGGAGCGAATAGCGAAGGTGGCGGAACTACACCCGTAGCGGCGCCAAGACTTTGCATGTACTTATGAGTCCACATATGTTGCTCACCATATTCCACAAAACCACCTTCTGGATTGACCACGAGACCATCTATCTGTTCACGAACCGTGGCACCGGTCATTATCGGTGGTGCAGGGTCTGTCACTACGACACCTTTCGTAAAGTTCTTGATGTCTCGTCTGAATGCATGGTCAAGAGGGAGGAATTGCCGATGTTTGTCGAACGATGAATACTTGCCACCCTTCTGCAGCTAAATGAACCTCAGACCTTCCTTGCATACTGGGTATGGGAACTTCCCGTGAACACACCAGGCCCATAATACATTTTTTCGAAACACACACAGATGCATATGCTCACACACATACACGCAAACTCATCTTTAGAACCCATGTACATTCATCCTACTCCTATAAACACTAAGATCTATATGACTATGTTGGTATAGATCTTATGATTGATGAAATCACCATATATTCTCGTTGTTGATGAACACATCATCTAAGAAATAGCTTTGTTTGCTAACCGAGCATATAGATCAACATGTTTGGTTCTTGTGATAGAACCTGACTTGACACGGCGTATTTTTCTGGATTTATTTCAGGATTTAAATGATTCAAAAAATATAAAATAAATTTTAAAAATATGAGCATCTCCACGCGGCTTTAACTCCCTCCGCTCCTGCATACTGTTACTAGTCACGTGTGAGAGTGATGTACGTAGGTCAACATGGGAGCTATGGGCATTTGAAAATTTAATTTGTTTACTTTGCCTACTATATGTCTTTTTTCTTAATCTAAAAAAACTATCTTTTTATTATGATGATCACGTAATCACCCATTCCTTTAACTGCGCAGATCAAACTGCAGACCAAAAATTACCTTATGGAAGCTGAATGGTTTAGCAAAAACTACACTCAGAGCTTCAAAGGGCATATAGGTCTGTCCGTTAAATCAACGGCCTTGCCGATGCGGCTCCACGTGGCGCTCATGGCCGCGGGCCAACTGGCAACCAAGGAAGCATTCGACTGGGCACTCGACGTACCTGATATGGTGAAAGCAATGGCAGAGACCGGTCGCTTCCTCAATGACATTTGTTCTTATTACGAGGTACTTCATATTCATATCCTTTCGTTCAAAAAAGAAATAATAAGGCATTGCATCCGATTCAAAAAGTACCTGCAATTCTGCATTGCTATTGCGTTCTTTTTATGGGAAGGGGGAGAGACCTGCCGGCTATTGACTTGTTTAATTTGCCACTTCTCCTATATCTCAGGTGACTGATTTTTTTTGTTGTTTTTCAGGCAACATGCAATTTTACTATTGTTTAGCTATAAAAAAATTATAAATTGTCTCTTGTAAGTTGTCCTTTTAGATGTATACTAGTTACTTGTGTAAGATTGTTGTCTGAAAATTATAAAAAAATTTAGACAGCTGAAATATAGCAACTCCCTTAATTTTTTGTGCAATTTCTTGAGCAAGCCACTGCCGCCACAAAACTTGATGTCATCAACAATGAGTTTGGCACATCAAAAACAAATTCATTACTTCTGTTCATCAGACCTGCTTTAGCTAGACAACAAACATTTAACCTTACAACTAGATATGAAAAAAAATGCTTCATTGTAGGGAAATGACAATTAAAGCAAAAAGTAGCAGCTCGAGAGGGTCAAGTACTTGTACAACACTTGGGGAACAAGAATTTAGTGAAGAACTTACTAGGCATGTAGCCATGCGGGGCTTTGAGTTTGGTGCGACCACAGGGATTCATTCAACTAGTTTCTTTAAAATGTTAAAAACCAAAATAATATCAGTTCAATGATTTTTAGAAACCAGTTTCTTTTTTTGCTCCCTGCTACTAAAAAGCGATACAGTTCAGTCAGCTGAAGATTAGAAAGGCCTCACCTATTGTTCGAGCAATAAAACTTTAGGAGTGGAATACCAATCCACATAGATGTACTTACATCAAATTCTTATACATTGCATCAATACTTAAACACTCATGAAAGTACTTTAAAAGTTAACGTCACTTTTGTAAGAATAGCAGCGTTTCAGAATTTTGATTTACTTCCTTCCTCTATTTCAAATTATAACTTTGTGCTAAGTCAAACTTCTCTAACTTCGACAAAATCTATATAAAAAAGTTACCAACATTTACAATATCAAATTATGCCCTCTGTCCATAAAAGAATACAATTATGGTATCTGTGCCGATCAATTGAGCTCAAATTTGACCAAGTTTATAGTAAATAGTATTAGCATTTATATCTCTAAATAAATTTATTATGAAAATATATTCTATAACTAATCTAATGATACTTATTTTGTATAAAAATACTTGTACTTTTTATATAAATTTAGTTAAAGTTCAGACTGTTTGACCCCTCGAAATCCGAGAATTACATTCTTTTTGTGGACGGAGGTAGTAGTTTCATTCAATCAACCATGCAGTATGTCCTGAGAGTGAACTTATTTTAGTAGTGTAGGTGCCAATATATATTTCTATAAAGTTAGTTAGTTAAAATTAGAGAAGTTTGATTTAAACAAAACCAAAGTGACCTATAATTTAAAATGGATGGAGCATTGCTTATATGAGATCACATTGGCATGCATGCATTTATTTGTCCACAGCCAAGGAATAGCAAGAAAGATGTAGCCAGCTCTTTGGAGTGCTACATGAAGGAACATGGCATGACGCCTGACGATGCAACGGCGGCATTTAAAACTATGGTGGAGCACGCGTGGAGGAGGATCAACCAGGCATATATGGAGTTGGACCGCGGAATACTACCAGCGGCTCAGGTAGTGGTGAACATGGCAAGGATGAACGAGATGCTCTACCTTCATGGCAGGGATGCCTTCACCTATGGTGACACCCTCAAGGAGACTGTTGTCTCCCTGCTGCTGAAGGACGTCCCTTTTTAGAAAATGAAATATATTAATATCCCAGCTTCTGCATCGACCGATGCATATATCTGTTGCTTATTACAACACAATCACTACAATCCACGCAATCTCAAACACAAAGTTTTGATCTAAAGAAAAAAAATAGAGAAGTTTCCAAACTCGACATCTAGAGAGCAATTCTATTACTAAATCTCCAACCATGTCTAGCAAATACTTCCATCGCAGGTTGTCTCAATATTCCTACATCCCATCGTTATCATTTGGCGAACCTCCTCCTTCTGTAGTAGGGACCAGGACCTGGTCCAGTAGATCCCCCTAGAGATAACCTGCAAATAAGATGGTGTTGCGGCCTTGTCAAAAATTATATTATTCCGGGTTAACCATATCGCCCAACAAATTGCACTTGCACCCACAAGAATCTTAGATTTCAGCTTCCTATTAATCCCATCTAACCAGCCCGTAAATAAATTGTGAACGTTAGTTGGAGGTATTACATAAAAGAAAATATGAACAATTCGCCACACGAATTTAGCAAAATGACAGTCAAAGAATAGATGTTGTATAGACTCGTCAGAAGAGCAGAAACAACACTTTCTATCTCCTTGCCACTGCCGCCATGCTAAATTATTGTCACACCCAATTTTAAGGATAAAATTGAATGCACTCACTCAGTGTGTGCCCAGAGATCAGTCACACACACAAGCTGACAAATTATAAAAGAGTATCATCACAGTGTATCTTACATCACGATAATAACATAACTTAGTCTTACACATCACAGCAGAAAATAAAAGATAACTCTCTCTTGTGGAACACCATCACAGGGAAGGTCAACTGGTTGACCACAAGCCTAATAATCCTCAGGAAACTCCTCATACACGTTGTCATCCTGTTACCCATCCGGGATTTTTATCCAAATATAGAAAGTAAACAATCGTTAGTACATCCCGTACTCAACAAGATAACATGGGGTTCATGAGGCTCAAAAAGGATGACACTGGTTTACTGCTGTTAGCACTTTTAGTAAGTCAAGATTTTATCATCAGTGATTGTCAAGTTATGCTTAAGCTCCCATTTAAACCCACTTAATCAGATATCAGCATCATTTGGATCATATCATCATATAACCATCATAACTGAACAACAATGAGTAACCAATTATTCTGTGATTTTTCCGGGCCGCTCGTGACCGTGAGCACGGCTGTTATAACAGTTTGTAACCCTCTGCAGAGGTGGTGCACATTCACCGCGAGTCGTGATTCCCATATGCCCAGGTTAATTACTCCCATGTCACTGCCAAGGTGAGCGGGTAGGGTACACTATGAAGCCATTTCATAGGTTTCTCTAACAAGTTAGGGCCGCTAGGTTTCCTCGGCAGGCAGATGTAGGAACCCCCCTTTCCTATGGCACATATCCATCGTGGCTATACACATAGGAACAGAGGCAGTCCTATACCCAACGTGGCAAGCCCCTCTTGCGCCATAAAGGTAACCTCTAACAAGCTAGAAAAGGTCATATTACTGAGCTAAAGTCAGAGCCATATGACTCTCACGGTTGCACTATCAGTCCCAGCTTTTGTCGACAGATAAGTCCTTATGGAGGGCCGGGAACAACATGATCAATAGTCATTTGCACCTTCGCCCTATGGATTCGTTGTTATAAATCATGTTATACTTTTAGTTCCATAGAACCATTAACCTTTGTATAGATCATATTCAGTTAGAGCACTAGCAATCTACCCATATGCAATTAACCCATAGGAGTCAAGGGAACATGTCATCAAATGACTAGAATGTCCTTATGGTTATCAAAGTTAGACACATGCACATGAGTAAATGATTGAAGTGAATAGGACATCAAGGTAAGCCCATGCTATACTTGCCTTGGTTCACAAACTCCTGCTGGTCCTGCTGGTCATCGAAGAACTCTTGATCTCCAACGTTCTCCTCACCGTCTGAACGTGACCAACACGGCAACATACAACATTCCACAGGCATTCATGCAAAGCAAACAATCCTACAGTTAGAACAGTACACCAACAGTATAGAAAACAAGATAAAATGTTTATGAAAATAGTCTACGTCTTGCTATGCTACGATCATGTCAACTCGAAGTTCACGAAAATCAGAGCTAAAACGCGAAAGTTATGAATTAAACGGGGTTTTCTATAGCACTTTATTTAATTAAACCTAATCATGAAATTTAAAAGTTGCAAACTTGATTAACAGTGGTACTAACATGTAGATTATGAAATTACGAAGCTAACGCAATTTGAACGGGTTATTCAGAGCTAAAACGAAGTTTTTATGAGCAAAACAAATCTAGTGGCATTTCTGTAAATACTAAAAGCGTATTTTGGACTAAAACAGTGTACTTTACATTTTCAAAACGAGTAAGCGTACTCTGGAAATTGCGCTAGGGATGGCGGGTTCAATTTGGTGAAACTAGGAGGGCTCTTTAGCAAATCTACCCGCGAAGGGGTATCGGCCTCAGAGAGCCGTTGGATCAAGATCGGGCGGCACGGATTAGATCTGGGGAGGGAGAAGGTGACGCCGGTGCCAGAACAGTAGCAGCCACGGTGGCTCAGCCATGGACAGTGGCGAGAGCTCACCGGCATGTGGGAAAACAAGGCTATGGGCCATGGTGTTCCCAACCGAAGGCACCAGGAGATGGAGGGGGTTCTCGCGAGCTCGTCCAGGCCGAGAAGGCGGCCGGTGGACGCGGTTGGCACGGTGATCGCCATGGCCGGTGGTCGAAGCTCACGGGCGCACACAAAAATGGGTCTACGGGCCATGAATCGAGAAGCAAACTGCACGAGGAGAGAGAGAGGAGAACGGCGAAGCTCACAGCGGGGAGAAACGGGGTCGACGGTGGCTCGGAGACGGCGGTGCGCACAGAGGGCGGACGGTGGATCCTAGCGACCTTCGATGCGGCGGTTACCATGGCACGGGCAATGCGAGAGGGAGAAAGGAGACAGCAGAGGGAGTAGGGAAGGGCTCGGCGTTGTTTTATAGAGGCCTGGCGCGGGGAGGACGCTCCCATGACGTGGAACATGGGCGCGGAGCGGCGGCGGTTGCGGCTGAACAGGTGTGGATGCGCGGGAGGAGGGGGAAGGCACCGACAGGCGGGCCCAAGCCATCAGCGGCTAAGAGTGGGGTGATGGGGCGCGCGGCAACAGCTTGCTGCGGGGCTGGGCCGGCGCGTTACTGGGCTACGGCGAGCCAGGGCAGTGGGCGGCAGTTGCTGGCGATGTTGAACTGCGGCGGAGGAAATAGCTCGGCTCAGCTAGGCCAGGCCCAAGAAGGAAAGAGGGGGAAGAGCGAGCGGGCCGCGAGGAAGAAAGGGCCTACGGGCCGAAACTGAGGAAGGGAGGGAAGAGAATTCCTTTTCTTTTTTTCCAAATACATTTTCCAATTTCATTTTCAAGTTGAATTTGAATTCAATTCAAACCTTGGTCAAATCTAATCATTACAAAAACCAATGTGCAGCAGCATGAATGCATCAACATGTTACAAACCTTATATTTGGTTTTATTTTCACAAAAAATATTTCTTTCCTATATTTAAATGCTCACATAATAACATAATTAAATCGAATTTTCTTATTTCAAAAGACTGAAATTTTTGGGTGTTACAATTCTACCCCCCTTAAAATGAGTCTCGTCCTCGAGATTCGGATGATTGCTTACTCAAACAGTTGGGGATAAGACTTTCTCAGATCCTCTTCTCTTTCCCAAGTGGCCTCATCCTCTGTATACCGATTCCACTGCACCTTGCACATTTTTATAACTCGGCTCCTTGTAACTCTTTCTGTCATCTGTAAGATCTTTATCGGATACTCTTCATATGTAAGATCTTCCTTAACAGTAAGCTCTTCCAAAGGAATCTGCTCTTCTGGTACCCTCAAACACTTTTTCAATTGAGAAACATGGAACACATCATGCACACCTGACAAACTTTCAGGCAGTTCCAATTGATAGACTACTTCTCCACGTCTCTCTAGGATCTTAAAAGGTCATATATACCTTGGTGCCAACTTTCCCTTCATATTGAATCTTTTCACACTTCTCATTGGTGACACCTTCAAGTACACATAATCTCCAACTTCGAAAGTCAGCTCTCTTCTACGAGTATCAGCGTAACTCTTCTGTCGTGACTGAGCCACTCTTAAGTTGTCTCTAATCATTCCTCACTTGTTCTTCCGCGTCTCTAAGGACATCGGGTCCAAACACTTGAGTTTCACCAGTCTGATTCCAGAACAAAGGCGTTCTACATTTACGTCCATACAGCGCATCGAAAGGTGTCATCTTGAGACTCTTCTGGTAACTGTTGTTGTACGAGAACTCTGCGTATGGCAGACTCTTATCCCAACTATTACCATACTATAGTGCACAAGCTCTCAACATATCTTCCAAAATTTGGTTGATCCTTTCAGTCTATCCATCAGTTTGTGGATGGTAAGCAGAACTAAAATTCAACTTTGTCCCCAAAGATCTGTGTACTTTATGCCAGAATTGCGATGTAAACTGAGTGCCTCTATCCGACACAATCTTCTTGGGAACACCATGTAAACACACTATTCTTTCCATATACAACTCTGCTAACCTTGCACCTGTATAGGTAGTCTTGACTGGTAAAAGGTGAGCAACCTTGGTGAGTCGATCCACTATTACCCATATTGAATCATAACCTCTTTGAGTGCGGGGCAAACCTATGATAAAATCCATACCAACTTCTTCCCATTTCCATTCAGGAATCTTCATTGGTTGTAGCAACCCTGTGGGTCTTTGATGCTCAACTTTCACTCTTTGACAAGTGTCACACAAAGCCACATACTCTGCCACATCTCTCTTCAAACCATACCACCAATACTTCTCCTTGAGATCCAAATACATCTTGGTACTTCCGGGATGTATGGAATAGGCAGACTCATGGGCCTCTTGCAGAATTGCATCATGAATAGCCTTCACTTCAGGTACACATATCCTTTTCCAAACCAAAGAGTACCATTCTCATCCATCCTGAATCCTGGTGCCTTTCCAAGCACTACATTCTCCGCTATCTCTTTTAGTTTTTCATCCTCCAATTGACCTTTGCGTATCTCTTGCTCCAATGTAGGCTCTATCACCTAATTCCATTGCATTAGTGACAAAACTCAAGTTGAGATACTCCATTTCAGCACACAACTCTGCTGACAGAAATGTCATCCCAAGTCCATTAGCATAACTTTTCCTGCTAAGTGCATCAGCTACGACATTTGCTTTTCCTGGATGATAATGCACTTCCAAGTCATAGTCTTTGATCAATTCTAACCAACGACATTGTCTCAGATTCAGATCTGATTGGGTAAAGATATACTTCAAACTCTTATGATCTGTATAGATATCACTCTTATGCCCAATTAGATAATGTCTCCAGATTTTCAAAGCATGAACCACAGCTACCAATTCCAAGTCATGAGTAGGGTAATTCAACTCATGCTTCCTCAATTGTCTAGATGCATATGCCACCACTCTTCCTTCTTGCATAAGCACACATCCAAGGCCCAAACAGGATGCATCACAATATATAGAGAAGTTCTTGCTTACGTCGGGCAAAATCAATACTGGAGCTGTAGTCAATCTCTTCTTTAGCTCATCAAAGTTTGTCATGGCATTTATCCGACCATACATATTTAGCATTCTTTTCCAACAGAGCTGTCATAGGCTTAGCAAGCTTGGAAAAACCTTCAATGAACCTCCTATAGTATCCAGCCAATCCCAAAAAGCTACGAATCTCACTTACAGTGGTTGGTGGTTTCCAATTCAATACATCTTGCACTTTGCCTGGATCCACTGCTATTCCACCATTGGAGACAACATGACCTAGAAAAGAGACCTCATCCAACCAAAACTCACACTTGCTCCGCTTAGTGTACAACTTATGTTCTCTAAGCTTTTGCAAGACCAACCTTATATGTTCAGCATGTTCTTCTTTCGGTCTTGGAGAATATCAGTATGTCATCAATGAATACCACCACAAATTTATCAAGAAACTCCATGAACACCTTATTCATCAGATACATAAAGTATGCAGGTGCATTGGTCAATCCAAAAGACATAACGGTATACTCATACAAGCCATACCGTGTAGTGAATGCTTGTCTTGGGTATGTCCGAGTTTCGAATCTTAAGCTGATGGTATCCTAAGCGGAGATCAATCTTGGAGAACACATAGGCTCCTCTCAACTGATCAAACAAATCATCAATCCTAGGCAAAGGGTATTTATTCTTGATTATAACCTCATTAAGTGAATGGTAATCCACACACATCCGTTGACTACCATTCTTCTTATCTACAAAGATCATAGGTGCTCCCCATGGGGAAGAACTAGGGTGTATGAAACTTTTTTCTTGCAACTCTTTTAGTTGTTTCTTAAGCTCTTCTAATTTATTAACCCCCATTCTATATGGACGTTTAGCTATTGGTGCAGTTCTAGGTAATAACTCAATAATGAATTCAATGTCATGATTAGGTGGCATACCTGGCAAGTCATCAGGGAAGACATCTAGGAACTCCTCCATGACACGATCTTGTTCATTGGCATCACCATCCAACTGATTCACAAGTGGCTGTTGGCTGAGCTTGCACTATCACTTCTATACAGATTCTATCTCCATTGGGTGATGTCACAACAATAGATTTCTCCTGACACTGAATTACTGCCCGGTGTTATTTCATCCAATCCATTCCTAGAATAAGATCAATTCCCGCTGTTCTCAACACAATTAGGTTTCACTTTGAAGTCTACCCCCCTTAAGGAAATGCTAGTTGAGGGACTCCAATACGAAGCGGGTATACTACCTCCCGGTGAATTTACTAGTATGGGGTTGTTCATGGCACACAAAGGTATGCTATGCATTCTAACAAAAGCTTGGGAAATAAAAGAATGCGAAGCACCAGAATCAAAAAGTACTATAGCAGAGATAGAGTTGACAGCTGAACATACCCAACATGACCTTAGGTGTCTCCTGAGCTGCATCAGATGACACATAGTTCACCTTCACAGTGTGTAGGTGGTCGGGCGTTGAACTTCTGATTGCTAGTCTGGTTCTGAGGGACTTGCTGGTTCTACTTCTTTGCAACATTGATGAGCATAGTGACCTACTTCTCCACAGCGGTAGCATGCATTGGGGATTATTGGGTGCACCACTCTTCATAGGAGCATTGTTGGTCATTCCCTAGCGTGTTGCCGGATTGCCAGTCTGTTGCGGGGGACGCTGATTACCAGTACTGTTACTGGTACTGAGGGCATTGCTGGAACTGAATACGCTGAGGATACTGACCACGGTTTTCCCTGGTTAGATGGTCCTTGATTCCTCTGCTGAAAACCCTACTGGGGATAGGCTTGCGGGCGTGTGTTGCTTCCAGAAGCTTGCCCTTGAAGCCTCCTCTTCTTGGCTTCCATCTCTTTATGCTTATCGTCAATCACAATAGCATGGTTCACCAAAGACTGAAAGTTAGGGTAGGTGTTGGACATCAGCTGAAGCTGTAGTCCATCATAGAGTCCCTTGAGGAAACAGGCGTTGCTTCTCCTTATCCTCCGCTACATCATTTGGAGCATAACGTGACAGTTGAGCAAACTTGTCATGATACTCCGCCACAGTCATGGATCCTTGCTTGAGGGACCTGAATTCCTCCTGCTTCAATTCCACGAGTCCATCAGGGATATGATAAGATCAGAAATTATCCTTGAATTCCTACCAGGTGATAGCAGGAGCATTGTTGGGACATCCATTCTGGAAAGAATCCCACCAATCCTGAGCTGCTCCCTAGAGTTGACCAGAAGCATACAACACCTTCTCAAGATCGTTGCATTGTGCTATGTTAAGTTGCTTCTCTACAGCACGCAACCAATCATCTGCCTCCATAGGATCTGAGGCATGAGTGAACACCGATGGACGACCCTTCATAAACTCTCCACACTTATCTCTGACCTGAACAGGCGGTAGTCCTCTTGTAGGTTCAATATCCAAGCGCTGCATCATAGCTTGCATCAACTGCGCTTGCATTCCCATCAATTGTTCCATGGTCACAGGTGGCGGTGGTGGTGGATTTATGAGAGCATCATGCCCACGACCACAGGCCTCTGCCTCTTCCTCCTTTTGCGGCCATCTGCTTTCCAACAAATGCGCAAAATTTAGAGATTTCCAAATTATAGAGAGCTTACAAAAGATAAGAAACAATGCTGAGAATTTTCTGGATAAGATTCCAAAAATAGCATTTCAGTAAATATATCATAACTCGAGTTTCAGAGATCCAACAGAGGTGTACCAAGAATGGTTGGAAAGCTTAGGAGATCAGCTACAACTTTTATTTAGATCACTTTTACAGATTCTGACATACACATGGTCAAAAACAGATGCTAAACCAAATCTGTTCTGGGTTCCAGTCTGTGTCAGGAACATCAACTTGTGACAGCTAGGTCTCACAAACCTGAACAGCTTTTGACGTGATTCTAGAGACATTTGAAAGATACAGAAGTCTAGTTATCTCCATAAAAATTTTAGAATTTTTGGCAGCCCAGATTTCGAGATATAAAATAAAGAACACAGGCTGCTCCAGAAAATAGCACAGCAGAGATAAGATAAAGCAAACCATCTACATTAAGATTTCATCTAAACTTAAGGTTCCAACCTAAGGAAGTTGTGGACATGCCCACAAACTTCCAGCAAACAACCAAACTCCAAATCAACCAAGTTCACAATTAAAAACATCTAATCATCAAAGTTCACAAGACCAACAAGTCTAAACTATGACTCACGAACTAACAACGTTGTAATCTTAAACAAGGCACCTAACACCTATGGGGCGGTGTCAATCATGGTGAACGACCGGTGCTTCTTCTTGTAGATCGATGGCATCCCAAGTTGAGCACGAAGTTCATCCACTTGCTTCTGGAGACGTCTCTCGGCTCTCTGTGATGCACGCAGCTCTCCCTTGACTTCTTCATCCACCCCTGCGTAGCATGGACATGCTGCACTGTTGCTTCTAGAGTTGGATCACCTTCTGGTGGAGCCAAGACCTGCCAAACACCCTCATGATCATTGCGAGGAAGGAACCTAAAACGGTCCTCCCTCATGGCCTCAAAGCGACGACCATGGTAGTAGATGTAGGCGTCCTACGCTGCATCTTCCATGCCATCCAATGCATGGGCCCTCCTGGCAGTGGCACGGTGGACAGTCTCCACCTCATGTCCATTCTTAATGTCATTCCAAGCAGTGACAACCAGCTCTACCTTCCAAAAGGTTGCCTCTAAAGGATGCTAGGTACTCTGCACAATGATAGCTGATAGGAGGCATGCAGATCGGGGTAGTAGTCATCCAGCACATGGGTGAGGAGGGTGTGGTAGTAGGCCATCTCTAGGGGCTGGCTTGAAGTAGTACTTGCACTTCCAGCCTATCTCCTCATCCACCATAGGGACAACTAGGGATGGCATAGGTGTAGGTGAAGTAGCTGATGACTCCTCGGGTATAGCTACAGCAGGATAGTCCTGGTGCAACAGCTAGAGTAGGAGCAGGTGTAGGTGTCAGGGTAGCCATCTCCTCATCGTCAGAGATGATCACAATCTCCTTCTTCCGCCTGTGGAGCACGTGGGGTGAACAAGGCACGGTAGCCAGCAGTGCTGAGGCGGGCAGTCTTCGGGTTATGAGACATCTATAGATTTAAAGTGAGATAGAATTAGAATCAACAATTTTATATAATAGATTAAGGTATGAAAAGCATAAATGTTTTAATAAAATAACAAGAATAAGATAGTAAGCAAGAAACCAGAGGAGCAAAGATGCTAAAACTACCAGTTTCTAACTAGGCTTGCGTCCTACAGTCAACCTGGCTCTGATACCAATTTGTCACACCCTAATTTTAAGGATAAAATTGAACTGCACTAACTCATGTGTGCTCAGGGATCAATCACACACACAAGCTGACAAATTATAAAAGAGTATCATCACAGTGTATCTTACATCACGATAATAACATAACTTAGTCTTACACATCACTAGCGGAAAATAAAAGATAACTCTCTCTCTGTGGAACACCATCACAGGGAAGGTCAACTGGTTGACCTACAAGCCTAACAATCGTAAGTACATTCCATACTCAATAAGATAACATGGGGTTCATGAGGCTCAAAAAGGATGACACTGGTTTACTGCTGTTAGCACTTTTAGTAATTCAAGATTTTATCATCAGTGATTGTCAAGTTATGCTTAAGCTCCCATTTAAACCCACTTAATCAGATATCATCATCATTTGGATCATATCATCATAAACCATCATAACTGAACAATAATGAGTAACCAATTATTCTGTGAGTTTTTCCGGGCTGCTTGTGACCGTGAGTATGGCTGTTATAACAGTTTGTAACTCTCTGCAGAGGTGGTGCACATTCACCGTGAGTCGTGATTCCCATGTGCCTGGGTTAATTACTCCCATGTCACTGCCAAGGTGAGCGGGTAGGGTACACTATGAAGCCATTTTATAGGTTTCTCTAACAAGTTAGGGCCGCTAGGTTTCCTCGACAGGCAGATGTAGGAACCCCCCTTTCCTATGGCACATATCCATCGCAGCTATACACATAGGAACAGAGGCAGTCCTATACCCAACGTGGCAAGCCCCTCTTGCACCATAAAGGTAACCTCTAACAAGCTAGAAAATGTCCTATTACTGAGCTAAAGTTAGAGCCATATGACTCTCACGGTTGCACTATTAGTCCCAGCTTTTGCCGATAGATAAGTCCTTATGGAGGGCCGGGAACAACATGATCAATAGTCATTTGCACCTTCACCCTATGGATCCGTTGTTATAAATCATGTTATACTTTTAGTTCCATAGAACCATTAACCTTTGTATAGATCATGTTCAGTTAGAGCACTAACAATCTACCCATATGCAATTAACCCATAGGAAGTCAATGGAACATGTCATCAAATGACTAGAATGTCCTTATGGTTATCAAAGTTAGACACATGCACATGAGTAAATGATTAAAGTGAATAGGACATCAAGGTAAGCCCATGCTATACTTGCCTTGGTTCACAAACTCCTGCTGGTCCTGCTGGTCGTCGAAGAACTCTTGATCTCCAACGTTCTCCTCACCATCTGAACGCGACCAACTACGGCAACATACAACATTCCACAGGCATTCATGCAAAGCAAACTAATCCTACAGTTAGAATAGTACACCAACTAGTATAGAAAACAAGATAAAATGTTTATGAAAATAGTCTACGTCTCGCTACGATCACGTCAACTCAAAGTTCACGAAAATCAGAGCTAAAACGCGAAAGTTATGAATTAAACGGGGTTTTCTATAGCACTTTATTTAATTAAACCTAATCATGAAATTTAAATGTTGCAAACTTGATTAACAGTGGTACTAACACGTAGATTATGAAATTACGAAGCTAACACAATTTGAACAGGTTAATTCGGAGCTAAAACAAAGTTTTTATGAGCAAAACAAATCTAGTGGCATTTCTGTAAATACTAAAAGCGTATTTTGGACTAAAACAGTGTACTTTATGTTTTCAAAACGAGAAAGCGTACTCTGGAAATTGTGCTAGGGAGGGCGGGTTCAATTTGGTGAAACCAGGAGGGCTCTTTAGCAAATCTACCCGCGAAGGGGTATCGGCCTTAGAGAGCCGTTGGATCAAGATCGGGCAGCACGGATTAGATCTAGGGAGGGAGAAGGTGACGCCGGCGCTAGAACAGTAGCAGCCGCGGCGGCTCAGCCATGGACGGCGGCGAGAGCTCACCGGCGTGCGGGAAAACAAGGCCTACGAGCCACGGTGTTCCCAACCGAAGGCACCGGGAGATGGAGGGGGTTCTCGCGAGCTCGTCCAGGCCGAGAAGGCGGCCGGTGAACTCGGTTGGCGCGGTGGTCGCCATGGCCGGCGGCCGAAGCTCGCGGGCGCACGCAAAAACGGGTCTACGGGCCATGAATCGAGAAGCAAACTGCACGGGGAGAGAGAGGAGAACGACGAAGCTCACAGCGAGGAGAAACGGGGCGACGGTGGCTCGGAGACGGCGGTTCGCGCGGAGGCCGAACGGCGGATCCCGGTGACCTTCGGCGCGGCGGTTACCACGGCACGAGCGACGTGAGAGGGAGAAAGGAGACAGCAGAGGGAGCGGGGAAGGGCTCGGCGCCATTTTATAGAGGCCGGGCACGGGGAGGACGCTCCCACGACGCGGAACATGGGCGCGGAGCGGCGGCGGTTGCGGCTGACCGGGCCTGGACGTGTGGGAGGAGGGGGAAGGCGCCGACAGGCGGGCCCAAGCCATCAGTGGCTGAGAGCAGGGCGACGGGGCGCGTGGCAGCGGCTTGCTGCGGGGCTGGGCCGACGCGTTGCTGGGACGCGCGAGCCATGGCGTGGGCGGCAGTTGCTGGCGATGCTGGGCTAGCGGCGGAGGAAACAGCTCAGCTCGGCTAGGCCAGCCCAAGAAGGAAAGAGGGGGAAGAGCGAGCGGGCCACGGGGAAGAAAGGGCCTGCGGGCCGAAACTGAGGAAGGGAGGGAAGAGAATTCATTTTCTTTTTTCCAAATACATTTTCGAATTTCATTTTCAAGTTGAATTTGAATTCAATTCAAACCTTGGTCAAATCTAATCATTACAAAAACCAATGTGCAGTAGCATGAATGCGTCAACATGTTACTAACCTTATATTTGGTTTTATTTTCACAAAAATTATTTCTTTCCTATATTTAAATGCTCACATAATAACATAATTAAATCGAATTTTCTTATTTCAAAAGACTGAAATTTTTGGGTGTTACAATTATCCTTTGTTAAGATTACTCCCTTATATAAATACCACAAAAATACTTTAATTTTGAGAGGTAGTTTCAGTTTTCATATTAAAGTGTTATAAGGCATAGCTTCAACTCCTAAAATGGCTTTGTACATGGATTTGATTGAAAACAATCCATTCTGATGTAGCCCCCACACTGAAACGATCCCTCTGGTTTATTAACTGTACATCTGCAACCATGGCGACCACCTCGTGTCATGCTTGTAAATTAACACCTACCAGAGATCTCCTGAAAGCCACATTTAACGGTATCGTACACAACACCATTCTTATAGATGCGCTTTTCTTCCTAACAATATTATATAATGCGGGAAAGAGAGATTTTAAAGGATGCAGTCTTATCCACGAGTCCTCCCAAAATCGCACTTGAGATCCCGTCGTCTAGATCAAACTTTCCCAACAATAGGAACTCCTCCTCGACCTTCATAAGGCCAGCCCAAAACTAGGAGTCCCCAGGCATGTATTGAACCTGTGTCAAAGTTTTGTTTCTTAAATACTTGTTCCTAAGCAATTGTTGCCAGATCCCATCTCCATTCAGCAACCTAAAAAGCCATTTGCTTAGGAAACACCTGTTATGTATGTCTAAGTTTAGGACTCCCAGACCCCCCTTGATCTTTTGGCGTGCAAACTACCTCCCACTTAATCAATCTATATTTTTTCTTATGTTCGTCGTTCTGCCAAAAAAATCATGACCTAAAATAGTCCAACTTCTTTAGAACCCCTCTAGGTACTTCAAAAAAGGAAAGCATGAACATGGGGAGACTACTCAAACGTTAATCAGAACAAGCCTTCCTCCTACCGATAACATTTTGCTTCTTCAACAATTCAGCCTCTTTTGAAAACGTTCTTCAACATGCTTCCAGTCCTTATTCAAGAGCTTTCTATGATGCATAGGGATTCCCAGATATCTAAATGGAAACGACCTCAAATCACACCTAAAAATTTGTACATATTCGTTTTGATTAGCTTTGGTTGTTCCATAACAGAACAATTCGCTCTTATGGAAGTTGGTCTTGAGTCCTGATAGCTGTTCAAAAGCACAAAGTAAAAGCTTCATGTTTTTTGCCTTCTCTAGATCATTGTTCATAATGATGACAGCGTCATTTGCATACTGAAGGATTGAAAGTCCCTCATCTACCAAATGTGGAACAATCCCTTGAATTTGTTCACTTTCTTTAGCTCGTGAAATAAAGATAGCCAGCATGTCAACCACTATATTAAACAGAATTGGAGATAACGGATCCCCCCGCCGCACTCTTTTCCTGGTTTGGAAATAGTGGCCTACATTATCATTGACCTTTACTGCAACACTCCCTCCACACATGACTTTTGAAATCCATTCGCACCAAGTTGGTGAGAATCCTTTCATTCTGAGGACCTGTTGTATAAACGGCCATTTTAATTTATCATAGGCTTTTTCAAAATCTAGTTTTTAAGATCACACCATCTTGTTTTTTTCCTATGCAACTCATGAATCGTTTCATGCAACATCACAACTCCTTCCATGATATAGCGACCTGGGATAAAGGTCGTCTGTGACGGTCCTATCATCTTATCCGCCACTTTCAAAATCCTATTATTTAGCATTTTTGTAAAAATCTTAAAGCTCACATTTAATAACCATATTGGCATGTATTGTTGTATCCGGGCCGCATCAGCAATCTTTGGTAGTAATGTAATTACCCTAAAATTTAGGCTATGGATAACCAGTCTCCCAGCATGGAATTCATAAAAAAGGTTCATCAAATCCGGTTTCACAACCTCCCAAAAGAATTGGTAAAATTCTACGGGAAAACCATCCGGACCAGGTGCTTTGTTATGTTCAATATCAAAAACTGTCAATTTAACCTCCTCCTCGCTGAATGGAGCCGTCAAACCCTCATTCTTGTCCTCCGACACTTGAGGTATGTCATGCCTCAAAGTCTTGTCCATTGAGAACGAATTCGGTGTATGAGGTCCAAACAGTCCTTTATAGTACTCAGTTATATAATTTTTCAAATTTCCATCCCCAACAATCATTCCTTCTTCTTGTTCTAGCTGGACAATTTTTGTTTTCCTGTGTCTCCCATTTGCCACTAGATGGAAATACTTAGTATTATCATCCCCTTGCAATAACTTTGTTGTTTTTTATCGTT
Organism: Miscanthus floridulus; assembly: GCF_019320115.1. Taxonomy (NCBI): domain Eukaryota; kingdom Viridiplantae; phylum Streptophyta; class Magnoliopsida; order Poales; family Poaceae; genus Miscanthus; species Miscanthus floridulus. The sequence goes on along the minus strand of NC_089587.1, from coordinate 91,952,882 downwards.
GGAGCCAATAGATCTCCTCCTCTGTCAGCAACTTAGTTAATTGCCCTTTGAGATGATGTCTAAGTTTCGTCTCTTGAGGTGACAACATAATTGTCTCTGCCTTTCTATCCAGATCATCTATCTTAGTCAAGAGGTTAGATTTGTGTTTCTTATTTTGTGAAGACAAATTCCTAGCCCAACCTCTAAGGAAACGTCGCAACCTTCTAATTTTGTTTTGCCATTTCTCCATGGGTGACCGACCCCTATTCTCAGATTCCCAAACCTCTTTGACCAACCCAAAGAAACCATCTCTTGTTAGCCACCCTATCTCGAACTTAAAATTCAAAACATTGCCTCTGTGAGATGGCTCACCACTATCTAATAAAAGAGGTGTATGATCTGAGATCTCTCGGTTAAGTGCCTGGACAGAAGCTAAAGGAAATTTTTGTTCCCAATCTGTTGTTACTAAGATACGGTCCAACTTTTCATATGTTGGAACCTCTGCATAATTTGCCCACGTATATTTCCTACCTATTAACTCCAGCTCTCTTAAATTTAACGTTTCAATAATAGCATTAAACAAAAGAGGCCACTTATTATTATATCTTGAATTGTTTTTTCAGAAGGGTTCCTAATGATATTGAAATCTCCCCCTACTAAGAAAGACAGATCCCCACAGCTAGTACAAGCTCGTACTAACTTTGATAGAAAGTGTTTTCTGTGCTCTTCTTGTGTTGCACCATACACAGACAATAGAGCCCATCAAAAACCATCTACTTTATTTTTGATGAGAAACTTGATATGATAATCACCATCCTCTATGTTCTCTATTTCAAAACAACCTTGATTTATTCCCATTAGCATCCCCTCGGACAAACCCCGAGGACATCGCCAATGCCAAACAAAATCAGTCCCCCGCACAAAAGTTTTCTAGACACTGAGTCGAAAAACTATTTTTGTTGGTCTCTGATAGAGCTATGAAATCAAGTTTGTTATCCCCAGCCACATCATGTAAAAAGATGTGTTTAGCTAAATCACGCAGACCTCTGCTGAAGGACTTCCCTATTTAAGCTTACTCTTTGCATGAGCAACTGGTCCGGGCAACATATATGTACTCCCATCTATCAGTGCTGCATGTACTATCACCAGTAGTTGAGTGCCCATGTTTCGTTGTGGATTAAAAAAATAGCCTATTTTTTGGGAATAATGAAGTAGGTTGTTATAATCAGAAATGGTGTCAACCAACCACCTCGAACCTGGTGGCTTGACTCCCTGTATAAGTAGTTATAGTTGTTCTAAATTCACACACACACACACACCCCGCCCCACCCCACACCCCCACTAAGGATAGTCTCAATAAAGAAACTACTCCGAGGCCAAGTTCTTTCATCTTCTTCGGTCATGTCCACACTCCTCAGCAGGTAATTAATTAACCTTATAACTTAACAGATTTTTGTTGCTGTAAATAAAAGTTGAAGACTCTTACCGTGTCGGGGCACAGTACTTTGCATGTGCATCCTTATTTACATACGTTCTTTTCGACCACTACTACAGAACAAGCTAAGCAACCATTGCCAGACTATTATTGTCGGTTCGTAAGTAAAAAGTGTATCACCGTCGTATTTTAAAACCAACCGAGATAATTATCACTACCGGTTGGTAAAATAACTCGGCAGTGATAGGTATCACTACCAGGTTGTTTTGCCAACCGGCAGTACTCCTAGTTTCTGGATCCAAAAATAAAATTAACCTCGATTAACTCAGTGAGAAGTTAGGCCTAGTCTCTCCCTCTCTCGACACCTCTCTTTCCCTAGCCTTATCCTCTCCCCCTCCTACTCGGCGCAGCGCAGCGATGCATGGGGCGAGGGGGGGGGTGCACGGGGGCAGCGCGCTGGTGGCATGGGCAGCGGGGCTGCACGGGTCGGGGAGGTCTCAAGATCTATATCCATCCTCACTCTTCAATGGATCTATCCTTTCACTCTCTTTCTTGAATCAATGATTTAGCTTTATCTGTCTAATCGATATGTGATTTTGCTCTCTCTCTCTCTCTCTCTCTCTCTCTATGTGTGTGTGTGTGTGTGTGTGTGTGTGTGTGTGTGTGTGTGTTGAATCAACCTTGTGAGGACATCCGGCGGCGGTGAAGATGGTGGCCAGGCATAGAGCACGGCGACTGTGACTAGGCAGGCGGTGGCGGACAATGGCCAAGCAGGCGGTGGTGGAGATGGTGGTCGAGTTGCAGCAGCGGGCAACGAGAGGAGCTTCATCGACGGCATAGCTGGTTTTTTTTTACCATGTCATTTAACTCTCTTCATTTCCTACACAATACCTATGTAGATACTCATACTCTATCAAGTTGTTATAGATTATCAATTTATTCTATTTGTGTTTTCAGCCTTTACATTGCACTTATGTGAGATTTTAATATGTATTTACTCGGAACCTTAGTTTAACTTACATTAGTTCTTGTTGCATCCATTTTGTTACGTCATGAATCTATAGTTTTTACTCTTGACTTTTGATCCTATTAATTGTTGTAATTTTTTATCCAAGTTTTAACTTCAATCTCCAGTGTTTATTATATTTTTATTTAAATTTTCTTATATTTTATTAAAATAGACTCTTGGTCCTACCCTGGTCTTAGTTATTGCATGACATAAACCGTCAGTTCAGTTTGCACCACGACATCGAAAATGTTGAGTTTCCTCTATCAAAAAAAACTATCTTGTAGTAGTATTGTTATTTTTTAGAGAAAAGGTGGAGTGCTTAAAATTAAACTGCCAACATTAATATGCCGAAATATTTTATTGAAAACATTAACTTATGTAAAGCAACAACTTATAGAATTCATTATGATAGAGTTTTAATATATTCAAAAATGGATTATCAGTTTCATTGGTATATTTTATCACGATTAATAAAGTATAGAGAGATCTTTTTTGAGAGATCTTTTAGTTTACTTTTTATAATAGCATATGTGGGTTATTAGATACAAATTAATGGGTTACTTTATATTATATTTTATAGAGACTTTGATAATTTAAAACAAATTTAGGACTTACTTATCATTATCTTTCGTAGTGGCAGAGGTCGTTGACTTGTTCCATTGTGTACCATTGATGAAGTAATATTAATCTAGACACTAAATTGTGGGTGGGGGTGCTTGCATGGGGGGTCTATACCGTACCTTCTCGCGCATGTCCTGGGACGGCCCTAGCTAAGTATAGAGGCTTAGATGGCATTTGGATGCTCTAGTTAATCTAATCACTAAATACCACAACTATTTTATGTTAGTAATAATGTTTGCGTTGACATTAAGATATTGTTTATTTGCCTAACCTCAAAAATAATAATAAAAACGCTCATACAAATACCTCACCACCCGCCTGTATAAATGCTTCAATAGTTGGTATATTTAACTGCTCATCAATAGTCCACAAATGTGCTTGGCATGTGTGGCAGCTTTCTGAACAAAACCAGAAGCGGAAGCTGGCCATGGCCAGAGCACATGAATAAATTCAATTTCATAGAAAAAACGCAAGAAAAAAAATTGTCGGGAAATAATTGGGTGGGCGAGGCGCGCACCGACGCCTACGTGCGCTCCCCTCCCCGATGGATGCCACGTGGAGGCCGACGGCATCGCACGCGCCGCATCTAGAGTTGGAGCCGTGGTCCTCGTGTCGGTTTGCCGGTCCATCGGGGAGGGGAGCGAGGACCGCGGCTAACTCCAAATGCAGCGCGTGTGATGCCGTCGGGCTCCATGTGGCGTCGCGTCCATCAGGGAGGGGAGAGCACGTAGATGTCGGTGCGCCCCTAGCCCACCCAATTTATTTCCAAACAGACCCTTAGGGTGTTTTAGCTAGAGGCCTAGCTATGTTTTTTGTTTTTCAAAAAAATCGCTGGCTGTGTAATTTGGCAATGCTGCCTCCGTACCGTTTAGGTTGCTGATGCGATTGCCAAAAAAACCATCCAAATGTGTGATATTTACAAAATAACATCCGTTGTGTCTATGACATGTGGGACCTGCTGGTCAAATTAGCATGGAAATAACCATGTGTGCGGAATTTACTTCTTGTGACAACTACATTTATCGGTAAGAACACCCCATTGATAACTCGCAAGGCACAAATGCTACGAAAGGAAGATGAATGATCATCACAGTCGCATGCTGGTGCATCATGAAAAGCATCCGAAACCGTTTAAACACAACCTCGGTAACGAAAAAAAATGGTAAACGCTGCAGATGTCTCCAGCATTGTGTTACTAAATCTCAACTGTCCCAGCAAATTTGCATGCTCCCTACCGCCACAAATCTCCTACAACTAAAAAGAACAAAGCGTGGACACTTTTTGGTGCGACATTTCAACATGGGTCCATCGTCCTGCCTGCTACGTTCCCGCATCCTCGCTCCGATGCGTGGCCGTCCCTTGCGATATTTAAAAGGAAAGAGCTAAAACGAAACCGTTGCTGTGATTCAGCCTTAAACCTTGCTCCCGTGATTTGAAAAGGGAGGATCGCTCCCGTGATTCATCTGCACGGCTACGCATCCACCGCATCTCCTGCCCGTGGGGGAGGACACGGCCGCTGCTGCCCGCCCTGCGCGGCCTCACGCTAGGAGGAGCTCGCGACGACGGTGTGGCCATCGAGGAAGAGGAGCCCGTAGACTCGCCAGCCTCCGCCATCGTGGACTAAGCGTTCCACCTACGGCCTGCCCTGCCTCCCTCCTTCGGATCTGCATCGGAGGGGAAGTAGCAATCCCACTCCCACCTCGATGCATGGGACTCGAAGCAAGGGTTAGGGCTGCCGCCTGGAGACACGGTGGCCAAGGGGGTGGGTGCCGCCATGGCCTCAACGCGTGACGGACGATGGCTGGCACCGTCGCTGCCTAGAGTTCGAGATTTGGAACGGCCCACATAGATCTAGCAGTTGCGACTCTCGACTCTAGGTACGATTCGATTTGACCGTCTCTTCCCCATTCTCATTGGTTTTTTGGTTTTGATCCGTGTTGATTGCAGTTTTGATGGTGATTTGTTTGTGTTGTTCCGAGAACCATTTGTTGCTGAGCTTCATGGACACGTCGGCTAGAAGTGGCAGCGACAGTGATTCGGAATGGCAAAAAAGAGGACAAGAGCATTCAGCGCTGGCCAAGAAAGGCATGTTCAGGTACGTGGACCAGCCTCCTCCATGAATCCACCCGAGCCTTGCGTTACTTTAGCAAATCTGACAACACCACATGCCTAGGTCAGTGCTTGCATCTTCCGATCCATCTAGCAGCCAACCAGTATGGGAGTTAACTTGCCCTTCCAAATCAAGAAGGCCTTTTCATATGTCACATCTTTTTGGATGAATTGCTTGATATGCTTTGCCCTGCTACTAGGTTGCCAGGCTTTCCTTGCAATAGATAAAAGAGCTATTCTCTGCACAATAATTAGTGGATGAATCCTACCTATATATATTAAATGGGAACTTTGCAGATGCATGGATGAATTCTCTCTATTTTCAGTAGTGGTCATGTGTTTTTGAAAAGGCATTAGAAAAGCAAGATGCATATGAACAATTTACAGTGGTGGTCACTGAGAAGTAGGATATCGCAATGCTTTTCTGCTTTCCTCTCATGCTCATGCCAATATGTCATGCCTTAGTAGAGCTTCTAAAGTGTGTCAAACTGTATGCTCTTATCTACTTGTTAAAGTTATGTAGATAAAAAATTCTTAGAAAATGGTGTCCTCGCATTGCAGTTGTTGTTTTAGCAAGGTCGGTTTCTCTTACTATATGGTCAAAAAATGATGGAAAAAAGTTGTGTTAATTGTGATGTGTATTTTTTGGTGTGCCCACAATACAGTATGAATCAATTTTTTACTCTGCAGGAGGTAAAACATTGCATGGTATGGGATCCTCGTTGTCTTCCTAATGCATTGTAAAGGTAGACTTCCTAATGCTTTGTTATCTTTTTTAAATAACATATTGTTGAAAAGCCTGTAAGCTATTACCACAGAGAGTGTTTTCATGTGCTATGTGACTCCAAGTATTATTAATGTGTAGTTGTCTCTTTTTTTTCAGATAAGCAGTGAACAATAGACAATTGAGACCGTATTTCATTTATAATTAGTTTTTGGATGTCATATGGGTGGTTGGGGTGGTATCCAAAATATTTTTTAACTGCTCCATGGAAATTAAACAAAATCAATGATTTCACTTCTTCATTTTACTACAGAATAAATCTATCTTTCTGAAACAATGCTAACTGAAATGCTGATTTTTTTTGGCTTATCTAAAAAGAGTCAGAGTATTCAACTCAAAATAAGATAGATCTTAAACAACATAGAACCATGTGATCCTCTAGTATATAAAAAGAGATGTGTGCCAGTTGTATTATTTATACTATTGCAGGTATCTTAGGACCACTCAGTGGTGTTCTTCGATCCATGCTTATTATTTTTTTGGTTAAAAATATGACTTTTTGTGCCTGTAGCAATGCACAGGCCAATACATATATTACAATAACTCTATTTCGTAGATTGGAGGAGAAGAAAAGTGAAGGGGAGCAATTTGATCAAAAACAAAAGTGAAAAGTTGTAGATTGAAGGAGAACAATAACTGGTTGATCAAAAACAAAAGTGAAAAACAACTTTTGCTCAATCAATATTGTCGTGTCTTCTTCACAGGCTCTCAGATTATTCTTTGTCGTGTCTTCTTGGAAAATTGCAGGTATGTCACCTTGAGTTGGTAATTTCAGTTAATGTTATCTGAGAGCTTGCAGGTTTGGTGTTAGAGATGATTTCTCTGTTGGCATCACTATATGGTGTTTCTTTTCTGGATAGTTTCAATGCAAAGTTCTATGCTTAATAATGAAAACATAATATTCTTGTTATTACTAAACTGTAAGGCTTGCAAGTTAAAAAATTTAGTACGTGACTATATGGATATGACTCTTCGTGCATACGACTGATAATTTTAGTATGCAACTCTGCATGAATACTAATTAACCCATTCAACTAGCAAACATGGATGAATTTCAGCATGTTTATCAAATAAAAATAATTACTTTCACTTTGAAGAATGATTTGCAGATTTTGATTCCACGTGAGGACCTGGTGTGGAATAGGTAGGACGAGGAAACCATGAGGACCACCTCTCAGGTTGGTTTCCTCCCACCCACCTGAGATTGATCCCTCTCTCTCCCCCCTTCTTGGATTGCTCGCGAATGTGCTCAGGTCTTTTGTCCATTAGTTTTGTGTCTCTAAAACCGAATATTGCAGATTGACCGTGTGAGTTGAAGTGGACTGTTTTAGTGTTGTGGTGACATGATAAATTAGTATCAGTAGGGATGATTCACCCTGATTTTATCCATATCATTTTATTAATCAGGTGGAGTCAATGATATATGATTTTGAACTTGTGTTGCTTTGTGCAGGTTCAAATCTGTGATTATGAACTTATCTTCTTTGAGCCTATAACGCTAAAAAATTCTAAATTTTCATGGTAGAAAACATTGTGCATTCCTTTTGCTTTTGGATTATTATATGTTTCTGAAATTGAGATCTTGAAACAGTCATATCTTTGGATTATTGGGGTTGCATAAACACTTTTAATATGAGCTGATCCTATTATAATTAAAGTGGTACAAAAGATAGTCTGAATTCCTACTCAACCATGTCCCCTACGCCTGCCAGGAGTTGATCTTGTGCCCGTGCAGTGCCGTCTGAATAATGTATTGTTTTAGGTAAATGCATGGGTCTCTTGTCCCCAAGATGTCTTCCAGTGAGGTCTTGTTAATTCATTTGGTTTATGAAAGCTTTGATATTAGCATTGTGGTCTAAATAGTGCCTTGTTTGATCAAGTTTGGTAGTAAACTTAATCTGTTTTTTCATTCATGAATTTCTAATTCCCTACATCATCTGCTCTTTTTTAGATTAGTATGCTCTTGTATGCTAACTTTGATTTTATTTGTTACTTGTAATATTTGCATGGTTAGAAATCTCGGTTCATTAACCTTGTACCTATCAAAAGATTTCACAAACGAAATAGTATCCCAGTTACTAACCTTGAGCAGTACTTGAACTATTTGCAAGCTTAATTAATTGAAATAGTGGCCTATTAGAAAGGAGTATTACTTGTGATAAATTGAATGGTCAAACACTCAAACCACTATGTTGTCTAACTAAAAAAAGACCAATATATGCAAGAGTCTGAATATGCAGCGCATCCGGTTAAGATTTTCTTGCAAGTTGCACTAGCTGACTAAAGAGTGTTATTGGTTTTCCTTTGGTTGGACATAAGGGTGCTATGAAACAATTGATTGCAGCATGTCTGATTACATTTGAATTGGTTGCAAGACGGCGATGGAATCAATAGGTCTGCAACGCTGGCCTCCTCGAGCTGCCATCCTACCCTCCTTACCAGCTCTGCCTTGGACGCGCTCAAGATGTTGGCAACCTCGAGGAGATTGACCAGGAAACCGCATAGGAGATGACGTCCCTCTTCGTCGGCAGCATTCACAGGCTCACGATCTTCTCGATAAGGTGGCAGTGCTTAGTGATCTGCTTCACGTCCCTATTTCCGGTTAATTAGTGCTGACACAGATACTTCAAAAAATGGAGAGTCTGGTTTAAAGACTTTGCAGTGGACAATATCTATTTTGAGTGTCTTAATAGTTTTTGATAGTTTTTGTTAGGAACCTTACTAACTTTATACAAAGGTTCCGATTGTATCTATGTCATCCAAGTTTTCTGTTGCAATAAGTTTTCGTCGTACTCCCTCTAGTTTGTAAATATTTGATGTTTGGAAATATTAGACAAGGTTTGAAATATCATTGGAGCCGCAAGTTCGTGCTGCAATATTAGAGAGGGGAGATGGGTTAGTAGGCATGTAACTTGTCATGTGCCCCTTGTGTACGTAACTCGCCATGTGTCCCTCGTGTATGTAACTCGCAATGTGCTTGTGTGGCTGCTAGCTGGTCTCGCCTTACCGAGAACCAGTCAAACTCTTGTGTATATGTTGTTTCGTTGCAATGGACATAGACCTAGGTTTCTTCATCTTACCAGTGTTTTTACATAGCCAATTATAGGTAGCGCTATCTATATCCATAGCAAGATCTAATATCAGGATTTTGACAACGTTAATTATTGAGAAGAACATGAACGAGGGGAAGAAACTCTTAAATGATAATATTCCCAATGAATATCATCTATAAAGAGGTTGTAGCTCTATAGACAAGATAATATTGCTTGTTAATACTTTTTTCATGATAATCAAAAGTACCTTTATTAAACAGTACTGTTATTTATCGTGCGATCTATGTATTTTTAGTACAAAATTTTATTGTCTCGTAGCAACGCAAAGACACGCTACCTAATCAATACAGAAGCAAAAACTCATCCTTCGAGCAGCAGATGAAATCAACGGAAGCGGGGTTGCCTTGCACGCTGACATTTTTGGATATTACCACGTTACCACATAATGGCCCCGTTCGCGTGCCTTTAAATCTAGCTTGATCCACTTCTTTTTTTATCCAAAACAGTATTTTCCTCTCATAAATTTCTCCAGATTCATCTAGATTCCTCCGGCGAACGGGGCCAATTCACGGTAACTGCATGTTTGTCGGCAGCCACCAGAAATCTATCGTGAGAGCATCTTCATCTTCATCACGTCCCAGCCCTCACCACTGGTGTCCACGGGGTGTGACACCAAAAAGTCTGTTAAGCAAACAGCAAGGATACAGTCCAAAATGGAAAGCCCAACAGCCACGCCAACATTGTCCGCCTGGCAGAAGCCTTGCCCAAAATGGAAACACTAACATGAATGCTATCCCAATAGGCCTAGCTTTGCCCATAGAGGATCCTCTGACAAAGATGGCCCCCTCACCCATCCATGTGGCTCTGTACCCCTCAATTCCCGTTGCTGATGGCCTGAGCAGTGAAGAACACCTAGCTGCACCCAAGGCTGTCTCTGTCACTGGCCGCAGCGGCCCAGCTGGACATGGAGTCATCACTTTCTGTCATCCTTGTTACTCATCAAAAACAAGGCAGAAAACCTCGCCAATCTTTCTTCTAATGCTCCAATTCTGTCAATTGTTTTGATTCCCATCAAGTAGAGACTCTAGATTGGGTTTCAATCATGTGATTCTTGTTGTTTGACCAGATCATAGGGTTAGGGTTTAAAGATGGGATTTCTTGATATTTGTGTCTGGAATTGGTTTGATAGGTTTGAAAGTTGCCTTAAATACAGTGAGTCCAAAGTATATGAAAACACTGTTATGCAATCAGCCAATCGCATTAGTAATGAGTAATCTAATCTTATTTTTTTGTTAGAAAAAGAAATGAAGAAAGGTATAAATTAGGCCATGGTTAATATGTATATTTCATGGATAGGACTAGGAGACAGCATACATACGAAAATAAAAGGTCTATATATCTATTTCTGTTGGGAGTTGAAAACTGAATGATATGTTCACTTTTCTTTAGGCTGTTGAGGATCTTGTTTTGCCTGTGGCAACTATCTTTTGTCCATGATTTTAATGTTCTCACCTTCACTAGGTACACTAATCAATATTGTTATTGTGTTTCTTCAATTTGGAAACATTTTATGGTTATTTCATTCCCATTATAGATTGCTATCATTTAAGTTGAACTGTTCAAAATTGTTGTTTTTATTATTATTTAGACAACATATTTTCTATACAGATTGTGCTAAAGTAGCATGTCCCCTTAGTTTTCTTCTAGCTTCACCCATGAATTGAGGTGGAGTATATGTACTTTTGTGTGTAAAATGGGGTTGTTTAGAAAGTATAAATACGAGACCATATATTTAAATGATACAAACATACTTAAATACATGACTATATATTTAAATGACAAACCTACTTAAAATGAGATTCATGAATTGCGCATACCTATGGATTAGGGGATGATGATGTGCATATGATCTCAATCTCTGTTGGCTGCCACTGTCATATCTTGGTAGTCCTATACCAAATGGAGTCATAGAATATTCAGGAATTCCTGATACAGGAATATTACTCAAATGTCTGTGCTCACTGTCATGATTTCTTGACTCGGTAGCATGGAAAACTGGAGCATTATTCAAATCAGGAGTGGCATGGCCTTCCAAGCCAGTTGAATGCCGATGAAATGAAGTGCTTTCAGCACCAGAATTAGAAGTAGAAGGCACATGAACAGGATGGAGAAAACCACGCAGGGCAAGATATGGGCAAACAAGTGAACTGCTTGCAGCACTTGAGTGATCTCCAGTTGTGTGATCTTCATAAAAGGGAAATATCAATGCAGTAAAAAAGAAAGAACTTTAACACGTTCAAGTTTAGGTCAAAATTCTTACAAGTTGGCTCAGCTTCACGCTCCCTGCAAAAGAAAATATAGGTTAAATTAAGAACTAGAATAAATGAAACATTCATTTAAGAACCTGAGGTTCCATATATGGTATTACCATAAAACAAACAAGAGCTGTTTTTAGCAAAAACATAGTAATCCGGCATTAGTAGCTAATTGTCACACATGAACCAATGGAATGGCAATTCAGAAAGCAGACGGTGATATCACGACATGTAAACATCAGACTTATACTACTGCCCGTTGAAAACTAAATGTGAGCATGTATATGGCAATTTCTACGATACTGCAAAATGATTGTGGACCGTCTATCTGGATAAGATATCATGAATCACTACCTCCTAGGAACACGAACGACAGTGCTGCCGACAACGGTGCGGCCGCAGGAGACGCGCACTCTGGATAAACCAGATTATCCAGATATTTCTCATTTTCTGTTTTTTATTAATCATTTTATCTCTTTGGAAATTCAATGGTCCAGATTTATTAGAACTCTTAGCATAGCCCTATATGTATTCATTACGAATAAGACCGCAATTATGCCCAAACCACCCAACTCCCAAGCTTGAGTCCATGTTGAGAAAAAAATGGGTTTCTATTTCTTCTTAATATAAAACGCCTAGTCCTCCTAGGTTGGTTTAGTTTTATTTTAATAAATAAAGGCCCAAACCATGGCATATCTTCATAAGAGATATCTAGTGGACTGAAAACTCGAAATGGTACTAAGGGGCATGTCATACGGTTAACTAATGCATTAAATTTTATAATAATAATCATCATCATGAACCATTGATGATAGCATCTACAGTTTCTAGGTTATCTTTCAGCCATAGGTAGACATGTTGAATTCATCTTGCAATTTTTGGCTTCTCATAGGTCATAGCTGTTTTCTGATAACTAAGAGCAAATAGCAGGTAATTAGTTCAATAAACCAACATACCCATTGACATGCCATATGACAGGCAAATTTTGATGTGGAACATCCAACTTACATGGATTTGCCATTTCAAACCACAAACAGCCAAATTGGCCGGGTACCATTACAAAAGTATGGACCCTTGCTCGTTCACACCACAGCCATTTAAACAATCATTTTTCCAATATGAGAAGAGGGGGTAGAAATGTCTTTTTTTGCCCTCAGGTCCACTTCAGTTCTTCCTCCTCTCTCCTCCTCCTGTGTTGGTGCTTGGCAGCTGTGGGCCACCACCACCTCTTCCTTCTCGCTGCTGCCACATCCTATTCGTCCCCCAGCAGCGAGTCCAAGCTGGGTGCCTGCGGCTCATCCATCCCCTTCCAGCAGTGCGCCGGATCCAGATGCCGCTGCTCGCCTCCATTCCGCGCCCGTAGGAGGCACCTCACGCACAGCCACAACCTCCCTATGCACATGCAGCTCACCATGGAAGATTCAGGAAGGGCGAAGAGGTGGAGGGGGCTTGCAGTGCTTTGATCGGTAAAGCCACCGGCGACGTGGAGCAGTCGCTCGCCCAAGTGCAGACAAGAGCAGCACTGAGTAAAACCAGAGCAGCGCAGGCAGGCAAGTGTCAAGATCAAGCGTCGCGCATCGACACCATCAGAGTAGCTCATGCCACCACCGCTGCGCCTCCGCCGCTGCTGCCGGAGATGTCCAGCATGGCAGCCACCACTCACCCCCACCACAACAGGTAACAAAGGAGCACCTCTGGGACTGTGTACATAGACCTTAGCAGCAACTATGTGGCTCGACCTTAGCTTCCAGGAGGCGACAGCACAATAGCAGATGAAATAGGAAAGAGAGGAGGGAGGCCACTATCTTATCTGGCGTGAGGATAAAGACAATTGGGAATATGTCAATTCTCCCCCACCTTCTATCTCCTCAAATCAGATACATAAGTATAACAATCCTTAGGGTGTGCTACAGTTAAGAATCATGATTTCCTAACGGTACTCGGCCAATATAGGCAAAAACAGTGTGTCGGTGTTTTCGGACCACCGACGAGTAAATTTGTATTTGCGCGTCTGGCTCGGATGGTGTGGCTCGGAGAACACAAGGGTTTATACTGGTTCGGGCGGAACGTCCCTACGTCCAATTTGCTGCTGCTCGTGTTACCGCCACTTGGTTTGCAGTAGGGGTTACAAACAGGCGAGAGAGAGAGGATCCCAAGTCTCTGGTGGGAGGAGTGAACGGGTGCTGAGAGCTCGCTTGCCACTCAGCCGTGTGCTCGTGTCGTGCTCTTGTGTTCAGATCTCGTCCCATGTCGAGATCCCCCCAGCGTGGGACGCCCTGCTTCCCCTTTTATAGACGAAGAGAAAGCGCGGGTTACAGAGGAGGAAAAGGAGAAGAACGAGAGAGAGAAGAAGGCTTCCAGGGTTGCCGGGTCCTTCTTCTCCTTCATGCGAGTCCCGCCATCCTGTAGATGTCAACAGGGACGGCTCCATGTCGCGGTCCTGTTCGTCACTGGCGCCATGCGCAGGCGTCATCTGTCGGACATGACGTTCCACTCCGTACCGACGAACGTCGTGGTGAACTGACGCGCCTGTCAGCGTCCGTACTAGGATTAGGCAGAACAACACCGGCACGTCCGACACTGTTCTTGATGGGAATCCCCAGGTATGGCCCGTCATGGCCACGGGTTACATCGAGGCATGCCAGCCTCTTCCCTGGCGTCACAGTTTTGACCCAGGCCCATACGCTTGGACCTGGAGTGGTTGGCGGTGGTATGGGTCCCCGTCGGATGAGACAGAACCCGCGTCCTCGAGGTCGGGCGAGACGAAGCCTGCGACCTCGAGGTCGGGCGAGACGGGGCCCGTGGCCTTGAGGTCGGGCGAGACGAGGCCCGCACCAAAGGGGTCGGGCGAGACGGAGCCCGTACCCAAAGGGTCGGGGGAGACGGAGCCCGCGGCCTCGAGGTCGGGCGAGACAGAGCCCGCACCTAACGGGTTGGGCGAGACAGAGCCCGTACCCAAGGTGTTGGGCGAGACGGAGCCCGCGGGCTTGATGTCAGGGGAGACCTTTTAATACGTCTCAAGCCATCCGAGGAAGTCAGCATGGGCGCTAACTTCCTTGCTTTGGGTATCCCTAATACCGGCACGGCGGTCGTGAGGGCGGCGAACCGTGCCGCAGATGAACGAAGGAAGAAGAATTAAGACGAGGAGGAGAAGAAACGGCGGTCAAAGCAGCGAGCGAAGCTGCAGCGAGGGAAGCGGCGTCAAGGTTCATCGGAAGACGAGGAGGAAGAAGAAGCGGAGAAAGAGGATGACGGCTCCATGTCGCCATCCCGTGGGATGATCTGGCCGTCGGGGACGAGGACCCGCCTTCGCTGTAGGCGGGGCCTTTCCTGCGGCATGGCACGGGGCAGGAGGGGAAGGACGCGCGCCCGGAGCCAGTGGAATCAAAACGCCCCACCCCGTCCGGACCTTCGGCGGCGGCCTCGGAACCGGCGGAATCAGGCCGCCTCGCCTCGTCTAGGCCTTCGACGGTGGCCCCGGAGCCAGCGAAAACAGGTCGTCCCGCTCCGTCCGAGCCCTCGGTGGCGCCTCTAGAGTCGGCGGGAGGCAACCGTTCTGATTCGCCTGAGCCCTCCGAGCCGAGGGAGGGTTCGAGCATGATGGTGTCAGGGTGAGTCAAGAGTTTTTTCGTCCTTTTGTCCTAACGAATTTTTGCCGCGAACTGACCTCCATGTCCCTTGCAGCTTCGGAGGACACGGGACTCTCCTGCGGCTCGCTTCGAAAAAGATCCTCCTCTGGCAAACGCGTCAGGAGTCGGCTGGTGCCACGCCGGTGGTGAGCGTGAGTGGCGTTGGGGCGGCCACGGCGTCGACCGGGGAGGCGCAGCCGGTGGCTGTCCTCGATGTCGCAGGCGGAGGCGGCATGGCCGGAGCCGTCGTCCGTGCAGATGGCCATGTCCATGGCGGGGCAGACGGAAGGGGGCGCACCCGAGGCATCCTTCGTGGATGTGGCGACAGGGCAGGTCTCTGTGTCCGCGTCACCCGCCCCCTCTATCGCTAGAGGAGCGGCCGCCGCAAGAGAGGTCAGCGCCGCTTGAGGTCGGCGTAGGGACGTCCCGGTCTCTAGTCCAAGTGGCTGCCCTCGATGAAGCAGCAGAGGAGAGAGAATGGGGGAGCGTCCACACAGAGGCTGGGGACACGTTTCGCGCCCTGACCACCATGCTGAGTTCGATGCGCGACATTGTCGCCCCGGTTGGCCAGGTATGATATGATCATGCTTCCAACCCTCATGTTCTCTTTCCGTGCCTCTAAGTCTTGTCTTCTTCGTAGATCCTTATGGCCCACAGCTGAGAGAAATCCTAGTTACTTGCTGAGGAGACGTGGTGGAGTGAGGGGCTAGCTGCACAGCTTGCTGCCACCCGTCAGGAGGTGGCTGAGCTTGCCCCTGCCGCCCGGGAGGTGGCCGACCTCCGAGTCAGGGAGAAGGACGCTCGCGAAGGCCGAGGAGAAGCTCGCAACCCTGATCGAGAGGGTACGCTCGGACACCGTGGAGGCCGAGCGGCTACGGAAGGAGCGGGACGATTTGCTTCGGGCCATAGAGGAGCTCCGCACAGGGATGGACCTAGCTCGCCAGGAGCGCACCGATGCTCAGCAGCGAATCGGCCACCTCGAGAATGAGCTCCAGAGGGAGAGGGACCTGAAGGTTGCAGCCGAGGGCGTGTCCACCGGGCTCGCTGCGGAGGTCAGTCAGCGCCAAGAAGAGGTCCGGCGCCTAGAGGCCGAGGTGACCCGACAGCACGATGAGGTGCGCAAGCTTCGGGTGGAGGTGGATGGTAGGTCTCCAGTTTCCCTTGTTGTCCTTCTCCTTGGAATCCGTGGTAAGCCTTTTGACACGGTCGGTACGTGACTTGGGCAGGTCTCGATGACAAGCTTGGGGCGGAGGTGGTGAAGAGTCGTGGCCTGGAGAAGGAGCTCAACGAGGTGAAGGACACCCTCCAGAAGGAGAGCAACGAACATGACAACATGCGCGTCACCGTCCCGCTTTGCCTTGCCCTTGGGGCGGTCGAAAATCGCCCGACCGCCTCCTCACCCAAGGCATGGCTGGTGGTGATGTCGAGGAGCTCCTTGGTGGTTCGCGGGCCCTTACGTCCCAGCTTGTGAACCAGGGACTCGGAGGTGGTCCCGGAGAGGAAAGCTCCTATGACGTCGGCATCGGCGACATTGGGCAGCTCGTTGCACTGTCGGGAGAAGCGCCGGATGTACCCACGAAGAGTTTCCCCGGACTTATGTCGGCAGTTTTTTAGATCCCATGGGTTCCCAGGACGCGCATATGTGCCCTGAAAGTTTCCCACGAAGATCTCTTTTAGGTCCGCCCAACTTTGGATTCGGTTTGGCGAAAGGTGTTCCAACCACGTTCGCGCTGAATCGTCCAGGAACAACGGAAGGTTGCGGATAATGAAATTGTCACTATCCGCTCCACCGGCTTGGTAAGCAAGCCGATAATCCTCGAGCCACGATCCGGGGTTTGTCTTCCTGGAGTATTTCGGAATGTTGGTCAGCGGTCAGTACCGCGATGGGAAGACAGCGTTGAGGATGTGTCGGCCAAAGGCCTGAGGTCCTGGCAAGTCAGGGCTCGGGCTTCGGTCCTCGCCGTTGTCGTAGCATCCGCCACGACAAGGGTGGTAGCCGCGGCTAGCCTCCTCCCTCTCGTTGCCATGGGCACGCCTACGAGCATCCAGGGTGTCGCGCGCATCACGGTGGAGGCCGAGACGCTCATGCATGGCCTACTGCCTCGCTCTGAGGGCGCGCCCTGGCTGGAGCCGAGCTCGCGTCGTCAGGACGGCGAGCTCTCAGCCTGTTGCGCTGCCACACGCTCGAGTGATGGCTCCCCCTGCTGGAGTTAGAGTCGAAGGGCAACTCCGATTCTCCCGTGAGAAGGTCATGGAAAGATTCCATGACGTATTCGATCATCCCCACGAACTCGTCGTTCGTAGGGGATGGGGGCATGCGCTGCACCACAAGGTGACCAATGATCTCTGTAGCGTTGCGCAGACCAAACGGGAGCGCTATCGAGGCGCTCCGGATGAGGTATTCCGGGGAGAGCGGCTCTCTTCCGGCAAGCTGCGTCATGACATTGGCGAACGATAAGGTGATGCGGAGTAGGTCCTCCTGGTACGGTCAGAGTACTAGAAAGGCACCAAGCTGACGCTCTAGCCTCCCGTAATTGAAGCCAAGGAGCTAGTCGCTCCTGGGGGCGCGGGCCTCTGGTGCGTGCAGCTGCAGCTCCTCAAGCGCCTCGGCGATCACGTCGAGGCCGGCGGAGTGGAGAGGCTAGACGGCGACGAGAACCTGCGCCAACTGTCCCTTCGTCGTAACGATGAAGTTCAGGTTCCCGAAGCGCATGTGCACGCCCGGGACCCAGCTGACGCCGTGACTAGCCATCCGAGGCCTGATGTGGATGTCGAGACGCGCAAAAAGCCCCTACCTGGCGTGCCAGCTGTCGGTGTTTTCGGACCACCGACGAGTAAATTTATATTTACGCGTCTGGCTCGGATGGTGTGCTCAGAGTACACAAGGGTTTATACTGGTTCAGGCAGAATGTCCCTACGTTCAGTTTGCTGCTGCTCGTGTTACCGGCACTTGGTTTGCAGTAGGGGTTACAAACAGGCAAGAGAGGGAGAGGATCCCAAGTCTTTGGTTGGAGGAGTGAACGAGTGCTGAAAGCTCGCTTGCCACTCAGCCGTGTGCTCGTGTCGTGCACGTGTTCAGATCTCGTCCCGTGTCGAGATCCCCCCCAGCGTGGGACACCCTGCTTCCCCTTTTATAGACGAAGGGAAAGCGCGGGTTACAGAAGAGGAAAAGGAGAAGAACGAGAGAGAGAAGAAGGCTTCTAGGGTTGTTGGGTCTTTCTTCTCCTTCATGCAAGTCCCGTCGATCCTGTAGATGTAACAGGGACAGCTCCATGTCGCGGTCCTGTTCGTCACTAGCGCCATGCGTAGGCGTCATCTGCCGGTCATGGCGTTCCACTCCGTACCGACGGACGTCGTCGTGAACTGACGCGTCTGTCAGCATCCGTACTAGGATTAGGCAGAACAACACCGGCACGTCCGACACTGTTCTTGATGTAAATTCCCAGGTGTGGCCCGTCATGGCCACGGGTTACATCGAGGCGTGCCAGCCTCTTCCCTGGCGTCACAGTTTTGACCCAGGCCCATACACTTGGACCTGGAGTGGTTGGCGGTGGTATGGGTCCCCGTCGGATGAGATGGAACCCTCGTCCTCGAGGTCAGGCGAGACAGGGCTCGCGACCTCGAGGTCGAGCGAGACGGGGCCCGTGGCCTAGAGGTCGGGTGAGACGGAGCCCGCACCCAAGGGGTCAGGCGAGACGGAGCCCACACCCAAAGGGTCGGGCGAGACGGAGCCCGCACCCAAAGGGTCGGGCGAGACGGAGCCCGCGGCCTCAAGGTCGGGCGAGACAGAGCCCACACCCAAGGGGTCGGGCCAGACGGAGCCCGTACCCGAGGGGTCGGGCCAGACGGAGCCCACGGCCTTGAGGTCGGGTGAGACCTTTTAATACGTCTCGAGCCATCCGGGGAAGTCAGCGTGGGCGCTAACTTCTTTGCTTTGGTTATCCCTAATACCGATACCCGACACAGTGTGAAACAACATATACTCCATCCGATCTGGTATATTAGGCAGAGGCAAAAAAATCACAAAACCAAAACATACACAATGACTAATGTCGGGTGCCACACTACGACTTCGGCATGTATGCAGCGCTATGACTTCTGCATGTATGCATGCATGCCGTGAGCCTGGCCTACCCCACACCCCGCTCAAGGAAACGCACACATGCAGCAGAGCTGGACGCTTCTCCAGCTGAGTTAATGCACACAGAGATCAAAGCAACACGCTGTCGACGAAATATGGTCGGCAGTCTACCTAGGGGTATGCCCAAGGTAGTAGATTGTCGGCAGACAGATGCGCAAGCTACAAACAAGATGGTGACGCAAGACAGACACGAGGTTTTATCCAGGTTCGGCCGCCGTGAAGGCATAATACCTACGTCATGCGTCTGATTGTATTGTTGTATGTCAATAAGAGATGTTTTTAGAGGGGTCCCCTGCCCGCCTTATATAGTCCGGGGGGCAGGGTTACAGATCTGGAAACTAATTCTAGCCAATTACAATTGCCATAGGTGACCGGATAAGAATTCCTATTCTAACCGACCAGGATCTTGCTTGACCTCCAAATCTGCCTTGATTCCTTGCGCGGGATTCCGAACAGATTGGCCGGGCCACGCGTCGTCTTCTAGTGGGCTAGACCTCCTGATCCGGGCCGGCCCAAGCCTAGCCGTAAGGGTATAGGGGTTAATACCCCCACAGCTAGTCCTCGAGCACCATGTATTATGCTACGACACGCCGTTCGATCTCCTTCAACTAATGTGATCCGTCGTCATGTCATCTCCAACTGGTTGAAATATTGACCAATCGAATGTGCTAGCATTCTGGTCAGAATAGAAAGTAGTGGACCACGATTATAGCCAAAGATTCCGGTTGTCCGAAGAATGCATGGTGCTCTAAAGAAAAAAGAAAAGATTTCTTTCCTTATCAAGTGTGCCCACTTGTATTTCTGAAAAGAAATGTAAGTGACCCTTGGACAATAGTAGTTCTGGCGAACAGTCAGAGCGTAGGGGTCGATAAAATAAGCACATTCACCGCAAGGTGAAGTGTGCCCACTTAGTCCTCGAACCTGGTAGTAGGTGACGTAGGCACGTGATGCTAGGGTCTAAAAAGAATTTCCACTGAAGTTAAGAATCCAATCGTCATGCAAGCAATACAAGATGCACCGGCAGGTGCATCGTACCGATGTAGTCCCCGAGCTTGTTGGAAGGCGAAGTATAAGCCTTGTAGCAAGGTCTAAATAAATGCCTCTCGACTATATGTGAGTACAAATCACATATAGCCGAGGAGAACGGTCTCCGAGCAGTGGTCGGAACAGTTCCCGAGCACGATAGTGGTCAGAAAAGTCCTCGAGCACGATAGTGGTTGGAGCAGTCCTCGAGCACGGTAGTGGTCTGGACAGTCCCCAAGCACGGTAGTGGTCTGGACATTCCCCGAACACGGTAGTGGTCTGGACAGTCCCCGAGCACGATAGTGGTCTGGACAGTCCCTGAGCACGAGAGGTGCAGCAAAAAACCAAATGCCACTTGTACTATTATTTTGTGTATTTATTTATTTACTTGCTCTGTCAAGTCCAATCTGACACGTCTGGTCAAAAAAGTAGACGGGTATAGCACGTCATACTGCCTTCTTGTCCTTTCAAGCAAACAGTTACGTGGCACCTGTAAGTAGGTGCGTCAGCGTGGGCCCTCTCACACTGGTAACGAAGAGGCGCATACACTGATAATGAAGAGGCGCATATATTAGCATAGATCTCGAGGTTGTGAAAACAACCGTCTACGGCGCGTGCGCACGTCTCCCAAGAATCTCGGGCAGATGAAATGGCAGAACTCTTGGTTAAATACAGTATAGAATTGGTAAGTTACTTTTTACTAAACCCCATTACCATTCGCCGCCGCAGCCTTCTTCTTCCCCTTGCCAACCCTAATACATCCGAAATCACCACCAACCAATCCTCCACCGTATCCTTGCTCATCAGCAAGGCCGGATTCATGGCGAAAAGTGACGCCCAGAAGAAAGCATGAGTCATGGCGAAGGAGTGGTGGAAATCGAGAAGCAACGAGCAGACCATCGAAGACCTCGTCATCATGGGAGTACTCCACAACAAGGAACTCGCAGGATGGCGTGCGCCGGAGGGCGAGGGGTACCCCGATCCACAACCAGGTGAGATCGTGGTTTTCGAAGACTTCTTTAAGCAGGGTTTTGGGGTTCTAGTGCACCCTTTCCTTTAGGGGCTCTGTCTGTACTATGAGATTGGGATTTGCAATCTGCATCCCAACTCGATTCTCCTTGTCTCCACCTTCATTCATCTTTGCGAAGCATATGGCGGCTTCCAGCCCCATTTCGACTTCTTTCGCCATATTTTCTGTCTGCGGAAGAAAGGAAGCGGCGGCTCAAAGATAGCCGGAGGTGTGTACCTTAACCTCTGTGACAGGATCAAGGCCCAGTACATGCACTGCCCTTGGAACACGTCGCTTGACGACTGGTACAAGAAATGGTTCTACATCCACAAAGAGCCGAACACGATCACACTGTGCGACGTGGGGTTCATTCCAGAGAAGAGGACAAGCTGGTCAGAGAAGCCCAAGCACCTGGAACAGATTTCAAAAATACTTGGGATGATCCCGTGGAAGAAACTGGATGGTCCGAGCGTGGTCGGGAGCTTCATCAGTCGACGGCAAAGAAGAAAGCCTTCTCTAATCCAGTTATTCCCCAAAAATTGGCTTACGAGAAAAGTGAAAAGGAATTAAATGCTACAGTACAAAAAGATGTGAGCAGTTTCTTCGAAAAAGTAAGAAAGCAACGAGAAGCGAGGGAGAACCCGGAGAAACCATACTTCTACCTACCTCCAGATCTTCTAAGAAAGAAGGTGGACCAGAAAAAGCGGGAATCTCAAAAGACCCTGCTAAAATCGGACTACGACTGCTCTCTCACCAAGTCATTTGAGGCGGCGCAGAAAAAGGCTAGAGCAGGGAAATGTGTTGCACAACTCGGACAACAATCGCAACAATCAGTCCCCTCTCTTGTCATTCGTAATGAATATGGTTCAAACTTAGATGTACTGGATGTCGATTTTGAGGACCTGGCTCGGTTTTACGAGGATACCGGTTTGGACCTTGCCCAAGTGCTCGCTGAAGGACCATCTGCATCGAAAGTGGATCCTTGGAAGAAATTTGAACATGGAAAGAGTCTATACAACCCTAAGGCCTTAGGTGAACTGGGTACATAAATGTACCTACTAAACAAGTGGTACATGGCGGTGTGTGAACGGGGAGAGGACTTTGTTTCTGTCAGAGTTAGAAACCAACATTACTTCCATGGCAATGATGTTATATATGTCGAGTTTTTAGAATTACACCAACTATGCCACCTAGACTCTTTCGACAAAAGTCTCATTAGCTGCTATTGTCTGTAAGTGTGATTATTTTCTACTATTAAAGTGTATATATATAAATCTACATGTATATATATAAATTATATATCCTCATACTATATTTTTATATATGCAGATATGAGATGACAGAAATCAGAAAGAGAAAGGATAATGATGTTGGTTTCGTTGATCCAAATGTCGTATTCAAACACCCTAGTCCCCCGCCTCAATGGAAAGCTGAACTCGAGAAAATCTCATGAGGTTCTTAGTGAACCAACAAAACAAGGACATACTCTTCCCCTACAACTTCAAGTGAGTGTTAAATAATTAATGTCGATCATATGGACATTTGTTCAATTATTTGCTTACTAGCTAAGCTATCTCCCATATATATATATATATATATATATATATATATATATATATATATATATATATATGTTGACTCTAGTTAATGTCGATCATATTTGTGTATAAAAATATATGCATCAATCAATGGATATTGATGGTCATCGATATGGCCAATAGTCGGTTGAGCATCTTAGACTCGTTAAGAAAAGAGCCAACAGAGTACCAAGACATGATAGATATTATCCAAGGGTAATTTGGTCTCTCTAGCAACTATATATACCCCGATCTCTTAACTGCAATAATTATTAAAGGCCAAATTAATTTTTTATTTTATTGCGCGCAGTGTTTAGAAAAGTTTCATTGAGGAACACCACATGAAACATTGCAAAGCACCACTGGATGTAATCGCACACAAAGTAAGTACTAGCTACATTTATATATATATATATAATTCAATTAACACCATGCATGCTTTCAATTCACCGGGTCTTTTTTCTCGTAAAAGTGGGTTCTGAGGCAAGAACAAGGGAACAACTACTGCGGATACTATGTTTGCGAGTTCATCATGGCATACGCAAAAGAACTCCTGAAGAGACCCTCAAAGTATGTTATACAAATATATTCATATATTCACAATTTCTTTTATTGCTCATATATATATAAGTAATTACGTGACCAACACACACACACACACATATATATATATATATATATATATATATATATATATATATATATATATTAATACTTTTCCTTTAACTTTTATTGAAGACTCTATGGTTGAAGGAAAAAGTCATGCGCCGTGACCAACTGAAAGTAATTCAAGAGACCGCAGGATTTCTTAATGACCAGGTCTTAAACCCCGCCGACGAGTTCTACAATGACGTGAACGAAACATAGATGGAGTGAATTTGTTATCCCAAGGATATGATAGAATATACAATACAAGCTTTATTTATAATATATATATACATATTATATGAGCATAAAATAACGTACAATATATGTATATGCATGTAATATATACGTTAGTTTCAAACTTTAGTTTGTACAAAATGTTCGAACATTATAAGCGTGTAGAATACATATATTATTAGTAGCGTAGAATGCGTATTCGAAAACCTATTCGAAAACCAAAACGAATCATCAATTGAAAATAGAAACAAAAAATAAAGAAAAAAAAAAGAAAACCTTTACTAAAGGTCCGGTCCACGTGGCCAGGCCGGGTTTAGTCCCGGTTGGTATTACCAACCAGGACTACGGTCGAGAAACCGTGACTAAAGAAGGGGCACTTTAGTACAGGATTCGTGCTCCCGATTGGAAAACCGGGACTGAAGGGGTTTCCCAATCGGGAGTAAAGTGTGTTTCTGTACTAGTGATGCTCTCGCCGTTGGAATCTACGACGATGGCATCTCGAAGATGCCCACAGTGGCGTCTCAACTCCTGGCCATTGTAACGCCATGAGGGTTAAATATGATTTCGTTTCACGTCTATACATCATCACGCTTATTGCCTGGCAAAACATTTTTAATTGACCGCTACCGACAGGTCAATGGATCCACTTACTAATTTTAAACGAAATGCAGAATGCACTCTCTAGGATGAATTTTGCACTAACCATATATAATTGACTTGGCTCCCAAAGCATCCACATTACAAAATGTAATGACAACCGGAGGTGATCTAGCAAGGCATTGACGCTACTATCTAAAACTGTCTAGTAGACAATGATTTATTCATCACCATATGCATATTAATGAAGAAGAGACTTCGTCTATGAGCACAAATTCTAATGCAAGCTCACATGGATGATGACACAGGCATGAATGCCAGCGTGTGAACTAGCGAGAAATTGTGCAAGACCAGAGATAGACATAGTTTAATAAATTATTAATCCCGACTAGATCTATTTTACCCCATGGCCCCAGAAAGATGCACCGAGCATACGAATATAAGAAGTAGCACTGGATGTAAGGCTTTTACTCGCTTCCCGGGGGCCAGAACCAGTATAAATCTCTATGTCTCGTGTGCAACCATCTGGATCAATCTATGCGCGCGATCACGTTGCTAGGCATTGCCGGAGCTAAACAATCCGACACATTGGCCAAGGTGAAGGGCAAGAAGGACAAGGAGGGGTACTTGCGTGTTCTCCCAACGCCTACCACTTGGAATGAGAAGGTTCCATGATTGGTACTTGCGTGTTCTCCCAACGAGCATAGATATCATACAAGCATGCTTTCCCACCGGCACATTTGGAAGCCCAGCCGGGAAAATTGTCTTTGACTTCAATGACATGCAAACATGCTTTCACCTGGGAGAAATGGAGATGAATCTAATTCGCACGTGGTGCCTGTAAGTCCTTGTCCTCTCGATATGATATGAATATAATCTTTGAATTTTGTTGTAACTAACCCACGCCGTGATTTGTAGAATGCAAGTGCACATTGTCAAACAAATGCCAAGTGTAAAAGTCGGGTATGTGGACCCTCAAGCTATAGCCCAAACAAATTTCAATTACCCTAAACGGTGGACACTTGATGCCAAAGAGTTAGCTGCTGCAAAGACTCTTCGGGAGAAAGAGCACATCCGTACGGCGAAACTAAGGGAAGAGTCCCTTAAGGTTACGGCATACATTGCCCTGGCTTTCAAAAATCTCCAACAACACTCTACTATATGGCTACCATACAACTTCGAGTAAGCTCAACTCTATACTTAAAGCTTTGTTCGATATATTTTATCCGATGCAAAAGAGCTTATCTAGTTCTATGATTAAATCCATGCAGGAACCACTGGATTTGTATAGCCGTCGATGTCGGGAGGAGCATGGCATGGGTCTTTGATTCATTAGATAAGGACCCGGTGACATACAAAGACTTCATATCGATTCTCAAGACGTATACATATCGACAATCCTCATTACCTTATATGTTTGTATACATACTTGTAACGTTCACTTTTGGATACTAACAAGTTGTATTTGCTAAAATAATTCGAACAGGGCATTTAGGTTCTATGCCACTAATCATCATGGAAGGCATGATCCAGCAAGGAAGGAAAAGCTGGCTATAAAAACACTATATGCGGTAAGTGTAACTTACTTCTTCAGTACTCCATTACATGGCTGTCAAAAGCATTACTTAACATTTTCATATGCAAAACACACAGTGCCCCAAGCAGAAGCCTGGGAGTGTACATTGTGGATACTATATATGTTCTATAATGAGTAACACCGGTGCCTACAGGAGACACTCCTTAAGGGTAAGTTTGAACATCTTCACCCGTAGTATAAAAACTTCGTAAATGATATAAAATACTAAACCGAAACTTGTTCTCTTGTAGTGGAGAGAAGAGAAAGGAATGAAAAGAGACCCATACAAGGACGTTGATAACAATGTGTATGGAATTTATATATTTAATGATGGATTGTATATATTCTTGTGAATTGGACTTGTAATTGTAGTTTATAGAATACTCTTGTGCTTGTAGTCGCGGTCGCGGGGCGTTCGGCAACGCGAACGCGGTTCGGAATGCTGGTCGTGGGGCGTTCGGCAACGCGAACGCGGTTCGGAACGTTGGTCGTGGCACGTTCGGCAACGCGATTTCGAATTGTAAATTTGATTTTTTTTGCGGGAAAACGTACTATAGGGGCGGTTCTAGATTGAACCGCCCCTACAAATACCTGTTTGTAGGGGCGGCTGGTAATACGAGCCTCCCCTACAGATCTATTTGTAGGGGCGGCTGGTAATACGACCCGCCCGGCTGGAAACACCAGCCGCCCCTACAAATCGATCTGTAGGGGCGGCATGAAAACCGCCCCTACAAATGCATGATTTGTAGAGACCCTTGCGTAGGGGCGGCTGGGCAAACCGTCCCTACAAATGGTCTACAACCGCCCCTAAAAACCCTTTTTGACGTAGTGGTTAAGCCAAACTAAATCTATTTTCTAACCTCATGGCCCTGGAAAGACCGATGCATGCTCACATGAGCATCTCTCTAGCGGTTCACCTTAGGTTCTCACTCTTCTTGAAGTATATAAATAAATTGGTCACCTTTTTCTAACATCTAAAGCTACTGAGTTAAATTGGTCGATGCATGCAACTCAATATAGTCTCAGTGGCCGAGGTCTTAATTTGGCGGGAGTAGTTAAATAAAGCTACTGTAGATGGCTCCTATTTCCATGTTTGAGGTGTGAGGTATCTTGTACGTGAGGGGAAATATTGAGGTATAAGTGAATTGTCCATCTTTTCCTAACAATTTATTCAAGCTCTTAGATTGAGCTTTTTAGTCCACACAAGTCGACACCTTTGTCCCAAAAGGTCAGATTATTTTAACCCCTTGGCCCGAGAAAGGTGCATGCTCACATGGGCATCTCTAGCCGTTCACCTTAGGTTCTCACTCTTGTTAAGTGAATTTGTCACCCCATCTTTCCTTAACAGGTAAAGCTATTGGGTTAAATTGGTTGGTGTGCCTCCAACTCAACATAGTATGAGTGGTGGAGGTTTCAATTCTGAACCTTGGTGGACGTCGTAGTTAAATAAAGCAGTTGCAGCCGGATTCTATTTTTCCACTTTTGAGGCGTTTTCTGTATCCAATACGTGAGAGGAGGAATGTTGAAATATAAATAGTTTTTCAATCCTTCTCTAACAATTGAAGCTTTTATATTGAACTCGTCGGTCCATGTAACTCAACACCTTTGTCCAAAATATAATAATTTCTGGTTTTGTACTGAGTCAAATTATTTTACGTTCGATCGATTAAGTTTAGATATATTATATCCATCCGATCCATGCTCTCGCCGTTGGAATCTACGACGATGGCATCTCGAAGATGCCCACAGTGGCGTCTCAACTCCTGGCCATTGTAACGTCATGAGGGTTAAATATGATTTCGTTTCACGTCTATACATCATCACGCTTATTGCCTGGCAAAACATTTTTAATTGACCGCTACCGACAGGTCAATGGATCCACTTACTAATTTTAAACGAAATGCAGAATGCACTCTCTAGGATGAATTTTGCACTAACCATATATAATTGACTTGGCTCCCAAAGCATCCACATTACAAAATGTAATGACAACCGGAGGTGATCTAGCAAGGCATTGACGCTACTATCTAAAACTGTCTAGTGGACAATGATTTATTCATCACCATATGCATATTAATGAAGAAGAGACTTCGTCTATGAGCACAAATTCTAATGCAAGCTCACATGGATGATGACACAGGCATGAATGCCAGCGTGTGAACTAGCGAGCAATTGTGCAAGACCAGAGATAGACATAGTTTAATAAATTATTAATCCCGACTAGATCTATTTTACCCCATGGCCCCGGAAAGATGCACCGAGCATACGAATATAAGAAGTAGCACTGGACGTAAGGCTTTTACTCGCTTCCCGGGGGCCAGAACCAGTATAAATCTCTATGTCTCGTGTGCAACCATCTGGATCAATCTATGCGCGCGATCACGTTGCTAGGCATTGCCGGAGCTAAACAATCCGACACATTGGCCAAGGTGAAGGGCAAGAAGGACAAGGAGGGGTATTCACCGGTGACTTTGGTGTAGCATCGATGGCCTTGGTCGATGTCATAGAAGAAACCGGCCACGGTCTGGGGCAGTTTCTTATGGTTGTTGGGGTCCGAGATGAGATTTTTTCAGGAGCGTTAGACACATTTGTAGCTGAACAAGGAGCGGACAGGGAGGCGGCGAAGGATCTCGAAAACGAAATCCTCCGAGAGGCTAGCCAATGCGTTCCTCTTGTTGCGGGCCTCCTCAATTTTGTCTATGTGCAGTAAGATGAGAGCTTGCTCAGTAATGAGATCACTGAAGAGGAAAATAATATAACAAAGATCCAACAGTGAAGTCCACAACTTATACCAAAGTCGAATAGTGAAGTAATATAGCTGTAACCATTACAATTCCAGCTAAGCCAAGTCTATCCATCACACTTACAATCTGTACACGAGCTTAGAGCATAGGAGGCGGACAAAGATTAAGAGGACGATAAATACAACAGTTTTGAAGGCAGAAGCAATGGGCCTGTTTGTTTGCCTAGAAAAGATAGGTATAATCAAGCAAGAACTTGACAATTAACAGGCATAGTTGCACATAAGCATTTACAGTAACAAAAATGAACATATGCAGAAAAACAAGACATCAGCAGAAAACCAAACAGTGCCACCTCCTAGTTCGTTTCATTATCATATCATTGGCCTAACCAGATCTCCAACGCTAGAATGTTTCTTGAAACCTCATGTTTAAGTAAGGACCAAAACAGTGTAGCGAACAAAAAAAAAAGGCGAGAAAGGAAACTTGTGGATTGGATCTGTCGCCTCTGCCGCGACACACAACGTGATGGAGGTGGCAACGGGTGTGGCACATCCTCCCGGTGGCTTACACCACAATAATAAGATACCTCCGGACTACACTAGGGTCGAGGTGCATACAGTGAAGCCCGAGTTCATGCAGTGGAGGATAGACTAAGCAACTCCCGAGGGGCTAGTGTTACTCGGAGACGTTATGGGGCAGTTCATCCTCTGGCACAAACGGGACATTATATTGACTGCTTCTTCGCCGTCTCCCCCTCTCCCAAATTTGGAGCGAGTTGTTGAGGTCGGGGAGATATTTTCACCATCTCATGACCCCCACATTCCTGAGATGACACATTCTTCCCCGCCTCCTAGCGAGCATGTGCCTGATGAGATGCCACAACCTTCTCCAGCTCGTACCGAGCAAGTGCATCATGAGATACCACAGTCTTCTCAACCAGCACAGCCGATACATGAACAAAGAGTGCCTCCTAAAGAAGCTGCAGCACAAGAAGATGAGGACGTGCCTGAATGGGAACTTCGAAAGAAGCATCCAATCACCATAAGGCCAGTTTATGTTCCGATCAAAGACGTCTCGTCGGTGTCCAAGTGGTATTCCCATGACCAGTTCAAGCCTGAGAACCAAGTTAAAAAAGTCCCATCACAGGGTTCTGAGGAGGCCATCACTAGCAAACTCCACCAAATTGCAAAGCAGTATCCAAATGTTGATGCCATCAAATGGTCAAAGGATTGCCCGAAAACATATGAAAGAGGCAAGCCCTTCCTACCAAACCGGGACATCCAACGCCTACCACTTGGAATGAGAAGGTTCCATGATTGGTACTTGCGTGTTCTCCCAACGAGCATAGATATCATACAAGCATGCTTTCCCACCGGCACATTTGGAAGCCCAGCCGGAAAAATTGTCTTTGACTTCAATGACATGCAAACATGCTTTCACCTGGGAGAAATGGAGATGAATCTAATTCGCACGTGGTGCCTGTAAGTCCTTGTCCTCTCGATATGATATGAATATAATCTTTGAATTTTGTTGTAACTAACCCACGCCGTGATTTGTAGAATGCAAGTGCATATTGTCAAACAAATGCCAAGTGTAAAAGTCGGGTATGTGGACCCTCAAGCTATAGCCCAAACAAATTTCAATTACCCTAAACGGTGGACACTTGATGCCAAAGAGCTAGCTGCTGCAAAGACTCTTCGGGAGAAAGAGCACATCCGTACGGCGAAACTAAGGGAAGAGTCTCTTAAGGTTACGGCATACATTGCCCTGGCTTTCAAAAATCTCCAACAACACTCTACTATATGGCTACCATACAACTTCGAGTAAGCTCAACTCTATACTTAAAGCTTTGTTCGATATATTTTATCCGATGCAAAAGAGCTTATCTAGTTCTATGATTAAATCCATGCAGCAACCACTGGATTTGTATAGCCGTCGATGTCGGGAGGAGCATGGCATGGGTCTTTGATTCATTAGATAAGGACCCGGTGACATACAAAGACTTCATATCGATTCTCAAGACGTATACATATCGACAATCCTCATTAGCTTATATGTTTGTATACATACTTGTAACGTTCACTTTTGGATACTAACAAGTTGTATTTGCTAAAATAATTCGAACAGGGCATTTAGGTTCTATGCCACTAATCATCATGGAAGGCATGATCTAGCAAGGAAGGAAAAGCTGGCTATAAAAACACTATATGCGGTAAGTGTAACTTACTTCTTCAGTACTCCATTACATGGCTGTCAAAAGCATTACTTAACATTTTCATATGCAAAACACACAGTGCCCCAAGCAGAAGCCTGGGAGTGTACATTGTGGATACTATATATGTTCTATAATGAGTAACACCGGTGCCTATAGGAGACACTCCTTAAGGGTAAGTTTGAACATCTTCACCCGTAGTATAAAAACTTCGTAAATGGTATAAAATACTAAACCGAAACTTGTTCTCTTGTAGTGGAGAGAAGAGAAAGGAATGAAAAGAGACCCATATAAGGACGTTGATAACAATGTGTATGGAATTTATATATTTAATGATGGATTGTATATATTCTTGTGAATTGGACTTGTAATTGTAGTTTATAGAATACTCTTGTGCTTGTAGTCGCGGTCGCGGGGCGTTCGGCAACGCGAACGCGGTTCGGAACGCTGGTCGTGGGGCGTTCGGCAACGCGAACGCGGTTCGGAACGTTGTCGTGGCACGTTCGGCAACGCGATTTCGAATTGTAAATTTGATTTTTTTGCGGGAAAACGTACTGTAGGGGCGGTTCTAGATTGAACCGCCCCTACAAATACCTGTTTGTAGGGGCGGCTGGTAATACGAGCCTCCTCTACAGATCTATTTGTAGGGGCGGCTGGTAATACGACCCGCCCGGCTGGAAACACCAGCCGCCCCTACAAATCGATCTGTAGGGGCGGCATGGAAACCGCCCCTACAAATGCATGATTTGTAGAGACCCTTGCGTAGGGGCGGCTGGGCAAACCGTCCCTACAAATGGTCTACAACCGCCCCTAAAAACCCTTTTTGACGTAGTGGTTAAGCCAAACTAAATCTATTTTCTAACCTCATGGCCCTGGAAAGACCGATGCATGCTCACATGAGCATCTCTCTAGCGGTTCACCTTAGGTTCTCACTCTTCTTGAAGTATATAAATAAATTGGTCACCTTTTTCTAACATCTAAAGCTACTGAGTTAAATTGGTCGATGCATGCAACTCAATATAGTCTCAGTGGCCGAGGTCTTAATTTGGCGGGAGTAGTTAAATAAAGCTACTGTAGATGGCTCCTATTTCCATGTTTGAGGTGTGAGGTATCTTGTACGTGAGGGGAAATATTGAGGTATAAGTGAATTGTCCATCTTTTCCTAACAATTTATTCAAGCTCTTAGATTGAGCTTTTTAGTCCACACAAGTCGACACCTTTGTCCCAAAAGGTCAGATTATTTTAACCCCTTGGCCCGAGAAAGGTGCATGCTCACATGGGCATCTCTAGCCGTTCACCTTAGGTTCTCACTCTTGTTAAGTGAATTTGTCACCCCATCTTTCCTTAACAGGTAAAGCTATTGGGTTAAATTGGTTGGTGTGCCTCCAACTCAACATAGTATGAGTGGTGGAGGTTTCAATTCTGAACCTTGGTGGACGTCGTAGTTAAATAAA
The DNA here is from genome assembly GCF_019320115.1 of Miscanthus floridulus. Lineage (NCBI taxonomy): Eukaryota > Viridiplantae > Streptophyta > Magnoliopsida > Poales > Poaceae > Miscanthus > Miscanthus floridulus. Next base: position 91,920,733 of record NC_089587.1, on the reverse strand, counting down.
GCAGTTGCAGCCGGATTCTATTTTTCCACTTTTGAGGCGTTTTCTGTATCCAATACGTGAGAGGAGGAATGTTGAAATATAAATAGTTTTTCAATCCTTCTCTAACAATTGAAGCTTTTATATTGAACTCGTCGGTCCATGTAACTCAACACCTTTGTCCAAAATATAATAATTTCTGGTTTTGTACTGAGTCAAATTATTTTACGTTCGATCGATTAAGTTTAGATATATTATATCCATCCGATCCATGCTCTCGCCGTTGGAATCTACGACGATGGCATCTCGAAGATGCCCACAGTGGCGTCTCAACTCCTGGCCATTGTAACGTCATGAGGGTTAAATATGATTTCGTTTCACGTCTATACATCATCACGCTTATTGCCTGGCAAAACATTTTTAATTGACCGCTACCGACAGGTCAATGGATCCACTTACTAATTTTAAACGAAATGCAGAATGCACTCTCTAGGATGAATTTTGCACTAACCATATATAATTGACTTGGCTCCCAAAGCATCCACATTACAAAATGTAATGACAACCGGAGGTGATCTAGCAAGGCATTGACGCTACTATCTAAAACTGTCTAGTGGACAATGATTTATTCATCACCATATGCATATTAATGAAGAAGAGACTTCGTCTATGAGCACAAATTCTAATGCAAGCTCACATGGATGATGACACAGGCATGAATGCCAGCGTGTGAACTAGCGAGCAATTGTGCAAGACCAGAGATAGACATAGTTTAATAAATTATTAATCCCGACTAGATCTATTTTACCCCATGGCCCCGGAAAGATGCACCGAGCATACGAATATAAGAAGTAGCACTGGACGTAAGGCTTTTACTCGCTTCCCGGGGGCCAGAACCAGTATAAATCTCTATGTCTCGTGTGCAACCATCTGGATCAATCTATGCGCGCGATCACGTTGCTAGGCATTGCCGGAGCTAAACAATCCGACACATTGGCCAAGGTGAAGGGCAAGAAGGACAAGGAGGGGTATTCACCGGTGACTTTGGTGTAGCATCGATGGCCTTGGTCGATGTCATAGAAGAAACCGGCCACGGTCTGGGGCAGTTTCTTATGGTTGTTGGGGTCCGAGATGAGATTTTTTCAGGAGCGTTAGACACATTTGTAGCTGAACAAGGAGCGGACAGGGAGGCGGCGAAGGATCTCGAAAACGAAATCCTCCGAGAGGCTAGCCAATGCGTTCCTCTTGTTGCGGGCCTCCTCAATTTTGTCTATGTGCAGTAAGATGAGAGCTTGCTCAGTAATGAGATCACTGAAGAGGAAAATAATATAACAAAGATCCAACAGTGAAGTCCACAACTTATACCAAAGTCGAATAGTGAAGTAATATAGCTGTAACCATTACAATTCCAGCTAAGCCAAGTCTATCCATCACACTTACAATCTGTACACGAGCTTAGAGCATAGGAGGCGGACAAAGATTAAGAGGACGATAAATACAACAGTTTTGAAGGCAGAAGCAATGGGCCTGTTTGTTTGCCTAGAAAAGATAGGTATAATCAAGCAAGAACTTGACAATTAACAGGCATAGTTGCACATAAGCATTTACAGTAACAAAAATGAACATATGCAGAAAAACAAGACATCAGCAGAAAACCAAACAGTGCCACCTCCTAGTTCGTTTCATTATCATATCATTGGCCTAACCAGATCTCCAACGCTAGAATGTTTCTTGAAACCTCATGTTTAAGTAAGGACCAAAACAGTGTAGCGAACAAAAAAAAAGGCGAGAAAGGAAACTTGTGGATTGGATCTGTCGCCTCTGCCGCGACACACAACGTGATGGAGGTGGCAACGGGTGTGGCACATCCTCCCGGTGGCTTACACCACAATAATAAGATACCTCCGGACTACACTAGGGTCGAGGTGCATACAGTGAAGCCCGAGTTCATGCAGTGGAGGATAGACTAAGCAACTCCCGAGGGGCTAGTGTTACTCGGAGACGTTATGGGGCAGTTCATCCTCTGGCACAAACGGGACATTATATTGACTGCTTCTTCGCCGTCTCCCCCTCTCCCAAATTTGGAGCGAGTTGTTGAGGTCGGGGAGATATTTTCACCATCTCATGACCCCCACATTCCTGAGATGACACATTCTTCCCCGCCTCCTAGCGAGCATGTGCCTGATGAGATGCCACAACCTTCTCCAGCTCGTACCGAGCAAGTGCATCATGAGATACCACAGTCTTCTCAACCAGCACAGCCGATACATGAACAAAGAGTGCCTCCTAAAGAAGCTGCAGCACAAGAAGATGAGGACGTGCCTGAATGGGAACTTCGAAAGAAGCATCCAATCACCATAAGGCCAGTTTATGTTCCGATCAAAGACGTCTCGTCGGTGTCCAAGTGGTATTCCCATGACCAGTTCAAGCCTGAGAACCAAGTTAAAAAAGTCCCATCACAGGGTTCTGAGGAGGCCATCACTAGCAAACTCCACCAAATTGCAAAGCAGTATCCAAATGTTGATGCCATCAAATGGTCAAAGGATTGCCCGAAAACATATGAAAGAGGCAAGCCCTTCCTACCAAACCGGGACATCCAACGCCTACCACTTGGAATGAGAAGGTTCCATGATTGGTACTTGCGTGTTCTCCCAACGAGCATAGATATCATACAAGCATGCTTTCCCACCGGCACATTTGGAAGCCCAGCCGGAAAAATTGTCTTTGACTTCAATGACATGCAAACATGCTTTCACCTGGGAGAAATGGAGATGAATCTAATTCGCACGTGGTGCCTGTAAGTCCTTGTCCTCTCGATATGATATGAATATAATCTTTGAATTTTGTTGTAACTAACCCACGCCGTGATTTGTAGAATGCAAGTGCATATTGTCAAACAAATGCCAAGTGTAAAAGTCGGGTATGTGGACCCTCAAGCTATAGCCCAAACAAATTTCAATTACCCTAAACGGTGGACACTTGATGCCAAAGAGCTAGCTGCTGCAAAGACTCTTCGGGAGAAAGAGCACATCCGTACGGCGAAACTAAGGGAAGAGTCTCTTAAGGTTACGGCATACATTGCCCTGGCTTTCAAAAATCTCCAACAACACTCTACTATATGGCTACCATACAACTTCGAGTAAGCTCAACTCTATACTTAAAGCTTTGTTCGATATATTTTATCCGATGCAAAAGAGCTTATCTAGTTCTATGATTAAATCCATGCAGCAACCACTGGATTTGTATAGCCGTCGATGTCGGGAGGAGCATGGCATGGGTCTTTGATTCATTAGATAAGGACCCGGTGACATACAAAGACTTCATATCGATTCTCAAGACGTATACATATCGACAATCCTCATTAGCTTATATGTTTGTATACATACTTGTAACGTTCACTTTTGGATACTAACAAGTTGTATTTGCTAAAATAATTCGAACAGGGCATTTAGGTTCTATGCCACTAATCATCATGGAAGGCATGATCTAGCAAGGAAGGAAAAGCTGGCTATAAAAACACTATATGCGGTAAGTGTAACTTACTTCTTCAGTACTCCATTACATGGCTGTCAAAAGCATTACTTAACATTTTCATATGCAAAACACACAGTGCCCCAAGCAGAAGCCTGGGAGTGTACATTGTGGATACTATATATGTTCTATAATGAGTAACACCGGTGCCTATAGGAGACACTCCTTAAGGGTAAGTTTGAACATCTTCACCCGTAGTATAAAAACTTCGTAAATGGTATAAAATACTAAACCGAAACTTGTTCTCTTGTAGTGGAGAGAAGAGAAAGGAATGAAAAGAGACCCATATAAGGACGTTGATAACAATGTGTATGGAATTTATATATTTAATGATGGATTGTATATATTCTTGTGAATTGGACTTGTAATTGTAGTTTATAGAATACTCTTGTGCTTGTAGTCGCGGTCGCGGGGCGTTCGGCAACGCGAACGCGGTTCGGAACGCTGGTCGTTGGGCGTTCGGCAACGCGAACGCGGTTCGGAACGTTGGTCGTGGCACGTTCGGCAACGCGATTTCGAATTGTAAATTTGATTTTTTTGCGGGAAAACGTACTGTAGGGGCGGTTCTAGATTGAACCGCCCCTACAAATACCTGTTTGTAGGGGCGGCTGGTAATACGAGCCTCCTCTACAGATCTATTTGTAGGGGCGGCTGGTAATACGACCCGCCCGGCTGGAAACACCAGCCGCCCCTACAAATCGATCTGTAGGGGCGGCATGGAAACCGCCCCTACAAATGCATGATTTGTAGAGACCCTTGCGTAGGGGCGGCTGGGCAAACCGTCCCTACAAATGGTCTACAACCGCCCCTAAAAACCCTTTTTGACGTAGTGGTTAAGCCAAACTAAATCTATTTTCTAACCTCATGGCCCTGGAAAGACCGATGCATGCTCACATGAGCATCTCTCTAGCGGTTCACCTTAGGTTCTCACTCTTCTTGAAGTATATAAATAAATTGGTCACCTTTTTCTAACATCTAAAGCTACTGAGTTAAATTGGTCGATGCATGCAACTCAATATAGTCTCAGTGGCCGAGGTCTTAATTTGGCGGGAGTAGTTAAATAAAGCTACTGTAGATGGCTCCTATTTCCATGTTTGAGGTGTGAGGTATCTTGTACGTGAGGGGAAATATTGAGGTATAAGTGAATTGTCCATCTTTTCCTAACAATTTATTCAAGCTCTTAGATTGAGCTTTTTAGTCCACACAAGTCGACACCTTTGTCCCAAAAGGTCAGATTATTTTAACCCCTTGGCCCGAGAAAGGTGCATGCTCACATGGGCATCTCTAGCCGTTCACCTTAGGTTCTCACTCTTGTTAAGTGAATTTGTCACCCCATCTTTCCTTAACAGGTAAAGCTATTGGGTTAAATTGGTTGGTGTGCCTCCAACTCAACATAGTATGAGTGGTGGAGGTTTCAATTCTGAACCTTGGTGGACGTCGTAGTTAAATAAAGCAGTTGCAGCCGGATTCTATTTTTCCACTTTTGAGGCGTTTTCTGTATCCAATACGTGAGAGGAGGAATGTTGAAATATAAATAGTTTTTCAATCCTTCTCTAACAATTGAAGCTTTTATATTGAACTCGTCGGTCCATGTAACTCAACACCTTTGTCCAAAATATAATAATTTCTGGTTTTGTACTGAGTCAAATTATTTTACGTTCGATCGATTAAGTTTAGATATATTATATCCATCCGATCCATGCTCTCGCCGTTGGAATCTACGACGATGGCATCTCGAAGATGCCCACAGTGGCGTCTCAACTCCTGGCCATTGTAACGTCATGAGGGTTAAATATGATTTCGTTTCACGTCTATACATCATCACGCTTATTGCCTGGCAAAACATTTTTAATTGACCGCTACCGACAGGTCAATGGATCCACTTACTAATTTTAAACGAAATGCAGAATGCACTCTCTAGGATGAATTTTGCACTAACCATATATAATTGACTTGGCTCCCAAAGCATCCACATTACAAAATGTAATGACAACCGGAGGTGATCTAGCAAGGCATTGACGCTACTATCTAAAACTGTCTAGTGGACAATGATTTATTCATCACCATATGCATATTAATGAAGAAGAGACTTCGTCTATGAGCACAAATTCTAATGCAAGCTCACATGGATGATGACACAGGCATGAATGCCAGCGTGTGAACTAGCGAGCAATTGTGCAAGACCAGAGATAGACATAGTTTAATAAATTATTAATCCCGACTAGATCTATTTTACCCCATGGCCCCGGAAAGATGCACCGAGCATACGAATATAAGAAGTAGCACTGGACGTAAGGCTTTTACTCGCTTCCCGGGGGCCAGAACCAGTATAAATCTCTATGTCTCGTGTGCAACCATCTGGATCAATCTATGCGCGCGATCACGTTGCTAGGCATTGCCGGAGCTAAACAATCCGACACATTGGCCAAGGTGAAGGGCAAGAAGGACAAGGAGGGGTATTCACCGGTGACTTTGGTGTAGCATCGATGGCCTTGGTCGATGTCAAAGAAGAAACCGGCCACGGTCTGGGGCAGTTTCTTATGGTTGTTGGGGTCCGAGATGAGATTTTTTCAGGAGCGTTAGACACATTTGTAGCTGAACAAGGAGCGGACAGGGAGGCGGCGAAGGATCTCGAAAACGAAATCCTCCGAGAGGCTAGCCAATGCGTTCCTCTTGTTGCGGGCCTCCTCAATTTTGTCTATGTGCAGTAAGATGAGAGCTTGCTCAGTAATGAGATCACTGAAGAGAAAAATAATCTAACAAAGATCCAACAGTGAAGTCCACAACTTATACCAAAGTCGAATAGTGAAGTAATATAGCTGTAACCATTACAATTCCAGCTAAGCCAAGTCTATCCATCACACTTACAATCTGTACACGAGCTTTGAGCATAGGAGGCAGACAAAGATTAAGAGGACGATAAATACAACAGTTTTGAAGGCAGAAGCAATGGGCCTGTTTGTTTGCCTAGAAAAGATAGGTATAATCAAGCAAGAACTTGACAATTAACAGGCATAGTTGCACATAAGCATTTACAGTAACAAAAATGAACATATGCAGAAAAACAAGACATCAGCAGAAAACCAAACAGTGCCACCTCCTAGTTCGTTTCATTATCATATCATTGGCCTAACCAGATCTCCAACGCTAGAATGTTTCTTGAAACCTCATGTTTAAGTAAGGACCAAAACAGTGTAGCGAACAAAAAAAGGCGAGAAAGGAAACTTGTGGATTGGATTGTCGCCTCTGCCGCGACACACAACGTGATGGAGGTGGCAACGGGTGTGGCACATCCTCCCGGTGGCTTACACCACAATAATAAGATACCTCCGGACTACACTAGGGTCGAGGTGCATACAGTGAAGCCCGAGTTCATGCAGTGGAGGATAGACTAAGCAACTCCCGAGGGGCTAGTGTTACTCGGAGACGTTATGGGGCAGTTCATCCTCTGGCACAAACGGGACATTATATTGACTGCTTCTTCGCCGCCTCCCCCTCTCCCAAATTTGGAGCGAGTTGTTGAGGTCGGGGAGATATTTTCACCATCTCATGACCCCCACATTCCTGAGATGACACATTCTTCCCCGCCTCCTAGCGAGCATGTGCCTGATGAGATGCCACAACCTTCTCCAGCTCGTACCAAGCAAGTGCATCATGAGATACCACAGTCTTCTCAACCAGCACAGCCGATACATGAACAAAGAGTGCCTCCTAAAGAAGCTGCAGCACAAGAAGATGAGGACGTGCCTGAATGGGAACTTCGAAAGAAGCATCCAATCACCATAAGGCCAGTTTATGTTCCGATCAAAGACGTCTCGTCGGTGTCCAAGTGGTATTCCCATGACCAGTTCAAGCCTGAGAACCAAGTTAAAAAGTCCCATCACAGGGTTCTGAGGAGGCCATCACTAGCAAACTCCACCAAATTGCAAAGCAGTATCCAAATGTTGATGCCATCAAATGGTCAAAGGATTACCCGAAAACATATGAAAGAGGCAAGCCCTTCCTACCAAACCGGGACATCCAACGCCTACCACTTGGAATGAGAAGGTTCCATGATTGGTACTTGCGTGTTCTCCCAACGAGCATAGATATCATACAAGCATGCTTTCCCACCGGCACATTTGGAAGCCCAGCCGGAAAAATTGTCTTTGACTTCAATGACATGCAAACATGCTTTCACCTGGGAGAAATGGAGATGAATCTAATTCGCACGTGGTGCCTGTAAGTCCTTGTCCTCTCGATATGATATGAATATAATCTTTGAATTTTGTTGTAACTAACCCACGCCGTGATTTGTAGAATGCAAGTGCACATTGTCAAACAAATGCCAAGTGTAAAAGTCGGGTATGTGGACCCTCAAGCTATAGCCCAAACAAATTTCAATTACCCTAAACGGTGGACACTTGATGCCAAAGAGCTAGCTGCTGCAAAGACTCTTCGGGAGAAAGAGCACATCCGTACGGCGAAACTAAGGGAAGAGTCCCTTAAGGTTACGGCATACATTGCCCTGGCTTTCAAAAATCTCCAACAACACTCTACTATATGGCTACCATACAACTTCGAGTAAGCTCAACTCTATACTTAAAGCTTTGTTCGATATATTTTATCCGATGCAAAAGAGCTTATCTAGTTCTATGATTAAATCCATGCAGCAACCACTGGATTTGTATAGCCGTCGATGTCGGGAGGAGCATGGCATGGGTCTTTGATTCATTAGATAAGGACCCGGTGACATACAAAGACTTCATATCGATTCTCAAGACGTATACATATCGACAATCCTCATTAGCTTATATGTTTGTATACATACTTGTAACGTTCACTTTTGGATACTAACAAGTTGTATTTGCTAAAATAATTCGAACAGGGCATTTGGGTTCTATGCCACTAATCATCATGGAAGGCATGATCTAGCAAGGAAGGAAAAGCTGGCTATAAAAACACTATATGCGGTAAGTGTAACTTACTTCTTCAGTACTCCATTACATGGCTGTCAAAAGCATTACTTAACATTTTCATATGCAAAACACACAGTGCCCCAAGCAGAAGCCTGGGAGTGTACATTGTGGATACTATATATGTTCTATAATGAGTAACACCGGTGCCTACAGGAGACACTCCTTAAGGGTAAGTTTGAACATCTTCATCCGTAGTATAAAAACTTCGTAAATGGTATAAAATACTAAACCGAAACTTGTTCTCTTGTAGTGGAGAGAAGAGAAAGGAATGAAAAGAGACCCATACAAGGACGTTGATAACAATGTGTATGGAATTTATATATTTAATGATGGATTGTATATATTCTTGTGAATTGGACTTGTAATTGTAGTTTATAGAATACTCTTGTGCTTGTAGTCGCGGTCGCGGGGCGTTCGGCAACGCGAACGCGGTTCGGAACGCTGGTCGTTGGGCGTTCGGCAACGCGAACGCGGTTCGGAACGTTGGTCGTGGCACGTTCGGCAACGCGATTTCGAATTGTAAATTTGATTTTTTTTTGCGGGAAAACGTACTATAGGGGCGGTTCTAGATTGAACCGCCCCTACAAATACCTGTTTGTAGGGGCGGCTGGTAATACGAGCCTCCCCTACAGATCTATTTGTAGGGGCGGCTGGTAATACGACCCGCCCGGCTGGAAACACCAGCCGCCCCTACAAATCGATCTGTAGGGGCGGCATGGAAACCGCCCCTACAAATGCATGATTTGTAGAGACCCTTGCGTAGGGGCGACTGGGCAAACCGTCCCTACAAATGGTCTACAACCGCCCCTAAAAACCCTTTTTGACGTAGTGGTTAAGCCAAACTAAATCTATTTTCTAACCTCATGGCCCTGGAAAGACCGATGCATGCTCACATGAGCATCTCTCTAGCGGTTCACCTTAGGTTCTCACTCTTCTTGAAGTATATAAATAAATTGGTCACTTTTTTCTAACATCTAAAGCTACTGAGTTAAATTGGTCGATGCATGCAACTCAATATAGTCTCAGTGGCCGAGGTCTTAATTTGGCGGGAGTAGTTAAATAAAGCTACTGTAGATGGCTCCTATTTCCATGTTTGAGGTGTGAGGTATCTTGTACGTGAGGGGAAATATTGAGGTATAAGTGAATTGTCCATCTTTTCCTAACAATTTATTCAAGCTCTTAGATTGAGCTTTTTAGTCCACACAAGTCGACACCTTTGTCCCAAAAGGTCAGATTATTTTAACCCCTTGGCCCGAGAAAGGTGCATGCTCACATGGGCATCTCTAGCCGTTCACCTTAGGTTCTCACTCTTGTTAAGTGAATTTGTCACCCCATCTTTCCTTAACAGGTAAAGCTATTGGGTTAAATTGGTTGGTGTGCCTCCAACTCAACATAGTATGAGTGGTGGAGGTTTCAATTCTGAACCTTGGTGGACGTCGTAGTTAAATAAAGCAGTTGCAGCCGGATTCTATTTTTCCACTTTTGAGGCGTTTTCTGTATCCAATACGTGAGAGGAGGAATGTTGAAATATAAATAGTTTTTCAATCCTTCTCTAACAATTGAAGCTTTTATATTGAACTCGTCGGTCCATGTAACTCAACACCTTTGTCCAAAATATAATAATTTCTGGTTTTGTACTGAGTCAAATTATTTTACGTTCGATCGATTAAGTTTAGATATATTATATCCATCCGATCCATGCTCTCGCCGTTGGAATCTACGACGATGGCATCTCGAAGATGCCCACAGTGGCGTCTCAACTCCTGGCCATTGTAACGTCATGAGGGTTAAATATGATTTCGTTTCACGTCTATACATCATCACGCTTATTGCCTGGCAAAACATTTTTAATTGACCGCTACCGACAGGTCAATGGATCCACTTACTAATTTTAAACGAAATGCAGAATGCACTCTCTAGGATGAATTTTGCACTAACCATATATAATTGACTTGGCTCCCAAAGCATCCACATTACAAAATGTAATGACAACCGGAGGTGATCTAGCAAGGCATTGACGCTACTATCTAAAACTGTCTAGTGGACAATGATTTATTCATCACCATATGCATATTAATGAAGAAGAGACTTCGTCTATGAGCACAAATTCTAATGCAAGCTCACATGGATGATGACACAGGCATGAATGCCAGCGTGTGAACTAGCGAGCAATTGTGCAAGACCAGAGATAGACATAGTTTAATAAATTATTAATCCCGACTAGATCTATTTTACCCCATGGCCCCGGAAAGATGCACCGAGCATACGAATATAAGAAGTAGCACTGGACGTAAGGCTTTTACTCGCTTCCCGGGGGCCAGAACCAGTATAAATCTCTATGTCTCGTGTGCAACCATCTGGATCAATCTATGCGCGCGATCACGTTGCTAGGCATTGCCGGAGCTAAACAATCCGACACATTGGCCAAGGTGAAGGGCAAGAAGGACAAGGAGGGGTATTCACCGGTGACTTTGGTGTAGCATCGATGGCCTTGGTCGATGTCATAGAAGAAACCGGCCACGGTCTGGGGTAGCTTCTTATGGTTGTTGGGGTCCGAGATGAGATTTTTTCAGGAGCGTTAGACACATTTGTAGCTGAACAAGGAGCGGACAGGGAGGCGGCGAAGGATCTCGAAAACGAAATCCTCCGAGAGGCTAGCCAATGCGTTCCTCTTGTTGCGGGCCTCCTCAATTTTGTCTATGTGCAGTAAGATGAGAGCTTGCTCAGTAATGAGATCACTGAAGAGGAAAATAATCTAACAAAGATCCAACAGTGAAGTCCACAACTTATACCAAAGTCGAATAGTGAAGTAATATAGCTGTAACCATTACAATTCCAGCTAAGCCAAGTCTATCCATCACACTTACAATCTGTACACGAGCTTAGAGCATAGGAGGCAGACAAAGATTAAGAGGACGATAAATACAACAGTTTTGAAGGCAGAAGCAATGGGCCTATTTGTTTGCCTAGAAAAGATAGGTATAATCAAGCAAGAACTTGACAATTAACAGGCATAGATGCACATAAGCATTTACAGTAACAAAAATGAACATATGCAGAAAAACAAGACATCAGCAGAAAACCAAACAGTGCCACCTCCTAGTTCGTTTCATTATCATATCATTGGCCTAACCAGATCTCCAACGCTAGAATGTTTCTTGAAACCTCATGTTTAAGTAAGGACCAAAACAGTGTAGCGAACAAAAAAAAAGGCAAGAAAGGAAACTTGTGGATTGGATCTGTCGCCTCTGCCGCGGCACACAACGTGATGGAGGTGGCAACGGGTGTGGCACATCCTCCCGGTGGCTTACACCACAATAATAAGATACCTCCGGACTACACTAGGGTCGAGGTGCATACAGTGAAGCCCGAGTTCATGCAGTGGAGGATAGACTAAGCAACTCCCGAGGGGCTGGTGTTACTCGGAGACGTTATGGGGCAGTTCATCCTCTGGCACAAACGGGACATTATATTGACTGCTTCTTCGCCGCCTCCCCCTCTCCCAAATTTGGAGCGAGTTGTTGAGGTCGGAGAGATATTTTCACCGTCTCGTGACCCCCACATTCCTGAGATGCCACATTCTTCCCCGCCTCCTAGCGAGCATGTGCCTGATGAGATGCCACAACCTTCTCCAGCTTGTACCGAGCAAGTGCATCATGAGATACCACAGTCTTCTCAACCAGCACAGCCGATACATGAACAAAGAGTGCCTCCTAAAGAAGCTGCAGCACAAGAAGATGAGGACGTGCCTGAATGGGAACTTCGAAAGAAGCATCCAATCACCATAAGGCCAGTTTATGTTCCGATCAAAGACGTCTCGTCGGTGTCCAAGTGGTATTCCCATGACCAGTTCAAGCCTGAGAACCAAGTTAAAAAAGTCCCATCACGGGGTTCTGAGGAGGCCGTCACTAGCAAACTCCACCAAATTGTAAAGCAGTATCCAAATGTTGATGCCATCAAATGGTCAAAGGATTGCCCGAAAACATATGAAAGAGGCAAGCCCTTCCTACCAAACCGGGACATCCAACGCCTACCACTTGAAATGAGAAGGTTCCATGATTGGTACTTGCGTGTTCTCCCAACGAGCATAGATATCAACCAAGCATGCTTTCCCACCAGCACATTTGGAAGCCCAGCCGGGAAAATTGTCTTTGACTTCAATGACATGCAAACATGCTTTCACCTGGGAGAAATGGAGATGAATCTAATTCGCACGTGGTGCCTGTAAGTCCTTGTCCTCTCGATATGATATGAATATAATCTTTGAATTTTGTTGTAACTAACCCACGCCGTGATTTGTAGAAAGCAAGTGCACATTGTCAAACAAATGCCAAGTGTAAAAGTCGGGTATGTGGACCCTCAAGCTATAGCCCAAACAAATTTCAATTACCCTAAACGGTGGACACTTGATGCCAAAGAGCTAGCTGCTGCAAAGACTCTTCGGGAGAAAGAGCACATCCATACGGCGAAACTAAGGGAAGAGTCCCTTAAGGTTACGGCATACATTGCCCTGGCTTTCAAAAATCTCCAACAACACTCTACTATATGGCTACCATAAAACTTCGAGTAAGCTCAACTCTATACTTAAAGCTTTGTTCGATATATTTTATCCGATGCAAAAGAGCTTATCTAGTTCTATGATTAAATCCATACAGCAACCACTGGATTTGTATAGCCGTCGATGTCGGGAGGAGCATGGCATGGGTCTTTGATTCATTAGATAAGGACCCGGTGACATACAAAGACTTCATATCGATTCTCAAGACGTATACATATCGACAATCCTCATTAGCTTATATGTTTGTATACATACTTGTAACGTTCACTTTTGGATACTAACAAGTTGTATTTGCTAAAATAATTCGAACAGGGCATTTAGGTTCTATGCCACTAATCATCATGGAAGGCATGATCCAGCAAGGAAGGAAAAGCTGGCTATAAAAACACTATATGTGGTAAGTGTAACTTACTTCTTCAGTACTCCATTACATGGCTGTCAAAAGCATTACTTAACATTTTCATATGCAAAACACACAGTGCCCCAAGCAGAAGCCTGGGAGTGTACATTGTGGATACTATATATGTTCTATAATGAGTAACACCGGTGCCTACAGGAGACACTCCTTAAGGGTAAGTTTGAACATCTTCATCCGTAGTATAAAAACTTCGTAAATGGTATAAAATACTAAACCGAAACTTGTTCTCTTGTAGTGGAGAGAAGAGAAAGGAATGAAAAGAGACCCATACAAGGACGTTGATAACAATGTGTATGGAATTTATATATTTAATGATGGATTGTATATATTCTTGTGAATTGGACTTGTAATTGTAGTTTATAGAATACTCTTGTGCTTGTAGTCGCGGTTGCGGGGCGTTCGGCAACGCGAACGCGGTTCGGAACGCTGGTTGTTGGGCGTTCGGCAACGCGAACGCGGTTCGGAACGTTGGTCGTGGCACGTTCGGCAACGCGATTTCGAATTGTAAATTTGATTTTTTTTGCGGGAAAACGTATTGTAGGGGCGGTTCTAGATTGAACCGCCCCTACAAATACCTGTTTGTAGGGGCGGCTGGTAATACGAGCCTCCCCTACAGATCTATTTGTAGGGGCGGCTGGTAATACGACCCGCCCGGCTGGAAACACCAGCCGCCCCTACAAATCGATCTGTAGGGGCGGCATGGAAACCGCCCCTACAAATGCATGATTTGTAGAGACCCTTGCGTAGGGGCGGCTGGGCAAACCGTCCCTACAAATGGTCTACAACCGCCCCTAAAAACCCTTTTTGACGTAGTGGTTAAGCCAAACTAAATCTATTTTCTAACCTCATGGCCCTGGAAAGACCGATGCATGCTCACATGAGCATCTCTCTAGCGGTTCACCTTAGGTTCTCACTCTTCTTGAAGTATATAAATAAATTGGTCACCTTTTTCTAACATCTAAAGCTACTGAGTTAAATTGGTCGATGCATGCAACTCAATATAGTCTCAGTGGCCGAGGTCTTAATTTGGCGGGAGTAGTTAAATAAAGCTACTGTAGATGGCTCCTATTTCCATGTTTGAGGTGTGAGGTATCTTGTACGTGAGGGGAAATATTGAGGTATAAGTGAATTGTCCATCTTTTCCTAACAATTTATTCAAGCTCTTAGATTGAGCTTTTTAGTCCACACAAGTCGACACCTTTGTCCCAAAAGGTCAGATTATTTTAACCCCTTGGCCCGAGAAAGGTGCATGCTCACATGGGCATCTCTAGCCGTTCACCTTAGGTTCTCACTCTTGTTAAGTGAATTTGTCACCCCATCTTTCCTTAACAGGTAAAGCTATTGGGTTAAATTGGTTGGTGTGCCTCCAACTCAACATAGTATGAGTGGTGGAGGTTTCAATTCTGAACCTTGGTGGACGTCGTAGTTAAATAAAGCAGTTGCAGCCGGATTCTATTTTTCCACTTTTGAGGCGTTTTCTGTATCCAATACGTGAGAGGAGGAATGTTGAAATATAAATAGTTTTTCAATCCTTCTCTAACAATTGAAGCTTTTATATTGAACTCGTCGGTCCATGTAACTCAACACCTTTGTCCAAAATATAATAATTTCTGGTTTTGTACTGAGTCAAATTATTTTACGTTCGATCGATTAAGTTTAGATATATTATATCCATCCGATCCATGCTCTCGCCGTTGGAATCTACGACGATGGCATCTCGAAGATGCCCACAGTGGCGTCTCAACTCCTGGCCATTGTAACGTCATGAGGGTTAAATATGATTTCGTTTCACGTCTATACATCATCACGCTTATTGCCTGGCAAAACATTTTTAATTGACCGCTACCGACAGGTCAATGGATCCACTTACTAATTTTAAACGAAATGCAGAATGCACTCTCTAGGATGAATTTTGCACTAACCATATATAATTGACTTGGCTCCCAAAGCATCCACATTACAAAATGTAATGACAACCGGAGGTGATCTAGCAAGGCATTGACGCTACTATCTAAAACTGTCTAGTGGACAATGATTTATTCATCACCATATGCATATTAATGAAGAAGAGACTTCGTCTATGAGCACAAATTCTAATGCAAGCTCACATGGATGATGACACAGGCATGAATGCCAGCGTGTGAACTAGCGAGCAATTGTGCAAGACCAGAGATAGACATAGTTTAATAAATTATTAATCCCGACTAGATCTATTTTACCCCATGGCCCCGGAAAGATGCACCGAGCATACGAATATAAGAAGTAGCACTGGACGTAAGGCTTTTACTCGCTTCCCGGGGGCCAGAACCAGTATAAATCTCTATGTCTCGTGTGCAACCATCTGGATCAATCTATGCGCGCGATCACGTTGCTAGGCATTGCCGGAGCTAAACAATCCGACACATTGGCCAAGGTGAAGGGCAAGAAGGACAAGGAGGGGTATTCACCGGTGACTTTGGTGTAGCATCGATGGCCTTGGTCGATGTCATAGAAGAAACCGGCCACGGTCTGGGGTAGCTTCTTATGGTTGTTGGGGTCCGAGATGAGATTTTTTCAGGAGCGTTAGACACATTTGTAGCTGAACAAGGAGCGGACAGGGAGGCGGCGAAGGATCTCGAAAACGAAATCCTCCGAGAGGCTAGCCAATGCGTTCCTCTTGTTGCGGGCCTCCTCAATTTTGTCTATGTGCAGTAAGATGAGAGCTTGCTCAGTAATGAGATCACTGAAGAGGAAAATAATCTAACAAAGATCCAACAGTGAAGTCCACAACTTATACCAAAGTCGAATAGTGAAGTAATATAGCTGTAACCATTACAATTCCAGCTAAGCCAAGTCTATCCATCACACTTACAATCTGTACACGAGCTTAGAGCATAGGAGGCAGACAAAGATTAAGAGGACGATAAATACAACAGTTTTGAAGGCAGAAGCAATGGGCCTGTTTGTTTGCCTAGAAAAGATAGGTATAATCAAGCAAGAACTTGACAATTAACAGGCATAGTTGCACATAAGCATTTACAGTAACAAAAATGAACATATGCAGAAAAACAAGACATCAGCAGAAAACCAAACAGTGCCACCTCCTAGTTCGTTTCATTATCATATCATTGGCCTAACCAGATCTCCAACGCTAGAATGTTTCTTGAAACCTCATGTTTAAGTAAGGACCAAAACAGTGTAGCGAACAAAAAAAAAGGCAAGAAAGGAAACTTGTGGATTGGATCTGTCGCCTCTGCCGCGGCACACAACGTGATGGAGGTGGCAACGGGTGTGGCACATCCTCCCGGTGGCTTACACCACAATAATAAGATACCTCCGGACTACACTAGGGTCGAGGTGCATACAGTGAAGCCCGAGTTCATGCAGTGGAGGATAGACTAAGCAACTCCCGAGGGGCTGGTGTTACTCGGAGACGTTATGGGGCAGATCATCCTCTGGCACAAACGGGACATTATATTGACTGCTTCTTCGCCGCCTCCCCCTCTCCCAAATTTGGAGCGAGTTGTTGAGGTCGGAGAGATATTTTCACCGTCTCGTGACCCCCACATTCCTGAGATGCCACATTCTTCCCCGCCTCCTAGCGAGCATGTGCCTGATGAGATGCCACAACCTTCTCCAGCTTGTACCGAGCAAGTGCATCATGAGATACCACAGTCTTCTCAACCAGCACAGCCGATACATGAACAAAGAGTGCCTCCTAAAGAAGCTGCAGCACAAGAAGATGAGGACGTGCCTGAATGGGAACTTCGAAAGAAGCATCCAATCACCATAAGGCCAGTTTATGTTCCGATCAAAGACGTCTCGTCGGTGTCCAAGTGGTATTCCCATGACCAGTTCAAGCCTGAGAACCAAGTTAAAAAAGTCCCATCACGGGGTTCTGAGGAGGCCGTCACTAGCAAACTCCACCAAATTGTAAAGCAGTATCCAAATGTTGATGCCATCAAATGGTCAAAGGATTGCCCGAAAATATATGAAAGAGGCAAGCCCTTCCTACCAAACCGGGACATCCAACGCCTACCACTTGAAATGAGAAGGTTCCATGATTGGTACTTGCGTGTTCTCCCAACGAGCATAGATATCATACAAGCATGCTTTCCCACCAGCACATTTGGAAGCCCAGCCGGGAAAATTGTCTTTGACTTCAATGACATGCAAACATGCTTTCACCTGGGAGAAATGGAGATGAATCTAATTCGCACGTGGTGCCTGTAAGTCCTTGTCCTCTCGATATGATATGAATATAATCTTTGAATTTTGTTGTAACTAACCCACGCCGTGATTTGTAGAAAGCAAGTGCACATTGTCAAACAAATGCCAAGTGTAAAAGTCGGGTATGTGGACCCTCAAGCTATAGCCCAAACAAATTTCAATTACCCTAAACGGTGGACACTTGATGCCAAAGAGCTAGCTGCTGCAAAGACTCTTTGGGAGAAAGAGCACATCCATACGGCGAAACTAAGGGAAGAGTCCCTTAAGGTTACGGCATACATTGCCCTGGCTTTCAAAAATCTCCAACAACACTCTACTATATGGCTACCATAAAACTTCGAGTAAGCTCAACTCTATACTTAAAGCTTTGTTCGATATATTTTATCCGATGCAAAAGAGCTTATCTAGTTCTATGATTAAATCCATACAGCAACCACTGGATTTGTATAGCCGTCGATGTCGGGAGGAGCATGGCATGGGTCTTTGATTCATTAGACAAGGACCCGGTGACATACAAAGACTTCATATCGATTCTCAAGACGTATACATATCGACAATCCTCATTAGCTTATATGTTTGTATACATACTTGTAACGTTCACTTTTGGATACTAACAAGTTGTATTTGCTAAAATAATTCGAACAGGGCATTTAGATTCTATGCCACTAATCATCATGGAAGGCATGATCCAGCAAGGAAGAAAAAGCTGGCTATAAAAACACTATATGTGGTAAGTGTAACTTACTTCTTCAGTACTCCATTACATGGCTGTCAAAAGCATTACTTAACATTTTCATATGCAAAACACACAGTGCCCCAAGCAGAAGCCTGGGAGTGTACATTGTGGATACTATATATGTTCTATAATGAGTAACACCGGTGCCTACAGGAGACACTCCTTAAGGGTAAGTTTGAACATCTTCACCCGTAGTATAAAAACTTCGTAAATGGTATAAAATACTAAACCGAAACTTGTTCTCTTGTAGTGGAGAGAAGAGAAAGGAATGAAAAGAGACCCATACAAGGACGTTGATAACAATGTGTATGGAATTTATATATTTAATGATGGATTGTATATATTCTTGTGAATTGGACTTGTAATTGTAGTTTATAGAATACTCTTGTGCTTGTAGTCGCGGTTGCGGGGCATTCGGCAACGCGAACGCGGTTCGGAACGCTGGTTGTTGGGCGTTCGGCAACGCGAACGCGGTTCGGAACGTTGGTCGTGGCACGTTCGGCAACGCGATTTCGAATTGTAAATTTGATTTTTTTTGCGGGAAAACGTATTGTAGGGGCGGTTCTAGATTGAACCGCCCCTACAAATACCTGTTTGTAGGGGCGGCTGGTAATACGAGCCTCCCCTACAGATCTATTTGTAGGGGCGGCTGGTAATACGACCCGCCCGGCTGGAAACACCAGCCGCCCCTACAAATCGATCTGTAGGGGCGGCATGGAAACCGCCTCTACAAATGCATGATTTGTAGAGACCCTTGCGTAGGGGCGGCTGGGCAAACCGTCCCTACAAATGGTCTACAACCGCCCCTAAAAACCCTTTTTGACGTAGTGGTTAAGCCAAACTAAATCTATTTTCTAACCTCATGGCCCTGGAAAGACCGATGCATGCTCACATGAGCATCTCTCTAGCGGTTCACCTTAGGTTCTCACTCTTCTTGAAGTATATAAATAAATTGGTCACCTTTTTCTAACATCTAAAGCTACTGAGTTAAATTGGTCGATGCATGCAACTCAATATAGTCTCAGTGGCCGAGGTCTTAATTTGGCGGGAGTAGTTAAATAAAGCTACTGTAGATGGCTCCTATTTCCATGTTTGAGGTGTGAGGTATCTTGTACGTGAGGGGAAATATTGAGGTATAAGTGAATTGTCCATCTTTTCCTAACAATTTATTCAAGCTCTTAGATTGAGCTTTTTAGTCCACACAAGTCGACACCTTTGTCCCAAAAGGTCAGATTATTTTAACCCCTTGGCCCGAGAAAGGTGCATGCTCACATGGGCATCTCTAGCCGTTCACCTTAGGTTCTCACTCTTGTTAAGTGAATTTGTCACCCCATCTTTCCTTAACAGGTAAAGCTATTGGGTTAAATTGGTTGGTGTGCCTCCAACTCAACATAGTATGAGTGGTGGAGGTTTCAATTCTGAACCTTGGTGGACGTCGTAGTTAAATAAAGCAGTTGCAGCCGGATTCTATTTTTCCACTTTTGAGGCGTTTTCTGTATCCAATACGTGAGAGGAGGAATGTTGAAATATAAATAGTTTTTCAATCCTTCTCTAACAATTGAAGCTTTTATATTGAACTCGTCGGTCCATGTAACTCAACACCTTTGTCCAAAATATAATAATTTCTGGTTTTGTACTGAGTCAAATTATTTTACGTTCGATCGATTAAGTTTAGATATATTATATCCATCCGATCCATGCTCTCGCCGTTGGAATCTACGACGATGGCATCTCGAAGATGCCCACAGTGGCGTCTCAACTCCTGGCCATTGTAACGTCATGAGGGTTAAATATGATTTCGTTTCACGTCTATACATCATCACGCTTATTGCCTGGCAAAACATTTTTAATTGACCGCTACCGACAGGTCAATGGATCCACTTACTAATTTTAAACGAAATGCAGAATGCACTCTCTAGGATGAATTTTGCACTAACCATATATAATTGACTTGGCTCCCAAAGCATCCACATTACAAAATGTAATGACAACCGGAGGTGATCTAGCAAGGCATTGACGCTACTATCTAAAACTGTCTAGTGGACAATGATTTATTCATCACCATATGCATATTAATGAAGAAGAGACTTCGTCTATGAGCACAAATTCTAATGCAAGCTCACATGGATGATGACACAGGCATGAATGCCAGCGTGTGAACTAGCGAGCAATTGTGCAAGACCAGAGATAGACATAGTTTAATAAATTATTAATCCCGACTAGATCTATTTTACCCCATGGCCCCGGAAAGATGCACCGAGCATACGAATATAAGAAGTAGCACTGGACGTAAGGCTTTTACTCGCTTCCCGGGGGCCAGAACCAGTATAAATCTCTATGTCTCGTGTGCAACCATCTGGATCAATCTATGCGCGCGATCACGTTGCTAGGCATTGCCGGAGCTAAACAATCCGACACATTGGCCAAGGTGAAGGGCAAGAAGGACAAGGAGGGGTATTCACCGGTGACTTTGGTGTAGCATCGATGGCCTTGGTCGATGTCATAGAAGAAACCGGCCACGGTCTGGGGTAGCTTCTTATGGTTGTTGGGGTCCGAGATGAGATTTTTTCAGGAGCGTTAGACACATTTGTAGCTGAACAAGGAGCGGACAGGGAGGCGGCGAAGGATCTCGAAAACGAAATCCTCCGAGAGGCTAGCCAATGCGTTCCTCTTGTTGCGGGCCTCCTCAATTTTGTCTATGTGCAGTAAGATGAGAGCTTGCTCAGTAATGAGATCACTGAAGAGGAAAATAATCTAACAAAGATCCAACAGTGAAGTCCACAACTTATACCAAAGTCGAATAGTGAAGTAATATAGCTGTAACCATTACAATTCCAGCTAAGCCAAGTCTATCCATCACACTTACAATCTGTACACGAGCTTAGAGCATAGGAGGCAGACAAAGATTAAGAGGACGATAAATACAACAGTTTTGAAGGCAGAAGCAATGGGCCTGTTTGTTTGCCTAGAAAAGATAGGTATAATCAAGCAAGAACTTGACAATTAACAGGCATAGTTGCACATAAGCATTTACAGTAACAAAAATGAACATATGCAGAAAAACAAGACATCAGCAGAAAACCAAACAGTGCCACCTCCTAGTTCGTTTCATTATCATATCATTGGCCTAACCAGATCTCCAACGCTAGAATGTTTCTTGAAACCTCATGTTTAAGTAAGGACCAAAATAGTGTAGCGAACAAAAAAAAAGGCAAGAAAGGAAACTTGTGGATTGGATCTGTCGCCTCTGCCGCGGCACACAACGTGATGGAGGTGGCAACGGGTGTGGCACATCCTCCCGGTGGCTTACACCACAATAATAAGATACCTCCGGACTACACTAGGGTCGAGGTGCATACAGTGAAGCCCGAGTTCATGCAGTGGAGGATAGACTAAGCAACTCCCGAGGGGCTGGTGTTACTCGGAGACGTTATGGGGCAGTTCATCCTCTGGCACAAACGGGACATTATATTGACTGCTTCTTCGCCGCCTCCCCCTCTCCCAAATTTGGAGCGAGTTGTTGAGGTCGGAGAGATATTTTCACCGTCTCGTGACCCCCACATTCCTGAGATGCCACATTCTTCCCCGCCTCCTAGCGAGCATGTGCCTGATGAGATGCCACAACCTTCTCCAGCTTGTACCGAGCAAGTGCATCATGAGATACCACAGTCTTCTCAACCAGCACAGCCGATACATGAACAAAGAGTGCCTCCTAAAGAAGCTGCAGCACAAGAAGATGAGGACGTGCCTGAATGGGAACTTCGAAAGAAGCATCCAATCACCATAAGGCCAGTTTATGTTCCGATCAAAGACGTCTCGTCGGTGTCCAAGTGGTATTCCCATGACCAGTTCAAGCCTGAGAACCAAGTTAAAAAAGTCCCATCACGGGGTTCTGAGGAGGCCGTCACTAGCAAACTCCACCAAATTGTAAAGCAGTATCCAAATGTTGATGCCATCAAATGGTCAAAGGATTGCCCGAAAACATATGAAAGAGGCAAGCCCTTCCTACCAAACCGGGACATCCAACGCCTACCACTTGAAATGAGAAGGTTCCATGATTGGTACTTGCGTGTTCTCCCAACGAGCATAGATATCAACCAAGCATGCTTTCCCACCAGCACATTTGGAAGCCCAGCCGGGAAAATTGTCTTTGACTTCAATGACATGCAAACATGCTTTCACCTGGGAGAAATGGAGATGAATCTAATTCGCACGTGGTGCCTGTAAGTCCTTGTCCTCTCGATATGATATGAATATAATCTTTGAATTTTGTTGTAACTAACCCACGCCGTGATTTGTAGAAAGCAAGTGCACATTGTCAAACAAATGCCAAGTGTAAAAGTCGGGTATGTGGACCCTCAAGCTATAGCCCAAACAAATTTCAATTACCCTAAACGGTGGACACTTGATGCCAAAGAGCTAGCTGCTGCAAAGACTCTTCGGGAGAAAGAGCACATCCATACGGCGAAACTAAGGGAAGAGTCCCTTAAGGTTACGGCATACATTGCCCTGGCTTTCAGAAATCTCCAACAACACTCTACTATATGGCTACCATAAAACTTCGAGTAAGCTCAACTCTATACTTAAAGCTTTGTTCGATATATTTTATCCGATGCAAAAGAGCTTATCTAGTTCTATGATTAAATCCATACAGCAACCACTGGATTTGTATAGCCGTCGATGTCGGGAGGAGCATGGCATGGGTCTTTGATTCATTAGATAAGGACCCGGTGACATACAAAGACTTCATATCGATTCTCAAGACGTATACATATCGACAATCCTCATTAGCTTATATGTTTGTATACATACTTGTAACGTTCACTTTTGGATACTAACAAGTTGTATTTGCTAAAATAATTCGAACAGGGCATTTAGGTTCTATGCCACTAATCATCATGGAAGGCATGATCCAGCAAGGAAGGAAAAGCTGGCTATAAAAACACTATATGTGGTAAGTGTAACTTACTTCTTCAGTACTCCATTACATGGCTGTCAAAAGCATTACTTAACATTTTCATATGCAAAACACACAGTGCCCCAAGCAGAAGCCTGGGAGTGTACATTGTGGATACTATATATGTTCTATAATGAGTAACACCGGTGCCTACAGGAGACACTCCTTAAGGGTAAGTTTGAACATCTTCATCCGTAGTATAAAAACTTCGTAAATGGTATAAAATACTAAACCGAAACTTGTTCTCTTGTAGTGGAGAGAAGAGAAAGGAATGAAAAGAGACCCATACAAGGACGTTGATAACAATGTGTATGGAATTTATATATTTAATGATGGATTGTATATATTCTTGTGAATTGGACTTGTAATTGTAGTTTATAGAATACTCTTGTGCTTGTAGTCGCGGTTGCGGGGCGTTCGGCAACGCGAACGCGGTTCGGAACGCTGGTTGTTGGGCGTTCGGCAACGCGAACGCGGTTCGGAACGTTGGTCGTGGCACGTTCGGCAACGCGATTTCGAATTGTAAATTTGATTTTTTTTGCGGGAAAACGTATTGTAGGGGCGGTTCTAGATTGAACCGCCCCTACAAATACCTGTTTGTAGGGGCGGCTGGTAATACGAGCCTCCCCTACAGATCTATTTGTAGGGGCGGCTGGTAATACGACCCGCCCGGCTGGAAACACCAGCCGCCCCTACAAATCGATCTGTAGGGGCGGCATGGAAACCGCCCCTACAAATGCATGATTTGTAGAGACCCTTGCGTAGGGGCGGCTGGGCAAACCGTCCCTACAAATGGTCTACAACCGCCCCTAAAAACCCTTTTTGACGTAGTGGTTAAGCCAAACTAAATCTATTTTCTAACCTCATGGCCCTGGAAAGACCGATGCATGCTCACATGAGCATCTCTCTAGCGGTTCACCTTAGGTTCTCACTCTTCTTGAAGTATATAAATAAATTGGTCACCTTTTTCTAACATCTAAAGCTACTGAGTTAAATTGGTCGATGCATGCAACTCAATATAGTCTCAGTGGCCGAGGTCTTAATTTGGCGGGAGTAGTTAAATAAAGCTACTGTAGATGGCTCCTATTTCCATGTTTGAGGTGTGAGGTATCTTGTACGTGAGGGGAAATATTGAGGTATAAGTGAATTGTCCATCTTTTCCTAACAATTTATTCAAGCTCTTAGATTGAGCTTTTTAGTCCACACAAGTCGACACCTTTGTCCCAAAAGGTCAGATTATTTTAACCCCTTGGCCCGAGAAAGGTGCATGCTCACATGGGCATCTCTAGCCGTTCACCTTAGGTTCTCACTCTTGTTAAGTGAATTTGTCACCCCATCTTTCCTTAACAGGTAAAGCTATTGGGTTAAATTGGTTGGTGTGCCTCCAACTCAACATAGTATGAGTGGTGGAGGTTTCAATTCTGAACCTTGGTGGACGTCGTAGTTAAATAAAGCAGTTGCAGCCGGATTCTATTTTTCCACTTTTGAGGCGTTTTCTGTATCCAATACGTGAGAGGAGGAATGTTGAAATATAAATAGTTTTTCAATCCTTCTCTAACAATTGAAGCTTTTATATTGAACTCGTCGGTCCATGTAACTCAACACCTTTGTCCAAAATATAATAATTTCTGGTTTTGTACTGAGTCAAATTATTTTACGTTCGATCGATTAAGTTTAGATATATTATATCCATCCGATCCATGCTCTCGCCGTTGGAATCTACGACGATGGCATCTCGAAGATGCCCACAGTGGCGTCTCAACTCCTGGCCATTGTAACGTCATGAGGGTTAAATATGATTTCGTTTCACGTCTATACATCATCACGCTTATTGCCTGGCAAAACATTTTTAATTGACCGCTACCGACAGGTCAATGGATCCACTTACTAATTTTAAACGAAATGCAGAATGCACTCTCTAGGATGAATTTTGCACTAACCATATATAATTGACTTGACTATTGTTCCCATGTGGCACCTCTGGATTAAAGACACCTTGATAACTATTTATGTTCCCAAGACACGATCGGTCATTGGAGGTCATATATACACAAGTTGTGGGTTGCATATCGGGATACTGCCTAGTTACTCGGGTTCCAGTGGCCATATAGCATAATTTAAGACAAGACCACAGAACCTTTTGAGCAAGTCAAGAAAAATATGATTCAACCAAACGGCTGCTAAGCACACGACGCCGCATCTGCCGCTAACGGCTGCTAAGCACACGACGCCGCATCTGTCGCTAATCTTGTCTGTATGCGGCTAAAATGTAGAGGTTTTCCCAGCAAAAGTTTCACAAGAGTGTTTGATCCTCCAGCTAATAGACTCAGCTAAACTTTAGCTGATCTTTTAGTTGAGCCGTATGGACCCCTTGCAGATAAATTTAGCTGACTAAAGTTTAATTGGTGGATCCAAACAGACCTTAACTACGGCGCCCCGTGCCCCGTATTCGTCAGGTGCAAGCTGATGGCCGCAGTTAAAAATTTCGATTAATAACACTGACTATATGCTAGGCATCAAACCAAACAGCCTCCCTAGCAACACGTAAAGGGGTTGATTCGTATATACTCTACTCCGTATCATTGACTAGCTAATGTGTAGCAGGGGCCGCAGAGACTGTATATACTCCGTTCGCCGCTACAAAAGGGAATGGCTCCACCACCAGAACAACTGTCCACGTCGCTCCAAATTATCACGGTCGTTCGATTTTCCATCGTGTGGCCCAGATTGTTTGAAGCGGATTTCGCCGGAAGCGGCTTCTCAGGCTTCTCCTTCCCTTTTGGGCCTCCTCCTCTATTTCTCTTTCGCTTCACCGGCTTCTCATCCGAATCCGGTTAAGCAAATATATACGCGGCTTCTGCTTCTCCTTCCAAACGCTTTTTGCTTCCGACCCTTTTCCTCTTCTCTCTCTCCCTCCCTCTCCCCCCTCCCGACGCGGGTGCCGCCGAGACGCGTGGGCCGGACGAAACCCTAGTATATATGTCTATAAAGGTGGGGAAGTTGTAGTGATATCTCGCACCGCGCTCGCTCACAGATCTCGCCAATCTCAGATACTCTGCGAGCTGCTGCCTGCTGGGCTTAGATATATGGTATGGTATAGCTCCTAGATTCTACGTTATATATCTCAGCCTTCCTGATACACTGTTTGAGTTAATTATGGCTAATGCGGTGCGGACGCGTGCCTCTCAATTACCTGCCCAGATGATGCTCACAGCATTAACGTCCTCATGCCGGTTTCCTCTGCCGTCCGATTGGCCACCTCCTGCACCCGCAACCCTCCACCTCCAGCACCGTTCGTGTGCCGGGGTCGTCCCCGGCCCTTCCGGTAATCCGGTCCTCCTGCGGCGGAGCCATCGGAGCCTCCGTCTGCTGCGGCCGGCCGTGCAATCGAGCCAGTCGCAGGCTGCTGTCGTCGTTAACAAGGAGACCGGAGATACTATGGTTGCCGAGGCCGCTGCTGGCGCTGACGTACCCGCCTGCGTGTGGGGTGACTTCTTTGTGACTTACACCCCTCCTCCATCGCAGGTATATATATACTACTCCTATATGAACAGACGTTGTTTGCATGGTGTGATAGATCCAGCGTCTCTCCGGTAGTCCCGTCCCTCCTCTCTCTCTCTCTCTCATGGCGTGGTCCGGTGCAGTAACTAAACAAGTTGTAGTGTGGGGTGGAGGCTGGCGGGCATGAATTTTCATAGTCGACCCATAACCCTAAAGAATGTTGCGTCGAAATGACCTAACTTTTTAGAGGCAGCCTTCCTAAGAGAATCGCATCTAAAAATCAATTTTCAGTGACGAGGAGTGACAATTGAGCCTACAACAACTGCCTCTGTAAATAAAACCCATTGTCTCTTTAAATTGTTTTTTTATAATGTACAGTAAGTAAGTCTTTAGTACTTAAAGTCGGCAATTATCACTGAAATTTGATTCAGTACGTACGTTGGGTGCAAAATGATATTTCAAACAAGGATATACTATTATTATTATTATTATTGGCATTCATATAATATTGTGTTTATTTGATAGCATATATATCCAAATATTAAAGTTAGATCATCGATTGTTTATAATACGTATATGTGTGTGAGTACAAAAGCAGAGGTCTGAAGAGTGGATGAGAGAGAGGGCAGATGAGCTCAAGGGGCAAGTGCGCCGGATGTTTGTGACCGGCAAAGACATGAGCATAGCTGACATGCTGAGTCTGGTGGACACGCTTGAACGCCTTGGCATAGACAACCATTTCCATGAGGAGATTGACATGGCTTTAAGCCGTATCCACAGTGAAGAGCAGGATTATTTTGACGGCTCCAGCGATCTGCATGTTGTTGCGCTCAGGTTTTGTATCCTTAGACAACATGGCTTCTGGGTATCAGCAGGTATTGCTAACTCGCCAGTTGACATATTTCATGTTTTTGTTTGGTACCATATGTAAGTAATCAAAACTAGGGATTCTAGCGTATGCTAAACTTGATGAGTTCACTTTTAAAATATACGTGCAACTAGATTTGACATGCATCTCCCAACTTGATGATTTTACTAGCTAAAATCTAAGTAAAACTTTTAAAACTTTGACAGGCAATACCTTCTCAAAAGTTTAATTCAGAAACATAAAAAATCATACTTTGACATTTGTCTTGAATGTACCTTGGTAATTCTCATGAAACTTTTAGAATTTATTATAACTAGTCCATCAATCCAAGCTCTTGCACAGGCTAAAATTCTAGGAGATATAAGTATTAGGTACTGTTTAGTAATCCCTTCCTTCCAAATTATAAGATGTGTTGGTTTTTCTAGATTTTTTTTACTATATATGTATCTAGACAGTATATCTAAGTGTATAGTAAAAGCTATGCATTTAGAAAACTCAAAACGTCTTATAATTTGAAATAGAGGGAGTACATCTGACTAATAAAGAATTACTTATATTAAATTATATGTTTTCTCTTTGTTTATTTTCTAATGTAATAGACGTAATAGATCGTCCGTAGTCTATATCTAGTTATCATAAACTTATTAATTACTATTTTTTCAACGAACTAATCTATATTATTTTATCTATATTCACATTTTCTCTTTACATAGAACCTCTGTATATTTTAAATATGCAATTACTTTGAAACCTTACCATTAATTATGGTGGCTCTTGTTGCATCATGTATTTTATGAAGTCATGAATCTAAATTTTGATTTTTAAATTTTATTCTTATCGATTGCTACGGATTTTTTTCTCTCCTCAAGTTAAGTTGGAACTCTTGTTCTTATTGTATCTTTCATTAACTCTCATTTTTGCACTTTTTTAAAATAAGGATTTTAGGTCATAGAGTATATTCTTAAGTACTACAATACCATAAGCCATTATTTGAAAAACATGCACAATGTTGCTTAAGATAAGTCATTGAGCATGAAGTGAAATCTTGGATAGGGGTAGCAGTGCAAACATCAAGACAATTTTAGTACTTAAACCTTATAATGATTGACTTTTTACTCTAAAGTATTCTTAAAGGGCCAAAAAAAAAATATAGCCACAAGTGGTCTCCCACACTTCTCAAGATGACTGAATTTTTCTATCAAGGAATTATATCTGCAGTTATGATTATACTATCAATATAGACATGTCATGTGTTTTAGTTAAAATACATAAATATATCTAAAGTAACAATCTATATAAATTATATATTATGGTTACTAATATGCATGGTTTTAAATTATTTATTAATGTCATTAGCATATGAATTGTTAAGAAAATATTTTTTATGTGATGAAACATAACATATGTATCTTATTGCTCATGCATGTTGACATGAGGTATATATTTACTTTAACCAAATCTTACTATACAAATATTGATGGAGGTGGGGTATGTAGGAACATATATATGCTCCATTTGTTATCTAAACATTTTTTTGTAATCGAAGATGTTAATAATTTAGATGTAGATTTGACGGAGTATTTGTTTTTTCTGACAATGAGATGAAAATTGAGTTATGTAAGTTATCGATCATAATAAGAGGACGTCGGTAATTAAATGCAAATTTAGGTCTACTGTAGATCATGTTTCTTGATGACATATGTGCGTAATATAAATTAGAGTCATGAGTTTGTTTATATTGTTCGATACAATAGCAGAAGTAGGGAATTATTTAGAAACTACAATAGATGTAATAGCTATTATTATTATCAACCGTGATTAGGTTATACCCAATTGATGGTAAGATGTTTCTAATTTTTATAATAATTTCTAGGATCTATCTTTTGTTTGGCTATCAAGTCTTGTGAAAATTAACATGCAGACTCCAGTGGGAACCTCTAGTTTGAATTTCTAGTATTCTTCTATTTTATGTGTACATTGCATAGATTTTTTTTGTTTATTTTTTATAATGGCTAAGGTACATACAAATATAAAGGTAATATATTATATTATCTTTCACATCGACATATATAGATAGGTTAAATGCAAACTTAGAATATTACTTTGCATTATCTTTCATAGTGATAATGGTGGATAATTTATAAAATCAATAGAAGGTATTTTAAATCATCTTTCATAAGGTAGATGTGGGTAATTTAAATACATAGTTGGAGGATCATTTTAAATTATCTTTCATAATGACAAAGCTTGTAATTTAGATGCATTGCTAGGGGTTATTTTAAATTATGTTTCATAATGGCCAAGATGGATAATTTAGGTGCAAATTTAGGGGGTTATTTTGAATTATTTTTCATAACAGTAGATGTGGATACTTTTATATACAAATATAGGAGGTTATTTTGAATTATCGTTTGTAATGGTAGATGTGGATAATTTAGATGCAAAATTAGGCGGTTACTTTATGTATTTTTCACAATGGCAGTGGTCGGTAATTTTTTTAATAAACTACAATAGGTCTATTGGCTATTATCGGTGATGATGATTATAGTCTGCCAAATCAAAGGCCGGATGTTTCTGATTATTGTGAGAATTTCTAGGATTTATCTTTTTTTCCCTAGCGTGTCAGGTGAGAATTAACACGGTGCCTTCATTGTGGCCTCTAATTAGTAATAGTAAGATAAGATTGTACTTTATATAAATTATCAAAGTTACATCATCTTAAAGACTATGATGAAACCTCAAAAGCATCAAGTATTTTTGACGAGAAGCTATATGACCTTCTAATGAATTTATATGCATAATGTACAGATGTGTTTGACAAATTCAGAGATGCCACAGGCAATTTTAGCATGGATTTAGCAACCGATACCAGGGGACTACTTAGCCTGTACAACGCAGCTCATATGGCAGTTCCTGAAGAGGTGGCCCTAGATGATGCCATAGCCTTTGCGAGGCGGCACCTCGAGGCTGCAAAAGACAAGCTCAGGCGGTCACCGATGGTGGAGCAGGTATCCCGCGCCCTCGGTTCTTGCGACGGCTGGAGGCCATGCACTACATCACTGAGTACGAGCAAGAAGAGGCGCACAACACTACAATTCTCGAGTTGGCGAGGATGGATTTTAATATCGTCAGGTCTCTCTACATCAAGGAGCTCAAGAACCTCTCCTTGTGAGTACTCCTACACATGTACACATCCCAATGCAACGATGATTCTTGTGCCCTTAAGTCATCTAATCGTTTGTTTTCTTAGCTGACAATATGTTAATATGACTAATTTCATCACAAGGTGGGGGAGGGATCTCTACAACGATTTGAAGCTTACCTATGCTCGGAATCGCATCGTTGAAACACATTTTTGGACTAGTGGAGTGTTCCCCAAAGAGGAGAACTCTCGTGCACGAATCATACTCGCCAAGGTGTTTGTAGTTTTTACCCCAGTGGATGACACATATGATACTCACGCCACCTTGGAGCACTGCCAGATATTCACCGAAGCTATAGAAAGGCATGATAATTTTGCTTATTTTCTCGTTAATATATCTACTACACGGGATATAAACTGTCACTTATTTTCCTCTTTTTGCGTGCACACACACCTTAATTAATTATATTACACTAGACCATCAATCTGTGCTTCAGCATAGCCTAGAATCTTATGTTACATGTATACTGCAAGTTTCATGAATATACATAAAATTAATCAAAAAATACCATCTTTACTCTATGTCTTTATTCATATCCGAAACAATATCCGTTTGTATATTCTATAACCTCTATCCGGTTTTGATAAATGTTACCAATTAGTTTTTATGCGTTTCCATCCTTCACATTGCACCTCCGTGGGTTTTAATATATATTTAGTTGAAATCTTAGTAAGTTATATTAGTTCTTATTGCATTCATCTTTGTGACATCATGAATTTAGATTTCGGCTTTCAGCTTTTCATCTTATTAGTTGTTGCATTTTTTTATATCCACGTGTTAATTTCAAACACAAATAATTATTGTCTCTTCTATACAAATTTTCATTCTAAGTTCGAGACTCCACTCTTAGTTACTACACCTCAGCACTAAAGATGACCAATTTCCTCTATCAAATAATTAAGTCTTCATTAGTATTGTTTCATTTTCATAGAGCTTTAATCTAATTTGAAATAAGTTGTAAGTGTCACTATTCTGCGTTTTCTTAAAGGGACATTTTTTAAGAGATCAATAAATTATAAATATATACTTATTGTTAATTTATATAGTATAGTATACATGGTGACACTAAACATTTATGTTTACTTTCAATTCAATAGTGGTATAATTGGCTAATTTAGAAATATATATAGTCTACTTTATGGTTATTTAATTCCTTTCTAGAACGACTTATAGTCATAATTTAAACATAGATTTATAGGATATTTTCATTCATGTTTTATATTGGTATCTAAATATGGATTTTAAGGAAATTTAGTTTACTTTTTATTCCTGCAAAATTTGTGTTTGTAATTTAGATACAATTTAAGATATTCCTTTATATTATCTTTCATAAGGATAGATCTATGTAATTTACAAGCAAATTTAGTGATTGCTTTGTGTTATCTTTTATAATGGCAAATGTGAATAATTATTTAGTTGCAAATTTAGTGGTAACTTTACATTATCTTTCATATTGGTAGAGATGGGTAATTTAGATACAAATTTACGAGTTAGTTTTTAATATCTTTGATAGAGTAAAATGCACCAACATGCCCTAAACTTGGCAGAGGCTATCATCTAGGTCTCGAAACTCCTAAAAGGCGCATCCAGGTCGCACTTGGCACATAGTACGTCTCAAGTCCAAACGGATCTAGACTAGACCCGTTTGCTGATGAGGCGGTCCACGCTGGCACCAACGATGCTAGACTAGCTCCTAAACTTGGCAAAGTGTGTCATCTAGGTTCCTAAACCTTCAAAATGCACATCCGCATACATGAACTGGCCCACGCTACACCACAGGTCTGGTATCCGTATTTGTCTTAGTGTCAATATGGATATTCGTATCTGTATTCGATTTTAATCTGGATACAAAGTGGAGTATCCGTATTCGATTTCTATAATTTTTCTCTATCTGATTCTATATTCATATTCTAAACAAATGTCAAATACCCAACATTATCCATATCCGTAAATAATAAAGTACCCTTGAAAGTTAAAGTACCCTTTAAAGTCATCTAAAACTTAAATCTATGACTAATTAGTAATGTAAATAATATCAACTTTAATAAAATAAAAATGCATCATTTAAACTATAATAATGATATTATTAATGATATATAAAGGTTAATTTTAATATGGATAATCATATTAATTTTATGTACTTTAATTTTTCATATAAATTGGTGAAATTATTTTTATATATTTAAACTATTTATTGATAAATATTATTTATACTTTTATTGATTTTTGATATATTTAGTTATTAAAATGTTTATTATATATGTTATTTTTATATTCTAAACTATGTATGTTGATGTGCATTTTAAAAGTTTAGGGACCTAGATGACACACTCTTTCAAGTCGTTTAGGGGCTGGTGTGACATCGCTAGTGCCAGCATGGACTACCACGTTAGCAAATGGGTCTAGTCTGGACCCGTTTGGACCTATGACGTACCATGTGCTAAGTTTAAGGACTTAGACGTGCATTTTAGGAGTTCGAAGGCCTAGATGACACCCTTTGCCGCTGGTGCATTTTACTCTCTTTGATAATGACATAGGTGGATAATTTAGATGCAAATTTAGGTTTTACTTTATGTATGTTTCATAATTGCAATTGTAGGATAGGTAATTTTTAATTAGAAAACATAATGTAGCCAACGGTTATTATTGGCAACGGTGGTTAGAGTCTATACAATTATATGCAGATATTTTTAACTACTGTGATGATATATTTTATTTGGATTTATTTTTTCCTATTACATCTCGTGAGGATTAACATAAGAATGTTTATGTTATTATTCTGCAGATGGGATGAGAGTATGGTTCCTATTCTACCAGAATACTTGCACATGTTGTACATCAAAATACTGAGGAATATCAAAGAAATTGAGGATATTTTGGAACCATGGGAGAAGAACCGCATGGCTGATGTTCAAAAATCGGTACTCCTATTTGTTATCTGATGTCCATCACAATGAGTAGTTAATTAATACATTTACGAAGAAAAACTTGAGTACCCACAATTTTTGGTCCATGACTTTCTGTAGTGAGTTGCTGGCTTGATGCCATTAATGTGTATACGTGAACCGCACGTGTACATATATAAGGGGCACCGAGATAATCTCTGAGGCCCGTTTAGATCCTTGGAATTAAATTTATTTTAAGAATCATAATTTAGACATATATTCATTAAGATAATATGGTTGTATATGGATTATATTTGTATATTATTGTTGGCTATACATGGAAGATACTTATGTGTTCCATTTCTATTATAGGAGAGCGAGTTGAAGAGCGTGTTATAAGTTGCAAATTAGAAACATAGTATGGTGATCTATAGAATCAATTTTCAGCTCTCACCCTATGAATTTAAGATAAGCTAATATGTGAACTTTGGAAAGTGGTGGAATGTCAAAGTCCAAGCCAAATAACATAATTTGTTAAATAGATTTCAATTCCTCCAAATAAAGGGATCCAAAAGGCCCCTAATATATTTTTTCGAAACACACACAGATGCATATGCTCGCACACATACACGCAAACTCATCTTTAGAACGCATGTACATTCATCCTACTCCTATAAACACTAAGATCTATATGACTATGTTGGTATAGATCTTATGATTGATGAAATCACCATATATTCTCGTTGTTGATGAACACATCATAGCTTTGTTTGCTAACCGAGCATATAGATCAACGTGTTTGGTTCTTGTGATAGAACCTGACTTGACACGGCTTATTTTTCTGGATTTATTCCAGGATTTAAATAATTTGAAAAATATATAAAATAAATTTTAAAAATATGAGCATCTCCACGCGGCTTTAACTCCCTCCGCTCCTGCATACTGTTACTAGTCACGTGTGAGAGTGATGTACGTAGGTCATGGGAGCTATGGGCATTTGAAAATTTAATTTGTTTACTTTGCCTACTATATGTCTTTTTTCTTAATCTAAAAAAGCTATCTTTTTATTATGATGATCACGTAATCACGCATTCCTTTAACTGCGCAGATCAAACTGCTGACCAAAAATTTCCTTATGGAAGCTGAATGGTTTAGCAAAAACTACACTCCAAGCTTCAAAGAGCATATAGGTCTGTCCGTTAAATCAACGGGCTTGCCGACGCTGCTCCACGTGGCGCTCATGGCCGCGGGCCAACTGGCAACCAAGGAAGCATTCGACTGGGCACTCGACGTACCTGATATGGTGAAAGCAATGGCAGAGACCGGTCGCTTCCTCAATGACATTTGTTCTTATTACGAGGTACTTCATATTCATATCCTTTCGTTCAAAAAAAGAAATAATAAGGCATTGCATCCGATTCAAAAAGTACCTGCAATTCTGCATTGCTATTGCGTTCTTTTTATGGGAAGGGGGAGAGAGACCTGCCGGCTATTGACTTGTTTAATTTGCCACTTCTCCTATATCTCAGGTGACTGATTTTCTTTCTTGTTTTTCAGGCAACATGCAATTTTACTATTGTTTAGCTATAAAAAAATTATAATTTGTCTCTTGTAAGTTGTCCTTTTAGATGTATACTAGTTACTTGTGTAAGATTGTTGTCTGAAAATTATAAAAAATTTAGACAGCTGAAATATAGCAACTCCCTTAATTTTTTGTGCAATTTCTTGAGCAAGCCACTGCCGCCACAAAACTTGATGTCATCAACAATGAGTTTGGCACATCAAAAACAAATTCATTACTTCTGTTCATCAGACCTGCTTTAGCTAGACAACAAACATTTAACCTTACAACTAGATATGAAAAAAATGCTTCATTGTAGGAAAATGACAATTAAAGCAAAAAGTAGCAGCTCGAGAGGGTCAAGTACGTGTACAACACTTGGGGAACAAGAATTTAGTGAAGAACTTACTAGGCATGTAGGCATGCAGGGCTTTGAGTTTGGTGCGACCACAGGGATTCATTCAACTAGTTTCTTTAAAATGTTAAAAACCAAAATAATATCAGTTCAATGATTTTTAGAAACCAGTTTCTTTTTTTGCTCCCTGCTACTAAAAAGCGATACAGTTCAGTCAGCTGAAGATTAGAAAGGCCTCACCTATTGTTCGAGCAATAAAACTTTAGGAGTGGAATACCAATCCACATAGATGTACTTACATCAAATTCTTATACATTGCATCAATACTTAAACACTCATGAAAGTACTTTAAAAGTTAACGTCGCTTTTGTAAGAATAGCAGCGTTTCAGAATTTTGATTTACTTCCTTCCTCTATTTCAAATTATAACTTTGTGCTAAGTCAAACTTCTCTAACTTCAACAAAATCTATAATAAAAAAAGTTACCAACATTTACAATATCAAATTACTCCCTCCGTTCATAAAAGAATACAATTATGGTATCTGTGCCGATCAATTGAGCTCAAATTTGACCAAGTTTATAGTAAATAGTATTAGCATTTATATCTCTAAATAAATTTATTATGAAAATATATTCTATAACTAATCTCATGGTACTTATTTTGTATAAAAATACTTGTACTTTTTATATAAATTTAGTTAAAGTTCATACTGTTTGACTCCTCGAAATCCGAGAATTATATTCTTTTTGTGGACGGAGGTAGTAGTTTCATTCAATCAACCATGCAGTATGTCCTGAGAGTGAACTTATTTTAGTAGTGTAGATGCCAATATATATTTCTATAAAGTTAGTTAGTTAAAATTAGAGAAGTTTGATTTAAACAAAATCAAAGTGACTTATAATTTGAAATGGATGGAGCATTGCTTATATGAGATCACATTGACATGCATGCATTTATTTGTCCACAGCCAAGGAATAGCAAGAAAGATGTAGCCAGCTCTTTGGAGTGCTACATGAAGGAACATGGCATGACACCTGACGATGCAACGGCGGCATTTAAAACTATGGTGGAGCACGCGTGGAGGAGGATCAACCAGGCATATATGGAGTTGGACCGCGGAATACTACCAGCGGCTCAGGTAGTGGTGAACATGGCAAGGATGAACGAGATGCTCTACCTTCATGGCAGGGATGCCTTCACCTATGGTGACACCCTCAAGGAGACTGTTGTCTCCCTGCTGCTGAAGGACGTCCCTTTTTAGAAAATGAAATATATTAATATCCTAGCTTCTGCATCGACCAATGCATATAGCTGTTGCTTATTACAACACAAGCACTACAATCCACGCAATCTCAAACATAAAGTTTTGATCTAAAGAAAAAAAAAATAGAGAAGTTTCCAAACTCGACATCTAGAGAGCAATTCTATTACTAAATCTCCAACCATGTCTAGCAAATACTTCCATCGCGGTTGTCTCAATATTCCTGCATCCCATCGTTATCATTTGGCGAACCTCCTCCTTCTGTAGTAGGGACCAGGACCTGGTCTAGTAGGTCCCCCTAGAGATAACCTGCAAATAAGATGGTGTTGCGGCCTTGTCAAAAATTATATTATTCCGGGTTAACCATATCGCCCAACAAATTGCACTTGCACCCACAAGAATCTTAGATTTCAGCTTCCTATTAATCCCGTCTAACCAGCCCATAAATAAATTGTGAACGCTAGTTGGAGGTATTACATTAAAGAAAATATGAACAATTCGCCACACGAATTTAGCAAAATGACAGTCGAAGAATAGATGTTGTATAGACTTGTCAGAAGAGCAGAAACAACACTTTCTATCTCCTTGCCACTGCCGTCATGCTAAATTATCCTTTGTTAAGATTACTCCCTTATATAAATACCACAAAAATACTTTAATTTTGAGAGGTAGTTTCAGTTTCCATATTAAAGTGTTATAAGGCATAGCTTCAACTCCTAAAATGGCTTTGTACATGGATTTGACTGAAAACAATCCATTCTGATGTAGCCCCCACACGAAACGATCCCTCTGGTTTGTTAACTGTACATCTGCAACCATGGCGACCACCTCGTGTCATGCTTGTAAATTAACACCTACCAGAGATCTCCTGAAAGCCACATTTAACGATATCGTAGACAACACCATTCTTATAGATGCGCTTTTCTTCCTAACAATATTATATAATGCGGGAAAGAGAGATTTTAAAGGATGCGGTCTTATCCACGAGTCCTCCCAAAATCGCACTTTAGACCCGTCGCCTAGATCAAACTTTCCCAATGATAGGAACTCCTCCTCGACCTTCATAAGGCCAGCCTAAAACTAGGAGTCCCCAGGCATGTATTGAACCTGTGTCAAAGTTTTGTTTCTTAAATACTTGTTCCTAAGCAATTGTTGCCAGATCCCATCTCCTTTCAGCAACCTAAAAGGCCATTTGCTTAGGAAACACCTGTTGTATATGTCTAAGTTTAGGACTCCCAACCCCCCTTGATCTTTTGGCGTACAAACTACCTCCCACTTAATCAATCTATATATTTTCTTATGTTCGTCGTTCTACCAAAAAAAATCATGACCTAAAATAGTCCAACTTCTTTAGAACCCCTCTAGGTACTTCAAAAAAGGAAAGCATGAACATGGGAAGACTACTCAAACGTTAATCAGAACAAGCCTTCCTCCTACCGATAACATTTTGCTTCTCCAACAATTCAGCCTCTTTTGAAAACGTTCTTCAACATGCTTCCAGTCCTTATTCAAGAGCTTTCTATGATGCATAGGGATTCCCAGATATCTAAATGGAAACGACCTCAAATCACACCGAAAAATTTGTATATATTCGTTTTGATTAGCTTTGGTTGTTCCATAACAGAATAATTCGCTCTTATGGAAGTTGATCTTGAGTCCTGATAGCTGTTCAAAAGTACAAAGTAAAAGCTTCATGTTTTTTGCCTTCTCTAGATCATTGTTCATAATGATGACAGTGTCATCTGCATACTGAAGGATTGAAAGTCCCTCATCTACCAAATGTGGAACAACCCCTTGAATTTGTTTACTTTCTTTAGCTTGTGAAATAAAGATAGCCAGCATGTCAACCACTATATTAAACAGAATTGGAGATAACGGATCCCCCCGCCGCACTCTTTTTCTGGTTTGGAAATAGTGGCCTACATTATCATTGACCTTTACTGCAACACTCCCTCCACACATGACTTTTGAAATCCATTCGCACCAAGTTGGTGAGAATCCTTTTATTCTGAGGACCTGTTGTATAAACGGCCATTTTAATTTATCATAGGCTTTTTCAAAATCTAGTTTTTAAGATCACACCATCTTGTTTTTTCCTATGCAACTCATGAATCGTTTCATGCAACATCACAACTCCTTCCATGATATAGCGACCTGGGATAAAGGCCGTCTGTGACGGTCCTATCATCTTATCCGCCACTTTCAAAATCCTATTATTTAGCATTTTCATAAAAATCTTAAAGCTCACATTTAATAACCATATTGGCATGTACTGTTGTATCCGGGCCGCATCAGCAATCTTTGGTAGTAATGTAATTACCCTAAAATTTAGGCTATGGATAACCAGTCTCCCAGCATGGAATTCATAAAAAAAGATTCATCAAATCCGGTTTCACAACCTCCCAAAAGAATTGGTAAAATTCTACGGGAAAACCATCCGGACCAGGTGCTTTGTTATGTTCCATATCAAAAACTGTCAATTTAACCTCCTCCTCGCTGAATGGAGCCGTCAAACCCTCATTCTTGTCCTCCGACACTTGAGGTATGTCATGCCTCAAAGTCTTGTCCATTGAGAACGAATTCGGTGTATGAGGTCCAAACAGTCCTTTATAGTACTCAGTTATATAATTTTTCAAATTTCCATCCCCAACAATCATTCCTTCTTGTTCTAGCTGGACAATTTTTGTTTTCTTGTGTCTCCCATTTGCCACTAGATGGAAATACTTAGTATTATCATCCCCTTGCAATAACTTTGTTGCTTTTAATCGTTGGAGCCAATAGATCTCCTCCTCTGTCAGCAACTTAGTTAATTGCCCTTTGAGATGATGTCTAAGTTTCGTCTCTTGAGGTGACAACATAATTGTCTCTGCCTTTCTATCCAGATCATCTATCTTAGTCAAGAGGTTAGATTTGTGTTTCTTATTTTGTGAAGACAAATTCCTAGCCCAACCTCTAAGGAAACGTCGCAACCTTCTAATTTTGTTTTGT
Source organism: Miscanthus floridulus (assembly GCF_019320115.1). Classification (NCBI taxonomy): domain Eukaryota; kingdom Viridiplantae; phylum Streptophyta; class Magnoliopsida; order Poales; family Poaceae; genus Miscanthus; species Miscanthus floridulus. The sequence continues at coordinate 91,880,767 of NC_089587.1, read as the reverse complement.
CATTTCTCCATGGGTGACCGACCCCTATTCTCAGATTCCCAAACCTCTTTGACCAACCCAAAGAAACCATCTCTTGTTAGCCACCCTATCTCGAACTTAAAATTCAAAACATTGCCTCTGTGAGATGGCTCACCACTATCTAATAAAAGAGGTGTATGATCTGAGATCTCTCGGTTAAGTGCCTGGACAGAAGCTAAAGGAAATTTTTGTTCCCAAACTGTTGTTACTAAGATACGGTCCAACTTTTCATATGTTGGAACCTCTGCATAATTTGCCCACGTATATTTCCTACCTGTTAACTCCAGCTCTCTTAAATTTAACGTTTCAATAATAGCATTAAACAAAAGAGGCCACTTATTATTATATCTTGAATTGTTTTTTCTGAAGGGTTCCTAATGATATTGAAATCTCCCCCTACTAAGAAAGGCAGATCCCCACAGCTAGTACAAGCTCGTACTAACTTTGATAGAAAGTGTTCTCTGTGCTCTTCTTGTGTTGCACCATACACAGACAATAGAGCCCATAAAAAACCATCTACTTTATTTTTGATGAGAAACTTGATATGATAATCACCATCCTCTATGTTCTCTATTTCAAAACAACCTTGATTTATTCCCATTAGCATCCCCTCGGACATACCCCGAGGACATCGCCAATGCCAAACAAAATCAGCCCCCGCACAAAAGTTTTCTAGACACTGAGTCGAAAAACTATTTTTGTTGGTCTCTGATAGAGCTATGAAATCAAGTTTGTTATCCCCAGCCACATCATATAAAAAGATGTGTTTAGCTAAATCACGCAGACCTCTGCTGAAGGACTTCCCTATTTAAGCTTACTCTTTGCATGAGCAACTGGTCCGGGCAACATATATGTACTCCCATCTATCAGTGCTGCATGTACTATCACCAGTAGTTGAATGCCCATGTTTCGTTGTGGATTAAAAAAATAGCCTATTTTTTGGGAATAATGAAGTAGGTTGTTATAATCAGAAATGGTGTCAACCAACCACCTCGAACCTGGTGGCTTGACTCCCTGTATAAGTAGTTATAGTTGTTCTAAATTCACACACACACACACCCCGCCCCACCCCACACCCCCACTAAGGATAGTCTCAATAAAGAAACTACTCCGAGGCCAAGTTCTTTCATCTTCTTCGGTCATGTCCACACTCCTCAGCAGGTAATTAATTAACCTTATAACTTAACAGATTTTTGTTGCTGTAAATAAAAGTTGAAGACTCTTACCGTGTCGGGGCACAGTACTTTGCATGTGCATCCTTATTTACATACGTTCTTTTCGACCACTACTACAGAACAAGCTAAGCAACCATTGCCAGACTATTATTGTCGGTTCGTAAGTAAAAAGTGTATCACCGTCGTATTTTAAAACCAACCGAGATATTTATCACTATCGGTTGGTAAAATAACTCGGCAGTGATAGGTATCACTACCAGGTTGTTTTGCCAACCGGCGGTACTCCTAGTTTCTGGATCCAAAAATAAAATTAACCTCGATTAACTCAGTGAGAAGTTAGGTCTAGTCTCTCCCTCTCTCGACACCTCTCTTTCCCTAGCCTTATCCTCTCCCCCTCCTACTCGGCGCAGCGCAGCGATGCATGGGGCGAGGGGGGGGGGGTGCACGGGGGCAGCGCGCTGGTGGCATGGGCAGCGGGGCTGCACGGGTCAGGGAGGTCTCAAGATCTATATCCATCCTCACTCTTCAATGGATCTATCCTTTCACTCTCTTTCTTGAATCAATGATTTAGCTTTATCTCTCTAATCGATATGTGATTTTACTCTGTGTGTGTGTGTGTGTTGAATCAACCTGTGAGGACATCCGGCGGCGGTGAAGATGGTGGCCAGGCATAGAGCACGGCGACTGTGACTAGGCAGGCGGTGGCGGACAATGGCCAAGCAGGCGGTGGCGGAGATGGTGGTCGAGTTGCAGCAGCGGGCAAGGAGAGGAGCTTCATCGACGGCGTAGCTGGTTTTTTTTTTACCATGTCATTTAACTCTCTTCATTTCCTACACAATACCTATGTAGATACTCATACTCTATCAAGTTGTTATAGATTATCAATTTATTCTATTTGTGTTTTCAGCCTTTACACTGCACTTATGTGAGATTTTAATATGTATTTACTCGGAACCTTAGTTTAACTTACATTAGTTCTTGTTGCATCCATTTTGTTACGTCATGAATCTATAGTTTTTACTCTTGACTTTTGATCCTATTAATTGTTGTAATTTTTTATCCAAGTTTTAACTTCAATCTCCAGTGTTTATTATATTTTTATTTAAATTTTCTTATATTTTATTAAAATGGACTCTTGGTCCTACCCTGGTCTTAGTTATTGCATGACATAAACCGTCAGTTCAGTTTGCACCACGACGTCGAAAATGTTGAGTTTCCTCTATCAAAAAAAACTATCTTGTAGTAGTATTGTTATTTTTTAGAGAAAATGTGGAGTGCTTAAAATTAAACTGCCAACATTAATATGCCGAAATATTTTATTGAAAACATTAACTTATGTAAAGCAACAACTTACAGAATTCATTATGATAGAGTTTTAATATATTCAAAAATGGATTATCAGTTTCATTGGTATATTTTATCACGATTGATAAAGTATAGAGAGATCTTTTTTTGAGAGATCTTTTAGTTTACTTTTTATAATAGCATATGTGGGTTATTAGATACAAATTAATGGGTTACTTTATATTATATTTTATAGAGACTTTGATAATTTAAAACAAATTTAGGACTTACTTATCACTATCTTTCGTAGTGGCAGAGGTCGTTGACTTGTTCCATTGTGTACCATTGATGAAGTAATATTAATCTAGACACTAAATTGTGGGTGGGGGTGCTTGCATGGGGGGTCTATACCGTACCTTCTCGCGCATGTCCTGGGACGGCCCTAGCTAAAGTATAGAGGCTTAGATGGCATTTGGATGCTCTAGTTAATCTAATCACTAAATACCACAACTATTTTATGTTAGTAATAATGTTTGCGTTGACATTAAGATATTGTTTATTTGCCTAACCTCAAAAATAATAATAAAACGCTCATACAAATACCTCACCACCCGCCTGTATAAATGCTTCAAGAGTTGGTATATTTAAGTGCTCATCAATAGTCCACAAATGTGCTTGGCATGTGTGGCAGCTTTCTGAACAAAACCAGAAGCGGAAGCTGGCCATGACCAGAGCACGTGAATAAATTCAATTTCATAGAAAAAACGCAAGAAAAAAAATTGTCGAGAAATAATTGGGTGGGCGAGGCGCGCACCGACGCCTACGTGCGCTCCCCTCCCCGATGGATGCCACGTGGAGGCCGACGGCATCGCACGCGCCGCATCTAGAGTTGGAGCCGTGGTCCTCGTGTCGGTTTGCCGGTCCATCGGGGAGGGGAGCGAGGACTGCGGCTAACTCCAAATGCAGCGCGTGTGATGCCGTTGGGCTCCATGTGGCGTCGCATCCATCAGGGAGGGGAACGCACGTAGATGTCGGTGCGCCCCTAGCCCACCCAATTTATTTCCAAACAGACCCTTAGGGTGTTTTAGCTAGAGGCCTAGCTATGTTTTTTGTTTTTCAAAAAAATCGCTGGCTGTGTAATTTGGCAATGCTGCCTCCGTACCGTTTAGGTTGCTGATGCGATTGCCAAAAAAAACCATCCAAATGTGTGATATTTACAAAATAACATCCGTTGTGTCTATGACATGTGGGACCTGCTGGTCAAATTAGCATGGAAATAACCATGTGTGCGGAATTTACTTCTTGTGACAACTACATTTATCGGTAAGAACACCCATTGATAACTCGCAAGGCACAAATGCTACGAAAGGAAGATGAATGATCATCACAGTCGCATGCTGGTGCATCATGAAAAGCATCCGAAACCGTTTAAACACAACCTCGGTAACGAAAAAAAATGGTAAACGCTGCAGATGTCTCCAGCATTGTGTTACTAAATCTCAACTGTTTCAGCAAATTTGCATGCTCCCTGCCGCCACAAATCTCCTACAACTAAAAAAAACAAAGCGTGGACACTTTTTGGTGCGATATTCCAACATGGGTCCATCGTCCTGCCTGCTGCGTTCCCGCATCCTCGCTCCGATGCATGGCCATCCCTTGCGATATTTAAAAGGAAAGAGCTAAAACGAAACCGTTGCTGTGATTCAGCCTTAAACCTCGCTCCCGTGATTTGAAAAGGGAGGATCGCTCCCGTGATTCATCTGCACGGCTACGCATCCACCGCATCTCCGCCCGTGGGGGAGGACACGGCCGCTGCTGCCCGCCCTGCGCGGCCTCACGCTGGAGGAGCTCGCGACGACGGTGTGGCCATCGAGGAAGAGGAGCCCGTAGACTCGCCAGCCTCCGCCATCGTGGACTAAGCGTTCCACCTACGGCCTGCCCTGCCTCCCTCCTTCGGATCTGCATCGGAGGGGAAGTAGCAATCCCACTCCCACCTCGATGCATGGGACTCGAAGCAAGGGTTAGGGCTGCCGCCTGGAGACACGGTGGCCAAGGGGGTGGGTGCCGCCATGGCCTCAACGCGTGACGGACGATGGCTGGCACCGTCGCTGCCTAGAGTTCGAGATTTGGAACGGCCCACATAGATCTAGCAGTTGCGACTCTCGACTCTAGGTACGATTCGATTTGACCGTCTCTTCCCCATTCTCATTGGTTTTTTGGTTTTGATCCGTGTTGATTGCAGTTTTGATGGTGATTTGTTTGTGTTGTTCCGAGAACCATTTGTTGCTGAGCTTCATGGACACGTCGGCTAGAAGTGGCAGCGACAGTGATTGGAATGGCAAAAAAGAGGACAAGAGCATTCAGCGCTGGCCAAGAAAGGCATGTTCAGGTACGTGGACCGCCTCCTCCACGAATCCACCCGAGCCTTGCGTTACTTTAGCAAATCTGACAACACCACATGCCTAGGTCAGTGCTTGCATCTTCCGATCCATCTAGCAGCCAACCAGTATGGGAGTTAACTTGCTCTTCCAAATCAAGAAGGCCTTTTCATATGTCACATCTTTTTGGATGAATTGCTTGATATGCTTTGCCCTGCTACAGGTTGCCAGGCTTTCCTTGCAATAGATAAAAGAGCTATTCTCTGCACATAATTAGTGGATGAATCCTACCTATATATATTAAATGGGAACTTTGCAGATGCATGGATGAATTCTCTCTATTTTCAGTAGTGGTCATGTGTTTTTGAAAAGGCATTAGAAAAGCAAGATGCATATTGTTAGAATAGGCGCCCTAATGGGCTGGCCTTGGGCCTGGCGCCTAGCCTGTTAGGCTGGCTGCCTTAGGGGTTAAGATAGATAGATTACATTGATAAGGCAAGGATCACCGTTGATTGGGTATTTCTATAAACCCTACTGATCCTTGCCTATATATTGTACCCTGTACTACCGCTAATCTATCAATCAATTCCCGAGACCTATTCGCTCTCATGGTATCAGACGCCTAGGTTTAGGTCTCCTCTTCCGCTGCCCACTCCACGCGCGCCGGCCCCTCACCGCGCTGCGCCCCTCCGCGCGCCGGTCCACACCGTGCTGCGCCACCATGCCCTCCAGCCACCCCCAGGGCTGGGGCTGCTCTGGAAGCCTCCTCTGCCACCATCCAGGCAGACGCCGTCGCTCAACGCCTTGCCGCGGAGAAGGCCAACGACCCGGCCGCCGCTGCTCAGCGTCTTGAGCGCGAGCGTCAGGATGCGCGTGATACTGCCCTAGCACGCGCCCTACAGGCCGAGGAGGAGGCTGCAGCAGCGACTAAGGATCGCGACGCTGCCGCCCAGCGCGCTACCGAGGCCCTGGCGCGCGCTGCCCAGGAGCGGGCGGCCGCTGCTGCCGCCATTGCTCCGAAATCCTCTGGCACCGCACCTAGAGGCCCTTCAGCGCCGCCACCCAATCTTCGGGCTGCCATGCTGCATCACGAGGCCGTTGCCCTCCTGCAGCTCCATGCTCAGGCTGTTGCGGTCAGCAACATCCAGAACCACGTCACTACCATCCTCAACGTTGATTCCGGTAACTTCAACCGTTGGTGTGATCAGTTTCTTCTCATCCTCGGCAAGTTCTCTCTCCAGGACCACGTTCGAGAGGACCCTCCAGCCCCAATTTCTCCTGATTGGGCCCGGATGGACTGCGTCGTCAAGTCCTGGATCGTCGCCACGCTCACCGATGACCTTGGCGAGATCATCTTTGCCCAGGGCTCCACCGCTCGGCATGCCTGGCTCGCCGTCGAGTCGCAGTTCCTTGGCAACCGTGAGGCCCGCTCCATCCACCTCGAGACGCGGCTTCGCAACTTCGTCCAGGACGACCTCTCCGTCACCGACTACTGCTGCAAGCTGAAAAAGATGGCCGATGATCTCACGGCCCTTGGCGAGGTTGTCACCGACCGCACGCTTGTCCTCAACGTGATTCGTGGCCTCAACGAGCGCTTCAGCCATGTCGGGATGCTCCTTCGTCGCGCTTGACCGTTCCCCACCTTCCTGGAGGCTCGTGACGACCTCATCCTCGAGGAACTCACCATGGAGACCCACAAGAACGCACCTGCCACTGCGCTCACCGCCTCCACCACTCCCAGCCCTGCCCCTGCGTCCTCCGGCACAGGCGCTGGTGGGAACTCCAAGCCGCCCAACAACCGTCGTAGCAAGCGTGGCGGGGGCGGCAAAGGCAACAACGGCGGTGGCCCTCCTGGACAGGGGCCACGCCCCACTGGTGGCGCACACCACCAATAGCAGCAGTCGGCCGGCGGGCGGCCATGGCCCAGCGTCTACAACCCCTGGACCGGGACCATTCAGATGTGGCCAGGGGGACCTCGTCCACCGCTAGCACCCATCCCGGTGCCTCCTCACTTGCAGGCGCAGCAGCAGGCGCAGCAGCAGGCCTTCCTCGCCCAACAGCAGCAGCATGCCCTCGCTGCCCACCAGCAGGCCGCTGCCCCCCTGCTCCTGATGGCACTAGATAGTGGGTCGCCCCCGGGTATTACAACCCGGTGGCCGGCCTCCCCTCTTGGGACCCGACGGCCCTCGCCTCCGCCTTTAGTACCACGTCGCTGACCCCTCCTATGTCCAACGACTGGTACTTCGACTCAGGTGCTACTTCACATATGACATCTCAGCCCTCTTCTCTTTCACATGTTCTTCTCCCACGGTACCCCTCTCCCTCATCCATTGTTGTCGGTAATGGCTCTCTTCTTCTTATCACTGCCATTGGCTCTACAGACTTGTCCCGTAATTTACGTCTTAATAATGTCCTTGTGTCGCTATAAATTATTAAGAATCTCATCTCTGTTCACCAATTTACTATCGACAATAATTGTTCTGTTGAGTTTGACCCCGCTGGTTGTTCTGTGAAGGTTCTTCCATCTCGGACCGAGATCGTCAGGTGTAGTGGCTCTGGGCCGCTATACCCTCTGCGCCTACCAACAGCACACTCCCTTGTCGCCCAGGCTTCCTCCCCGCTGTGGCATCAGTGTCTTGGCCACCCCAGTCATGAGGCGTTGTCGAAGCTCGCGTCTAGTGTCTCCTGTCATATTCAGGATTGCTCCGAGTTATGTCATGCTTGTTAGTTAGGGCGTCATGTTCGATTGTCCTTTCATGAGTCCACCTCTCGTGCGTCTATCAAGTTTGATCTTATACATTGTGATTTATGGACCTCTCCAGTTGTCAGCATTTCTGGTTATAAATACTACTTGGTCATCCTTGATGATTGCACTTATTATTTGTGGACGTTTCCTTTGCGACTTAAATCTAACACTTTCAGCACGCTTGCTCACTTCATCGCTCATGTCTCCACCCAGTTTGGCGCCCGGGTCAAGGCTGTTCAGTGCGACAACGGGAAAGAGTTTGACAACTCTAGCTCCCGTCAGTTTTTCCTCGCTCAGGGCATCCACCTTCGCATGTCCTGTCCCTACACATCGTCTCAAAACGGTAAAGCTGAACGCATTATTTGCTCCATCAATAATGTTGTTCGCTCACTGCTCTTTCAGGCGTCCATGCCTCCGTCCTACTGGGTAGAGGCCCTCTCTACAGCCACTGTTTTGCTTAACATACTGCCCACCAAGACTCTCCAGTTTTCCACGCCGCACCTTGCCCTATTCGGCAAGCCACCAGCATATGATCATCTATGAGTCTTCGGTTGCAAATGTTACCCAAACACGTCGGCTACTGCACCCCACAAACTTGCTCCTCGGTCTGTCCTGTGTGTCTTCCTAGGCTATTCCGCTCATCACAAAGGGTACCGCTGCCTTGACCTCTCCTCCAATAGAGTCATCGTCTCCCGGCACGTCATCTTTGATGAAACGGCTTTTCCCTTTGCTGAGCGCCATGGTCCTAGTGCTCCAGTGGACCTACAGTTCCTTGATGACGATGCCTCTGACCATGTGCTCCCTCCTATTGGATCGATGCACAAGTTTTTGTATGCAGGAACACCACCCAGCACCGCTGATGTCTCCAGCGCCCCTGCCGGTCCCACTGCGACTGTGCCTGGGGTGCCCCTGCCTGCTGATGCTGCTGATGATCCACCAGGGCCACGAGCTGTGCTCGAGTGGTCTAGCAGGGACGACCACGACCAGTGGTCTGGCAGGGCCGACCACGACCATTGCCCACGTTGAAAGGATCAAGATGCCCAAGAGGGGGGGTGAATTGGGCTAATTCTAAATTCTCTTGCAATAATCAAATCCTACGGATAGCCCAATTAACCCCTTGTGCCTTGAAAAGTGTTTCTATCAAACTAATGCACAACGAACTCGCAACCTATGTTCCAAACTTACTCTAGCAAGCAATTCTATGGATGTAAAACAAGTATTGAATTGCTCAAAGTAAATACTCAAAGTAAATGCTCAATGTAAATAGAGAGAGAAAGGAACGCGGCGATGTTTTGCCGAGGTATCGGAGAGTCGCCACTCCCCACTAGTCCTCGTTGGAGCACCCGCGCAAGGGTGTAGCTCCCCCTTGATCCGCGCAAGGATCAAGTGCTCTCTATGGGTTGATTCTTCGACACTCCATCGCGGCGAATCACCCAAAGCCGCTCACAACTTGAGTTGGGTCACCCACAAGCTCTGCCAGGTGAACACCAAACTCCCAATCACCACCAAGCCATCTAGGTGAAGGCGATCACCAAGAGTAACAAGCACGAACTCTCACTTGACCACGCGAAGCCTAATGAGAAGATGGATGCACACTTTGCTACTCTTGATTTGCTAGTGAGGCTACTCTCTTGGATTCTCAAATCACAAACACCTCACTAGGACCTTGCTCTTCTTGGCACTCACAAACGTGTTTCTCAGCTGTTGGAATGAGCAAAAGTGACTCCACTCACGAGTGGAGCTTCTATTTATAAGGCAGCCTAAAAAACGAACCGTTATGAGCTTCTGCGGGGTGACCGGACGCTCCGATCAATTCAACCCGCGCAACAGTTTTCAAGTGATGACCGGACGCTGTCAAGGTCCGGTCAGTAATGACCGAACACGTCCGGTCGCTCTTGGATGCTTACTGTACTCGACCGGACGCTGGATACTCAGGGTCCGGTCAGTATCGACCGGACGCGTCCGGTCGCACTTTCTCAAGTCTGGACCCTTACTGGAGTCGACCGGACGCTAGCCCTCAGCGTCCGGTCACATTGACCTTCCAGCGTCCGGTCACACCAGACTTGATCTCCTCAGTCAAATGAACTGACCGGACCCTGCGGCCAGCGTCCGGTCGCACCGGAGCCAACATCCGGTCAGTATTTGACCCTCCATTCACTTCCAACTTTCGAACATATGTGAATGAAGTTTGCTCCAATGGATCTTAGGCATTCATAGGAGCTACCTAGAGCTAGTTTTAACAAGTGTGCACCACACCTAACTCACTAGACTCAACTAGGTCAAGCTACCCGTTCATACCCCCCTTAATAGTAAGGCCAAAGGAAAAACAAAGTCCTAAACTACTCTAAGTGTCTCTCCAACTTCAATTGACACTTAGAACTAGTTATCCTTAACCTTGTCGTCCATCCTTTGAAAACCGAAACGATTTCCATCGTAGGGGCATGACAACCTCGATTGCCCAATCGATCTCCATTACCATGACCTAACTTAATTGCCTCTGCAAAACACACGTTAGTCATAGTAATCTTGTATTGACATTAATCACCGAAATCCAACTAGAGGCCTAGATGCTTTCAATCTCCCCCTTTTTGGTGATTGATGACAATACCTCCTCGAGTATGTTATGGAGTGAGGTTTTTGATGGGCTTGGTTTATATAAGCTTTTGTCAATAAGAACAAAAGAGTTAGTCAAGCTTATATGACCCAAGCCAACACAATGTACTCAAAGGATATGAATTAAGCATGAGTACAAAATAACAAAGCTCATTTGCTTCAAAGTATAAAGGCGGAAGCAAAGGCAAATGAGCATAACACAAGTGATATGACATATAGATAATGCAAAGTAGAAATCACGCATGTCATATATCACAATCACGTAGATAGCACTATCACATATATATAATAGTATGCATGAAAGTAAACACACGAATGCAAAAGTAATAGTGTATCACACAAATAAAACTCCAAATGTATATAATAAGCTAATACTAGATAACTAGCTCCCCCTAAAACTCGCTCCCCCTGAGTCTACATACTCAACCCCTCTCCCCCTTTGGCGTCAAACACCAAAACCTAAGGGTCGGTCGGCGGGGCTGCAGCAGATGAGTCGGGCGCTGAAGTACGTGGAGCAAGATGGAACTAGGCGCCATCATCATCTGACCCTGAGCTCTGAACTGACTGACCCTCTGAAGCAGGAAGTGTCGCTGAAGCGGTCTGGGTCTGAGCTGGGGCTGGTGCTGCCTGTGAAGCTGCTAGTACGTCTGTCGTAGGATCTAACGAGGCGACATACGAGGGGAGCCTCTGAGTAGTCATGATAGCTAGAGCTGCTGTAGATGGACCGGTAGTATGCATGTGAGGCGGAAGGATGCTCCAAGACTCTTGGAGACTAACGTGTCAGGCACGAATAGCAGGGAAGACTACTCTGGTGTGAAGCCCATCTGAAGTGGAGTGAACTGTGGGGCTACCACGGGTGAGGCTAACCACTGGGACACCTGTATAAGAGGTGAAGCAAACTGAGCTGGAGGTTGTCCCTGACTCTAGAGCCCACTGGGCTGTACTGCTGGAGTCATCGAAGTGGCAGGAGGCTGTGCAAGCTGGGGCGAAGACTGTGGCAGTGGGGCCCCAAGTGCTGTCACTACATGCTGCATGAATCCCATGAGCTGCTGCTGCATAAGTAACTGCTGGTGCTGAAGGAGCTGCTGCTGCCGCTGGAACTCGTCCTGACGAGCCTGAAACTGCGCGAAGTTGGCAGCTGTCTCCTGTGCCTGTCGTGTCTAATCCTGCTGCATTCGCTCAAGAATAGCAATGAGAGCGGGGTCTGTCTGCGGAGCAGGTGGAGGAGAACTGGAGCTACCGGCCTCTGCATCGTGTCTGCGTGGAGGCATCTGAGGAATAGGCTAGTAGTCGTTGTCAAAGCTGTCACTATACTCGCTCACCTCCTACTGTGCCTCTAGCTCCTCCTCCTCAGTGGCGGTAATCCCTCTAATAATCTCATCCTGCTGAGCTGTGGACTCTAGCACATCGAGACGATGGCTAGGCTGTCTAGGTGCCTGAGGAGTGGTGTGTCTGATCCTCTGTGATAGGTTGTAAGCTGGGAACTCTGTGGTGGCACCTGTATACTCATCCATCATACCAGGGGGCTTATCAAGCACTACTCTGTGGATAAGAAACGTGATCCAGTGAGCATAGGAAAGCTTCCTGCGACCCTTGAATCCCTCAGCTATAGTATCCTCCATCTCTGAAAGAAGGAGGTCCCAGATATCAAATATTGTTTGCTGCATCAGGGCATTGAGAAGCTAGAGCTGTAAGCGAGTCAGGCCCTCCCTATATCCCAACCTAGGAAGCAGTGTCCTCCTGATGATGGCCTCTAGCACTCTCGCTGTAGAAGTCAAGTCACTGGGGTTCCTGCTCGACCCCTCACCAAAGGGCTCCTTGAAGCAATGGCGCACTAAATCTGTAGGGGGGCACCTGCCCTCCATGAGGACGCCTGGGAGGCCCCTGCTGTCCATAGCATACCTCATGCAGCTTGACAGGCTGATCCTGTAGCTGCAGTATCTCTCTGGCCCTGCCACTCGTCACTCTGTAGTCTTTGCCTCTGAAAGCAAAGTGAATAAATCTATGATGTGGATCGATGAAGAGTGAAGCATAAAACTGACGGACCCAAGATGGTACAAATATTCCCGTCCATCCAATCAAATCTATCAACCCTGGTAGATATGATAAGTAAGGTCGAATGTGCTCTCCGGCTGCTGCCACAATGGACTCTATGCGATAGACTCTCTGCGATCTGAACACTGCCCCACTGTTGAGATGAGCATTGTAGAAATCTTCCTACAGTGGCGTGTAGAAACACTCAGCTGCTCTCTCATCCCTCCTCGGAGGAAACCAAACCTCAAACTCTACAAAACGCAGCTGCTGAACCTGCCTGGCTATAGCGGCCCTCAAGTCGAGGTGTACCACTAGAGGCGGACCTTGTGGTCTAGGCGGAGGGCGTGACCCCTGCGCTGTGTAGCTGGCCTCGGTGGAACTGCAGCACTGGTACGACTCGAGCGGCATAGCTGAGGTGCCGGCTCAGTCTCCTCGGTCTACTGACCCTCCTGAGTCTCCTGGGCTGGCTGAGGCTCTGCTGGTGGGGGCTGCTGCTGTGCTGACGGACACTCAATGGCAACCCATCATCCTGCAAACGTGGCAGTCCCAGCTGGACTACCGTGATGACGCTCAACCTCCTCAATCGCAGCTCTGACTGCTGGTGAAACCGGCTGATCTGCAATGACAACTCCGCTGCGAGCACCACCTCTCTTGGCACGCTCTGCGGCCTCTGCAACAGCTGTTGCTCTCTCTGTCTCTGCATCGAGGTACTTCCGCTTCTTGGATGTCACCTGCTTGGTTGACTTGCCCTTCGATCCTGCTGGCTAGCAAGGCGGGGGCCTCCGATCATCATCACCTGGGCCACCCCCAACGTTCTTGGTGCGAGCCATCTGAACTGACAAGATGATGAACTGCCGCTGATGAAGATCAACTGTCAAACTGCCGCTTTTGAGGCTTGGCCTTGATCCTTACTCACGAGCTTGGCTCCGAGTTGACTGCCAACTGTCACACGAAACTCAGTGACACGACACGCTGCACGATAGAATAGATGGATATACAAATAAATACCATATGTCTAATAGATGCGAAACCCTAATAGAGAAAGCAATGTAGATGCGAACTTGAATCGAATGGCTTTCTACCTGACGATCAGCGATCCGAGAAAAGAAAAGGCGACACGCGGGGGAATCCTCAGAACTGGCAGGGGCTAGGGTTACAAGGAGCAGTGATGAACGAGAGGAGATGGGGCTAGGGCACACGGCGCTTCGTGGTGACAAGAGGGCCGGTCGAACGCGGTGGCACGGTGGCGTGCGGGGAGGCACGGCGGCGCAGCGAGCTATGGTGGCGCGCGGCTGGCGAGGGGGCCGAGCGAGCACGGGCAAGGGAGGCGCAGGCTGTGCTGGCGCGGTGGCGCTGGCGCGGGTGAGCAGCGGCGGCAACCTGGCGGCGGCAAGGGCTAGGGCAAAGGCGAGGTGAGGGGCGAACCAGGGTACGGCTGCGGTTAAATAGTTCCCCACACGCGACGGATTAGGAAACGGAGAAAAGAGTCCTGAAGCCGCGCGAGATCCACTGACCGGACGCTCCAGTGGTAGCGACCGGACGCTACCACCCAGCGTCCGATCAATTCCAGAGAGGTCCAATTCCTCTAGAATCGGGACCGGACGCGTCCGGTGGTCCATGACCGGACGCAGGCAGGGTCCGGTTAGTACAACTTGGTCTTCCTTCGATCGACCGGACGCTGAAGGTCCTCCTGACCGGACGCACAGACGCAGTGTTCGGTCACTCCTTCGGCAGCAGTTCATCTCTTGTGAACTGACCGGACGCTGGACAGCAGCGTCCGGTGCAGCGTCCGGTGCACTTTTCTAGCAAATTTTCAAACTTCCTTCGCGCTGCCTGTTCCCAATCAAGTCCCAACTTGAATAAGATCCAAATAAACACCAATTAGGACTGATGTGAGTGACCTCTCTCAAACCCTCATATTTTTTCAAAATATTTTGCCTTAGGCTATAATTCTTTTTAAGAAAATAGGCAACAAGAGGGCAAATGGAACAAAACGACAAAACAACATTCATGCATATGCAATACTTGTAAGTAAATCTAGTTGCTTGTCAAGTTTGATCCAAGGTTAAGCTTCTTCACACGCTTTTCGGCGGTTATCTTAACCATGTTAGACAAGCCCTATATGCATTGCCACAAATTAAGCATGTTGTATATTACAATGAATGCAAGGGACAACACAAGCTCAATTTTTTATGAAGTTACTAAAATCAAGTACATTGAGCTCATTCCGCAATCTACAAAATGTAGCCTCATCTAGCGGTTTAGTGAAGATATCCGCTAATTGATCTTCGGATCTTACACCTTCTAGTGATATATCATTTTTAGCCACATGATCTCTTAGAAAGTGATGGCGGATATCTATATGCTTGGTGCGAGAGTATTGAACCGGATTATTTGCAAATTTTACCGCACTTTCATTGTCGCACAAAAGAGGTACTTTTTCTAGAACTACTCCATAGTCTAGCAAAGTTTGTTTCATGTATAATATTTGTGCACAACAAGCACCCACGGCAATGTATTCCGCTTCGGTGGTGGACAAAGCCACACTATTTTGTTTCTTGGAGGATCAAGACAAAAGTGATCTACCAAGCAAATGGCACCCTCCGGATGTGCTCTTTCTATCAACTTTGCATCCGGCGTAATCCGAATCAGAATAGCCAATTAATTCAAATAAAGCTCCTTTGGGATACCAAAGGCCAATGCTTGGTGTGTGCTTAAGATACCTAAGGATTCTTTTTACGGCAATTAAATGTGTTTCCTTAGGACTAGCTTGAAATCTAGCACACATACACACACTAAACATGATGTCGGGCCTAGATGCGGTTAAATATAACAAGCTACCAATCATAGAACGGTAGAGAGTTTGATCAACCGGGTTACCTCCCTCATCTAGGTCGAGATATCCATTTATAGGCATTGGTGTCTTGATTGGCTTACATTCATCCATCTTGAATCTCTTGAGAAGATCTTTTGTGTATTTCTCTTGAGAGATGAAGATGCCTTCTTTCATTTGCTTGACTTGAAAACCAAGAAAGAATGTAAACTCACCAATCATTGACATCTCGAACTCCTTCGACATCAATTCACCAAATTCTTTGCATGAGTCTTCATTTGATGATCCAAAGATGATATCATCAACATATACTTGACAAATGAAGATGTGTCCATCAAGCTTCTTGGTGAATAGTGTGGTGTCGACCTTCCCAATGGTGAAGCCCTTCTCAATGAGGAAGTCCCGAAGGCGCTCATACCAAGCTCTTGGGGCTTGCTTAAGCCCATATAGTGCCTTGGACAACCTATAAACATGATTAGGATATCTAGGGTCTTCAAACCCGGGAGGTTGATCAACATAGACTAGTTCATTAATAAAGCCATTTAAAAATGCACTTTTCACATCCATTTGATATAGTTTCATTTCATGATGTGATGCATATGCAAGAAGGATACGGATGGCGTCTAATCTTGCAACCGGTGCAAAGGTCTCTCCAAAATCCAAACCTTCAACTTGAGAGAACCCCTTTGCAACTAGTCTTGCCTTGTTCCTCACAACAACACCTTGATCATCTTGCTTGTTGCGGAACACCCACTTTGTTCCAATGACTCTTGCACCTTTTGGTCGCTCTTCAAGAGTCCAAACTTCATTGCGAGTGAAGTTGTTCAACTCTTCATGCATGGCATTGATCCAATCCGGATCTTTAAGAGTTTCTTCTACCTTGGTAGGCTCATAGCAAGAGACAAAAGAGTGATGAGCAATAAATGAAGTAAGTTTTTGAGATCGAGTCATCACACCCTTTGTTGGACTCCCTATGATGAGATCTTGTGGATGATCTTGTAGGAGAGGTGTATTTCTTCTATTGACCACTTGAGAAGGAGGTTGTGGAGCATCAACATCTTGTGCTTGTACCACCATTTGCTCATGGGAGATATGAGTATCTTCATTTTCTACTCTCCCATCTTTTTCACCATCTTGTGGTATATTTGATGAAGAAGGTTGGTTAATGACTTGTACATCATCTTCATCATCTTTTGGCTTGATGTCTCCCACCGGAATATTCTTCATAGCCTCCCTCAATGGTTCATCACCTACATCATCAAGATTCTCATGTGCTCCTTGGGAGCCGTTAGATTCATCAAATTCCACATCATATGTTTCTTCAACCAAGCCGGTGGCATGATTAAATACTCTATATGCTTTGGACTTCAATGAATAACCAACAAGAAAACCTATATCACAACGTCTTTGAAACTTCCCTAGGTGTTGCCGCTTCTTATAGATGTAGCACTTGCAACCAAACACCCTAAATAACGAGACGTCCGGCTTCTTCCCATTGAGCAACTCATACGGTGTCTTGACAAGGAACTTTTGAAGAAATAGGCGGTTGGATGCATAACATGCGGTGTTGATTGCTTCCGCCCATAGAGCTTCGGGGGTGTTGTACTCATCTAGCATTGTCCTTGCAAGAGTGATCAAAGTCTGGTTCTTCCTCTCAACTACACTATTTTGTTGAGGAGTATAGGTTGCGGAGACTTCATGTTTGATTCCAACTTCATCACAATAGGATTCAATATTTGTGTTGTCAAACTATTTGCCATTGTCACTTCTTATCTTCTTGAGCTTCACTTCAAATTCATTTTGAGCTCTCTTGGCAAACTTCTTGAAACAAGATGTAACTTCGGATTTGTCATGAAGGAAGAACACCCATGTATACCTTGAATAGTCATCCACAATCACAAGACAATAGAGATTTCCTCCTAAACTCTTGTATGTTGTTGGTCCAAATAAATCCATGTGTAGGAGTTCTAGCACTCTTGTGGTTGACATGAAAGCTTTGGTTGGATGAGTGTTTGCAACTTGCTTGCCGGCTTGACATGCACTACAAAGCTTATCCTTCTCAAACTTCACATCCTTCAACCCTCTCACCAAATCTTTCTTCATAAGCTTCTTGAGTGAGCTCATCCCAACATGAGCAAGTCTTCTATGCCATAGCCACCCAAGTGTTGTTTTGGTGAATAGGCAAGTCTTCAAGTTTGCATCTTCGGAGGTGAAGTCAACTAGATATAAGTTGTTGTATCTAAATCCATTGAATATCACTTGATTGTCATCTACTTTGGATACAACAACCTCCATCTCGGTGAATAAGCATTGGAAGCCAAGATCACACAATTGCCCAACGGATAGCAAGTTGAAGCTCAATGAAGCAACATAGAGCACATTTGAGATGGAATGATCATTTGATATTGCCACTTTGCCCAATCCTTTAACCTTGCCCTTTGAATTATCTCCAAATGTTATTTTCTCTTGTCCATCTACCTCTTCATCTAGTGAGGTGAACATACGAGGATCACCGGTCATATGTTGAGTGCAACCACTATCAATAACCCAATGACTTCCACCGGTCTTATAGTTCACCTACACACATGAGATTCAAACTTTAGGAATCCAAACTTGTTGAGGGCACTTCACCTTCTCAACAAGTGACTTAGCCACCCAAATCTTCTTAGGCCTACTCTTGTTGGGGGTCCTAAGAACATGACTTTCATCTTTCCACTAGAATCTTGTCTAAGCATGTAGTGAGCATTGAAAGCAAAGGGTCTAGCATGCTTGGGCAAGGGTTGTGGTGGTGGAGTTTGACACTCATGAGCAAAGTGGCCTTCTTGTCCACACTCAAAATATCTCTTTGGCTTTGGCTTTGGCTTTGATTGTTGGTGTTGAGCTTGAGCCTTCTTCTTTTCTACACTTGCCATATATCCAATGCCACTTCTATCCATCTTCATGACGGTATTCATGAGTAGCTCACTTTGGAAATGCTTGCCTCTAGCAAACTTGCTCAATCCCACCTTGAGATGCTCTTTCTCCATCTTGAGCTTCTTGTTCTCTTCCTTGAGAATATCATTGTTCTTTTCTTCCTTGAGTTTCTTGTTTTCTTCTTTGAGCTTCTCATTCTCAAGGATCAACTCTTTGTCATGATCAAGAGTTTCTAGCACAATGGTGTTGTGACTTTTCATCTCTTTAAGATCTTTCATGAGCTTCTCATTGTCACTCTTGAGCTTGACATACTCGTCATAGTCATTGCACTCAACCACTTGCTTGCCTTTGCTACTAGATCCATGCTCAATGCTCTTATCAATTAAATCATCACATGAGGTAGCTATATCAATCTTAACAACATGGTTAGTAGCATCATGTGGCTCATTTGGTAAGAATTCTTATGCAATTATAAGGGTATCATAATTGATCTTTAGAGTTGTATATTCATCTTTTAGCTTGTTGTGACTAGTGATAAGCTCATTGTGCACCCACTCAAGTTTATCATGTTTATCTTTAAGCCCTTTCTTAGAAGATTTGAGCTCTTTAAGTTTGGATGATATAGAATCATTTGTTTCTTTGAGCTCATCATTAGCCTTTTCTAATGTATCACACTTAGCTAAAAGTGAATCATTTTTAGCATCAAGTTTTTCATTTGTAGCTCTACTCTTTCTAATGATCTTAGTGTATTTTCTTAATATTTTGACAAGATCATCATATGTAGGTGAGTCATCATCGCTATCGCTATCATCATCACTAGCTTGCTCATCATCACTACTATCATCACTCTTAGTTACCTTGCGTTCACCCTTGGCCATAAGGCAAAGGTGTGTAGAGGATGATGGTGATGGTGGCGGTGAGGATGCACGATCAATAGCAATGGCGGCCACCTTCTCATTGTCACTCCCATCATCGGATGATCCACTTGATGAATCAATGTCCGTGAGCCAATCACCGACAATGTAGGCCTTGCCACTCTTCTTCTTCTTGTAGAAGTCCCTCTTTTTGCCATCTCTCTTCTTGTATGGCTTGTTCATTTTCTTTTCATCTTCATCGCTTGAATCATCTTTCTTGCCCTTGTTTTTGAACTTGTCTTTCTTGGGCTTTGTGCATTGATGAGCTAGGTGGCCAAGTTCGCCACAATTGTAGCAATCCATCTCGGAGATTGGCTTTCTTCTTGAGCTAGTGAAGAACTTCTTCTTCTTGCTGTCAAACTTGATGCCACTCTTGTTTAGCCTTTTTAGCATCTTGGTGGTCTTCTTCACCATGAGAGCAAGGCTTTCTTCATCATCTTCATCACTTGAGCTCTCATACTCAAGTCTTGCTTTGCCCTTATCTTGGCTAGCTTTGAATGCTAAGTCCTTCTCTTTCTTCTTTGTAGAGGATGAGCCATCTTGTGGCGTGATGTGCATGTACATCTCATGAGCATTGATCTTTCCCAAGATTTGTGTCGGTGTAGCGGCGGAAAGATCACCTTGATGTAGCACGGTCACAATGTGTCCATATTTGTCAATGGGGAGGACACTCAAGATTTTTCTCACAACGTCGGATGGTGACATTTGAGTAAGTCCAAGCCCATTGACTTCCTCTACAAGAACATTTAAATGAGAATACATCTCATTAGCACTTTCTTTGGGAAACATCTCAAAAGAATTTAGTTTCTTAATTACAAGATGATAGCGTTCCTCACGCTCACTCTTGGTTCCCTCATGGAGCGCACAAACGTCCGACCATAGTGCATGGGCGTCTTTGTGGTTCCTTACATGATTGAACACATCTTTGCAAAGGCCTCTAAAGATGGTGTTATGAGCCTTTGCATTCCATTTTTCATAGTTCACTTCATCGCCTTGAAGTTGTGCGGCATTCTTAGGTGTTGGGAACCCTTGAGAGGCGGCTCTAAGAATTCCAACATCTAGAGCTTCTAGGTATGCCTCCATGCGAATTTTCCAATATGGAAAATCATCTCCCTCAAAGATAGGAGGAGGTCCATCCCCGTGAGACATCTTGCTCTAAGCGATTAAGCTTAAAAACGTGAGCACGAGGCTCCGATACCAATTGAAAGGATCAAGATGCCCAAGAGGGGGGGTGAATTGGGCTAATTCTAAATTCTCTTGCAATAATCAAATCCTACGGATAACCCAATTAACCCCTTGTGCCTTGAAAAGTGTTTCTATCAAACTAATGCACAACGAACTCGCAACCTATGTTCCAAACTTACTCTAGCAAGCAATTCTATGGATGTAAAACAAGTATTGAATTGCTCAAAGTAAATACTCAAAGTAAATGCTCAATATAAATAGAGAGAGAAAGGAACGCGGCGATGTTTTGCCGAGGTATCGGAGAGTCGCCACTCCCCACTAGTCCTCGTTGGAGCACCCGCGCAAGGGTGTAGCTCCCCCTTGATCCGCGCAAGGATCAAGTGCTCTCTACGGGTTGATTCTTCGACACTCCGTCATGGCGAATCACCCAAAGCCGCTCACAACTTGAGTTGGGTCACCCACAAGCTCCACCGGGTGAACACCAAACTCCCAATCACCACCAAGCCGTCTAGGTGATGGCGATCACCAAGAGTAACAAGCACGAACTCTCACTTGACCACGCGAAGCCTAATGAGAAGATGGATGCACACTTTGCTACTCTTGATTTGCTAGTGAGGCTACTCTCTTGGATTCTCAAATCATAAACACCTCACTAGGACCTTGCTCTTCTTGGCACTCACAAACGTGTTTCTCAGCTGTTGGAATGAGCAAAAGTGACTCCACTCACGAGTGGAGCTTCTATTTATAAGGCAGCCTGAAAAACGAACCGTTATGAGCTTCTGCGGGGTGACCGGACGCTCCGATCATTTTGACCGGACACTCCGATCAATTCAACCCGCGCAACAGTTTTCAAGTGATGACCGGACGCTGTCAGGGTCCGGTCAGTAATGACCGGACCCATCCGATCGCTCTTGGATGCTTACTGTACTCGACCGGACGCTGGATACTCAGGGTCCGGTCAGTATCGACCGGACGCGTCTGGTTGCACTTTCTCAAGTCTGGACCCTTACTGGAGTCGACCGGACACTAGCCCTCAGCGTCTGGTCACATTGACCTTCCAGCGTCTGGTCACACTAGACTTGATCTCCTCAGTCAAATGAACTGACCGGACCCTGCGGCCAGCGTCCGGTCGCACCGGAGCCAGCGTCCGGTCAGTATTTGACCCTCCATTCACTTCCAACTTTCGAACATATGTGAATGAAGTTTGCTCCAATGGATCTTAGGCATTCATAGGAGCTACCTAGAGCTAGTTTTAACAAGTGTGCACCACACCTAACTCACTAGACTCAACTAGGTCAAGCTACCCATTCATACCCCCCTTAATAGTACGGCCAAAGGAAAAACAAAGTCCTAAACTACTCTAAGTGTCTCTCCAACTTCAATTGACACTTAGAACTAGTTATCCTTAACCTTGTCGTCCATCCTTTGAAAACCAAAACGATTTCCATCGTAGGGGCATGACAACCTCGATTGCCCAATCGATCTCCATTACCATGACCTAACTTAATTGCCTCTGCAAAACACACGTTAGTCATAATAATCTTGTATTGACATTAATCACCGAAATCCAACTAGGGGCCTAGATGCTTTCACACGTGACCATGACATCGTAGCTGGACGAGCTGCTCCAGGGCTTCTCCAACCTCCAGGACCCCCACCCGGGTTCCCACCTCTTCGATCGGATCGGGCCTTCACGAACCACTACACGTGTCGACCCTAACCGCTGACTTCTCCTGCACCAGCCGCACCAACACTGCCTGCTCCGGCTGCTCCTGCACCGGCCGCCCTGCTACCTAAGGGAGCCGTTGCTGTCACTCCGGTGATGAACCAGCATGCTATGGCCACGCGGTTGAAGAGCGGCTATCGAATGCCTGCCGCCTACCACGCGGCCCCCCTCTCTGCAATGCCAAAGACCTTTCGTAGCGCTCTCGCTGACCCTAATTGGCGAGCGGCTATGGAAGACAAACACCGTGCTCTCTTGCAGAATCACACTTGGGACCTCGTGCCTTGACCTTCTCGGGCCAATGTTATCACTGGCAAGTGGATTTTCAAGCACAAGTTATAGTCCAATGGCTCCCTTGAGCGGTACAAGGCCCGCTGGGTTCTTCGCGGCTTTACCCAGTGGCCTGGTGTTGACTTCGATGAGACATTCAGTCCTGTGGTGAAGCTCGCTACTGTCCACACGGTGCTCTCCTTGGCGCTCTCTCGCACCTGGCCTATCCACCAGCTAGATGTGAAGAACGCCTTCCTTCATGGCCATCTGTCTGAGACTGTGTATTGTCAGCAGCCATCTGGGTTCAAAGATCCAGCTCACCCAGATTTTGTCTGCCTTCTGAGGAAATCCTTATACAGCCTGAAGCAGGCTCCTCACGTATGGTACAGCCGGATGGCCTCATTCCTGCTGCCCATTGGGTTTGTTGAAGCCAAGTCAGACACTTCACTTTTCATTTACCACCGTGGATCCGATACAGCATACATGTTGCTCTATGTGGATGACATTGTCCTCACCGCTTCCTCACCTGGTCTCCTTCGGTGGATTATCTCAGCACTTCAGCAGGAGTTCGCCATGAAAGACCTCGGTGCATTGCATCACTTCCTTGGTATGCAGGTTCAGCGAAGTGGTGATGGCCTCCTCCTCTCACAGCGATAGTATATGTTGGACATTCTGGACCGTGCAGGGATGATAGAGTGCAAGCCGTGCTCCACTCCAGTTGACACCAATCCAAAGGTTGCTGCAGCTGATGGGGCCCCTGTGTCTGATGCTACAGACTTCCGCAGCCTTGCCAGAGCTCTCCAGTACCTGACGTTCACCCGCCCAGACATTGCATATGCAGTTCAGCAGGTCTGCCTCCACATGCATGATCCTCGAGAGCCTCACCTTGCTGCCCTAAAAAGGATTCTTCGCTACGTTCGAGGCACTCTTCACCTTGGTCTCCTGCTGTGACCGTCTAATTTGACTGATCTTGTCGTCTACACCGACACTGACTGGGCTGGTTGTCCGGACACTCGCAGGTCCACCTCAGGCTATGCGGTATTCCTTGGCGACAACCTTGTTTCCTGGTCCTTGAAGCGCCAAAACACAGTGTCAAGATCCAGTGCTGAAGCCGAGTATCGCGCGGTGGCCAACGGAGTTGTAGAGGCTACTTGGCTCCACCAGCTCCTTCTGGAGCTGCATGCCCCTCTACGATGCGCCACACTGGTGTATTGTGACAACATCAGTGCCGTCTACATGACCTCCAACCCAGTTCAGCATCAGCGCACCAAGCACATTGAGATCGATCTTCACTTCATCCGGGAGCGAGTCGCCGTTGGTGATCTTCGTGTTCTGCATGTTCCCACCTCTTCGCAATATGCAGATATTTTCACCAAAGGGCTGCCTACCTCAGTTTTCACGGAGTTTAGGTCCAGTCTAAACGTGCAGAGCGGCTGACGATTCGACTGCGGGGGCGTGTTAGAATAGGCGCCCTAATGGGCTGGCCTTGGGCCTGGCGCCTAGCCTGTTAGGCTGGCTGCCTTAGGGGTTAAGATAGATAGATTACATTGATAAGGCAAGGATCACCGTTGATTGGGTATTTCTATAAACCCTACTGATCCTTGCCTATATATTGTACCCTGTACTACCGCTAATCTATCAATCAATTCCCGAGACCTATTCGCTCTCACATATGAACAATTTATAGTGGTCACTGAGAAGTAGGATATCGCAATGCTTTTCTGCTTTCCTCTCATGCTCATGCCAATATGTCATGCCTTAGTAGAGCTTCTAAAGTGTGTCAAACTGTATGCTCTTATCTACTTGTTAAAGTTATGTAGATAAAAAAATTCTTAGAAAATGGTGTCCTCACATTGCAGTTGTTGTTTTAGCAAGGTCGGTTTCTCTTACTATATGGTCAAAAAATGATGGAAAAAGTTGTGTTAATTGTGATGTGTATTTTTTGGTGTGCCCACAATACAGTATGAATCAATTTTCTACTCTGCAGGAGGTAAAACATTGCATGGTATGGGATCCTCGTTGTCTTCCTAATGCATTGTAAAGGTAGACTTCCTAATGCTTTGTTATCTTTTTTAAATAACATATTGTTGAAAAGCATGTAAGCTATTACCACATAGAGTGTTTTCATGTGCTATGTGACTCCAAGTATTATTAATGTGTAGTTGTCTCTTTTTTCAGATAAGCAGCGAACAATAGACAATTGAGACCGTATTTCATTTATAATTAGTTTTTGGATGCCATATGGGTGGTTGGGGTGGTATCCAAAATATTTTTTAACTGCTCCATGGAAATTAAACAAAATCGATGATTTCACTTCTTCATTTTACTACAGAATAAATCTATCTTTCTGAAACAGTGCTAACTGAAATGCTGATTTTTTTGGCTTATCTAAAAAGAGTTAGAGTATTCAACTCAAAATAAGATAGATCTTAAACAACATAGAACCATGTGATCCTCTAGTATATAAAAAGAGATGTGTGCCAGTTGTATCATTTGTACTATTGCAGGTATCTTAGGACCACTCAGTGGTGTTCTTCGATCCATGCTTATGATTTTTTTGGTTAAAAATATGACTTTTTGTGCCTGTAGCGATGCACAGGCCAATACATATATTACAGTAACTCTATTTCGCAGATTGGAGGAGAAGAAAAGTGAAGGGGAGCAATTTGATCAAAAACAAAAGTGAAAAGTTGTAGATTGAAGGAGAACAGTAACTGCTTGATCAAAAACAAAAGTGAAAAACAACTTTTGCTCAATCAATATTGTCGTGTCTTCTTCGCAGGCTCTCAGATTATTCTTTGTCGTGTCTTCTTGGAAAATTGCAGGTATGCCACCTTGAGTTGGTAATTTCAGTTAATGTTATCTGAGAGCTTGCAGGTTTGGTGTTAGAGATGGTTTCTCTGTTAGCATCACTATATGGTGTTTCTTTTCTGGATAATTTTGATGCAAAGTTCTATGCTTAATAATGAAAACATAATATTCTTGTTATTACTAAACTGTAAGGCTTGCAAGTTAAACAATTTAGTACATGACTATGTGGATATGACTCTTCGTGCATACGACTGATAATTTTAGTATGCAACTCTGCATGAATATTAATTAACCCATTCAACCAGCAAACATGGATGAATTTCAGCATGTTTATCAAATAAAAATAATTACTTTTACTTTGAAGAATGATTTGCAGGTTTTGATTCCACATGAGGACCTGGTGTGGAATAGGTAGGACGAGGAAACCATGAGGACCACCTCTCAGGTTGGTTTCCTCCCACCCACCTGAGATTGATCCCTCTCTCCCCCCTTCTTGGATTGCTCGCGAATGTGCTCAGGTCTTTTGTCCATTGGTTTTGTGTCTCTAAAACCGAATGTTGCAGATTGACCGTGTGAGTTGAAGTGGACTGTTTTAGTGCTGTGGTGGCATGATAAATTAGTATCAGCAGGGATGATTCACCCTGGTTTTATCCATATCATTTTATTAATCAGGTGGAGTCAATGATATATGATTTTGAACTTGTGTTGCTTTGTACAGGTTCAAATCTGTGATTATGAACTTATCTTCTTTGAGCCTGCAATGCTAAAAAAAAATCTAAATTTTCATGGTAGAAAACATTGTGCATTCCTTTTGCTTTTGGATTATTATATGTTTCTGAAATTGAGATCTTGAAACAGTCATATCTTTGGATTATTGGGGTTGCATAAACACTTTTAATATGAGCTAATCCTATTATAATTAAAGTGGTACAAAAGATAGTCTGAATTCCTACTCAACCATGTCCCCTACGCCTGCCAGGAGTTGATCTTGTGCCCGTGCAGTGCCGTCTGAATAATGTATTGTTTTAGGTAAATGCATGGGTCTCTTGTCCCCAAGATGTCTTCCAGTGAGGTCTTGTTAATTCATTTGGTTTATGAAAGCTTTGATATTAGCATTGTGGTCTAAATAGTGCCTTGTTTGATCAAGTTTGGTAGTAAACTTAATCTGTTTTTTCATTCATGAATTTCTAATTCCCTACATCATCTGCTCTTTTTTCATATTAGTATGCACTTGTGTTGATGCAAAAGTGAATCTGCAAACACAAAGGGCTAATACCCGAATCGATATCCAAAGCGTGCCAGTCGATTTGACCTGCTAATCGACAAGGATGAAGATACGAACACTTTGGTCCTGACAACAGCGATACGCCCGGAAGTCACGGCCAAGAGGTGCTCACACGGAACTCGAGAATCGCCGAAGGTCGCACTGAAGCGATGCAGCTCGCCGAATCAATGAGAACTCGTAAAAAAGGGAAAATATGCAAATTGACGAAGTCGCCGAAAAGTAAGTAGACGCAAATAGGAGTAAAAATTGGTTTTGATATTGATTGATATGATATCTATTACATTGCCCCTTACTCCATATTTATACCCTGATCTAAAGAGACACAACCAAACACAACTAGGACACCAATCCCATATCTAAGGAAACACGTGACTCTTACATGAATCATAACCTAACAAATACAGAAAAGGAAATCAACTCCTATCTACTTCCCTGTC